>NC_133545.1:1212121-1515151 GCF_048773025.1 Camelus bactrianus
TTTCCTTTGACCCGTTCAGTGTTTTAGCGTTCTTCCTTTCACTTGAACGCTTAGAGGCCACTGTAGGTTTATTAACTGGCCTAATTCCAATATTGTTGTGTCTCAGGGAACGGGCAGGGGGCCCAAGGAGAGGAGGCGGGGTTGGGGGAGCAGACAAAACACACACAACACACACAGCACTGAAAAAGTTCCCCGTCACATACGGGCGCAGACATGGAGCCCCCAAACTTCTACAAATGGTAACATCAAAGATCACGGATCACAGGTCACCGTGACAAACGTAACAATAATGAAAAGTTCAGACACCATGAGAATTACCCAGATATGACAGAGACACAAAGTGAGCAAATGCTGGTGGGGAAATGGCGCCAGCAGACGGCCTGGTGTGGAGCCGCCACAAACCCTCAATCTGTGCGAAACGCAGCCTCAGGGAAGTCTCATAAAGCCGAGCGCAGCAGTTTTTGCTGAAACATCTGAAAGTAAATCGCAGACGTGACTTTTCACTCCTAACTACTCTGTCTCCTAAAGGGTGTGCAAGACCGCTGTACCGTTACCACAGCAAAGACAGCAGACAATTCCATAGCATCACGTGGTGCTCAGATGTCCCCAGCTGTGCCCTGAACAACTTCTAGAGCTGAATTTTAGAAGTTTTGACCCACTCAAGGTTCATATACCACACTGGGATGCCTCTTGGTTGATGTCTTTAATACGAAAACCCCCCAGCGGGGTTTTCAGGACCGAGTTGCTGGGAGAGGCCAGGCTGGGGTCTCGCCAGCTCTGCAGAGGCCCTGTTGTTTCCTCCTGATGTGATGCAGGCCAGCGTCTCAGGGAAGAGGGTGACACAGCTGAGGTCTACACTGAAGAGTGTTCTGTGGGATGCGTTTTTGAGGGACATGTGCCCCAGCTCCCTGACACTCGTCCCCCATGTGCTCTGGCCAGCACCCCCCCCCCCCGCCTCCCTGGACCCTCTGTGTCGGACGGCTTCATTTCCCACAGCAAGAAGGCTGCAGTCAAGACCATGGTGGTGCAGCCGGGGAAGGGACACTTAACGCAGCCTGCTGGTCAAGCTCATCGTGTGTGAGCCAAGGCCACCCCACCACACCGACCCCTCTGGGGACTGAGGGACCTGCAATGCCAGGGTCAGGACGCCCCCAGGCCTGATGGCTCTGGGGTTTGGGGTTCTCAGAAAATTCATGAATTCTGCCAGAACTGCCAGAAACGCCAAACAAGCCACAACACGAGCTAATCTGTATATACAGCGCTCCATTTCCTAAACATTTTCCCATATATGATCTAATTTTCAAATGCCCTGTGGGGTAAGCGATATTAAGACGACTAATATTTCAGAAGAGCCAGCAGGTGATGCGGTGATGACAAAACACAGACAGCAATTTGGGCAAGTTATTCTGGGAACAGCGGCAGAGATGGGACAGCAGCTGGAAGGCAGGCAGTGTGGGGTCAAGAGGCGTTCGGTTATTATTTGTCCGAGGTGCGAGCTGCTTGAGCGTGCACCGCAGCGTGTTTATCCATTAATCTGCTGAAGGGTATGTGGGTTGTTTCCAGTTCCTGGACATGAAAAATTAGCGAAGACTAGTATTTCATTTTACTGAAGAAAGTGACTTTGCAAAGATAAAAAAGACAGGAACCAGCACGAGGCAGTGAGAACCAAGGTGTGCGGGCCTCAGGCAGCATCGGGCAACCACCTTCTATGACCACAAACAGATAATAGAAAGATCTTTCTAGACTGGACCTCGGCCTGGCTGTGCTGATGGTCACTCGGAGGAGCACGGTTTCCATCCCCAGACAGCCCATGAACGAGCACCCAAGGAACAGGGTGAGGTGAAGGCTCACAGCAGCGCTCAGAGGGACCAGGACTGCCCACGGGGTCCCAGGGCGCCAGGGGAACGACTTCGGGGTGTCCTCGGCAGGATCGGTAGTTCTCAAGTAGCCCTGAATGGTGGCGGGTCCACACCTGAGTTGTCCATTGCAGCTTCCCAGGGAAGACAGAAGGGTAGAGTCAAGAGGGAGGGACGGAGGGCTGAAATCTAACAGAACAGCTGGAAGCATGTGGACCCCCCCAGCTTCACCCTGAGTCTGGATATACATCCAAGTCTAGGTTTAGAAAGAAAACACAAAGGCCCTGTTCGCAAAGCTTTCCAGGTTATAAGAATGTTGGCCTTTGAAAGCCATTTGGGGTCAGGCTGAATGCATTCATTTAAAGACATACTGCTTTTGTTCAACATAGGATTTGTGCATGTGGAAGCGAAACACTGGGAAACCAGGAAAAAACAGCAGAAATCAGTCACTACTTACTCTGTATTCTGCCTTATATTTAAAAAGGGAGAGAGAGAAAGAAAAGAACACTTTCCCAGAGGTTTAGCTATAAATTTTGTGGTAAATAGGGCACCTATTAAATTAATTCTGTATGATATTATAGTGATTAGGTTTGCAGAAAAACCATCAGCTGAAGTGCGTTCCTGCTCCAGCCAGCGCGGTGGCCCAGTTTCCATCCGCTTCCCCCTGATGTCTGGGCACGGCTGGGAGTCCTCTGTCAAAGTTGGCTTCCAGGCGCTCCTGGGATTCTCAATTAGGTAGAAATTTTAGGAGCAACAAAAATTATGGGAGGAATGTAGCTTCATCAGTCATTTTCCCGCAGGAACAGTGGCAATTTGAAGAGTTTTAGCACTCTGAAGGTCAAGATTAAAAACCAAGTAATTTATTACCACTGATTTAGAGATTAACATGGTGCCAATTAATCAATTACTCAACGTGACGAATTGACGATTAATTGACATTTCAGCTCCAAGCTGGCAAAGCTTTTTGACTTCCATAGTGAATAATTGACATCTCTCAATCGCAAGGTTATGAGGATTTCCTCCAAGATCAAAACGAGAAGGAATAAAAAAGAATACATAAGGATAATCATCCCCCAAATTGTCACACAGGGCGAACCAGCGAGCCGTCGACGTCGCTGGACAGCCGGGCTCAGCATGAGGAGGACGAGGACCCTCTCTTCCTGGCGACTTAGGAGTGTCTGCCCAGGTTTATCCTCGTGCCTCTGCGAAACTCCCTGTTGCCTTGCGCCGCGAGCTCCGGGGCCGTCAGAGCCCTCGGCGGCAGCCCACAAATGAGGGGTTTCCTAAAGGGCTGACTGCGCCCGTTTAGACGGCCCTCTGAACAGCTCTCAGCGTTCAGTGCAGTCAGGCCAGACCCAAGGTCAAGACGACCACGTGCCAGTTGTCCAGCTGAGATCACACTGCTCCCTCCGGGGCTGAGTGTGGCGGGCTGGCCAGGGAGCCAGACGCCTGGGCAGTCAGCTAGGTCACGGAGAGTGGTCAGAGCTGGAAGGTCTGCTCTGAAGGCCAGGAGCCAACAGACACCTTGATGCCCAACAGACAGGTGGAGGGCCTCCCGGGAAGGGCATGTGAGGGAGGGTCGGGGACGCACGTGAGGTTTGGAAGAGACCTGGCTCTCCTCCTGGCTCCTGGACCCCCTTCCTGTCACCGGCCACGCTTGTTCCAGAGCCTGCCTGGCAGTGACTGCCTGACCTCTTGGGCTCCTGACCTTGGCTTGTTCTGGGAGCCTCGGCCCCACAGCACCTGAGACCTGCGTTTCCCAACGCAGCCAAGACTCCTGATTCCCCTGAGGGGGAATCTTCTCAGGAAGAAGGAAGGAGCTGCTGCCACATTGGAACCACGGCGGGAACTGTCACCAAGTCCAAGCTCATGCTGCTTGCTGCTCGACAGGCTGATAAATCCAGCAACGAGGTGCTGGGACAAGGAAGAGCGACTGTATTCGGAAAGCCAGCAGATCGAGAAGATGGTAGTTGGTGGACTAGTGTCCCAAAGAATCATCCTGCCTGTGTTAGAATTCAGGCTTCTCTTATACTAAAAGGAGAGGATGTAAAGTCTAGTCAGGACGTTTCCTGTGAGCTAAACAGAGGTTTTTTTAGCTTAATGCTCATGACCTGGGAGGCAGGGTTCTCAGAGATGCTTCATTATGTGTAATTTAAGCTTACAGGCAACATCGCTTAAGTGACTAACTTCTACTGCAAAAGCAATGGAACACAAAGATGGAAGTAAAAGGAGCAGGTCCAGTGTGGGGTCAGTTACAGAGCAGCATTCAGCTTCTAAGAGCCTGAAGTCCACTCAGGCAAAGGCACGGCGGCTGCACTGCAAGGGAAGATGGAGTTCTTGACAAAAATACTGGCAAATGAAGTGACAGGAGACCATTTTAAATGTGTGCTACAGCCAGCAGACTTTCTGCCACCCACACGCACTCGTCTGAGCCCCCCAGTGAAGCCACAGCCTCAGGGCCCGACAGCCCGTTTGCCCCCCAAGGCACTCTGCTGTTTCAAGGCTCGTGTCAACAAACTGCAAGGAGGTCAGGGAACACGTCCCCGTTGGGTGGGCACAGCTCGGGTGTAAGAACGCCCACAATAACGCCCACAGGTCCATTTCCCTTCCTCTCACTGTCTGCCCCACCCACGGGCTGCCTTCAGGCCGGCCAGCTTCCAGTGAAGGCAGAGGTGGAGGGCTGGTGCTTCGCTCAACAGTACAGTCAGGACCGGAAGCTGAGGCTGAGGTGGGGATGCTGGGGAGGGAGAGAGGCCACCAGCAGAAGTCATGGTCGAGGACTCAAGAGGTCAGTTATCACCAGGCAAGCGTTGGGAACAGGGCAACCGAGACAGGAGGAACAGAGGCCGTGAGAGTCAGGTTTACAGCAGAGAGGGGGCTGGAGCCGGCCAGAGTGGCTCCTGCCGATAGCCAGTCGTACCCAGGCGTGTGGGGCGACCACTGCTCATCCAGCCCGGCTCACCGTGTCTCGTCCTTTTCTCATCACCGTGGTGAGCTCCTGTATTAGCCGGGAAGGCTACCAGTCACGAGTCAGAAAACCAGTTCAGCAGGGGCTCCCGTGCCCGGGACTGTGTCTCACACCGTGAGAAGTCCTGAGGTAGGTGACCCACGCAGGTGCGGCAGCTCACAGATGCTGCCAGGGGTGCAGGCTCCTTCTGTCTCTGCTCCATCCTCCCAGCGTGGCGGCTTCCAGACTCGGGCTTCTCGCCCAGTGGCTTCAAGGTGCAGGTCGCCTGTCCGGAGTGCACCTGCCCTCCTGGCAGGCGGGAGGAAGGGAGGGGAGGAGAGGGAAGGAAGGAGGGCTTCCTGGAAGTGCCCGGCTAGCGGAGCTTGCCCAGAAATTACAGCTGTGCTCCCCCTCACGTCGCATTGGTCAGAACTGTGTCACACGGTCACCTGAACTTTCCCAGAAGTCACACCCGTGCTTCTCCTTGCATCCCCATTGGCCAGAACTGCATCACTTGGTCACATACCCCCCCCCGAGTCTCCCCCATACTTCTACTCACACCCCATTGGTCAGAGTGTGTCACACGGCCACCAGGGCTTCACGGAGGTTTTGGAGAGCTAGTGTTTTAGTTGGGCACATTTCCCCTCCTCCAAAATCAGAGTTCTTTTTGTAAGGAAGGACCTGGGCCTTAAATGTGAGTGTCCCACTGGTATTACAGAGTCTCGTGAAATCTTGGGTGGAAGGTGAGAGGACAATTGGGTAGAGGAGGCATGAACACACAGTGTGTCACCACAGTCCCCTGAGCAGGGGCGACAGATCTCAGTCATGCCCACCACGGACTGTGACCTGGAAATTATGTCTCCACAGGGACGCTTAGCTTCCAGACCAAATTGTTCTTTAAGCAAATTAGAGATGGAGGCCAATTGCATCATTTCTCTTAATTAGCAAACCAATCTCTCTCAGAGGCTGGGAGTCCAAAAGTGAAATCTGTCATTCCAAGCTCGCTCTCAGCTCACCCTCCAAGCAGAGAGGGACAGGTATGGACCCAATGTGCCCTCCAAGCCCACCAGCGAGGATGGAGGCGGAGAACACAGGGGAGCATTGGCATTTAAGTGGCCTGTTAATGTCTGGACCCCTGAACAGTCACAGAACAGCGATAAAGGAGCTCTTCAAACGTTGCTGGAGACTGTCCATAAAGAGGATATAATGAAAAGGACGGCCCGAGTGTGCAAGGATAATACAGTTAATGTATTACTTCTTTTATTATTTTATCATCTTTCATTAATTGCTGGCAGCACGCCTGCAGGAGTTGGTTCCATGGAAAGGGCTTTTAGTTAAATGTCTTAAATGAAACGACCACTTAGAACCTGCGAACAAGGTTGAACCAAGGTTCACCTGACTTCAGTAAATCTTGTCTGAAGGGTACAGAGGCGGGAAGAAGGGGCTTCTTCTGGGACAGCCTGGCAGTGCCAGCACTGAGACACCCCGGAGCTGCTCGGAACTGCCTCTCTCAAGTTGGAGAGCACAAGGGTGTGATTTTTTTTTAAAGTCCTTTCCCTACCGTCTGCCACCACTAATGCGCTGTGTGGTCCTGAAGATGTGACTTGCAATGTCTGAGCCTCAACTTCCTCACTCAGCAGAGACTTTCCCTGACACCAAGCTCATTAACTTGCTATTTCAGGGTCACCAGGTCATTATCAATTAGTGGGGAGGGTGATGAGGTTGGGAGGGAAGAGAGGTGTAACTCTAAACCAAGAGAAGGCTCTAGAACGTGGATGCCAGCTGCTCAGGACTGCTCTGAGGCCCCCCGACACTCGCTGATGCTCCCCTAGCGGTCCTTCATTCCTCCACATGCTCCCTCACCTCCCTGTAGACAGCAGAGTGCCAAGGAGCAGGCAGACCCTTGGTGCCAAGACGCTCCTGCCACGTGGGCACTTTGTAACCCATCTCTTCTTCCAGACAGTCTGGGGGAAAAAAGCATTAAAATGCTGCCAACTCCTAATTTCAGCAACTTAACACTCCCGTCTTTTTGCACATCTCAGATCCCACCCCATTTCGTTCAAAGCAAACATTCACGGAGCGTGTCCTGCGTGCCTCACGCCGTGAGGGCGGCTGCAGAGATGCAAGGCACCAGGCGGCGTGAGCCTGACCTTCTGGGGTGCCTGCGGGACGGAGGCTGGGGACCCAAACGGGCTTGCAGGGAGGGAGGCCACAGCAGGGGGTGACCAAGTGGGCGAGGAGGTGAAGGGAGAGGAAGGAGCCAAGGACCCTACTTTTAAGATTGTTTTTTAGTTTTACTTTTTTTGGGGGGGAGGTAATTAGGTTTATTTATTTTTTAGAGAAGGTTCTGGGGGTTGAACCCAGGACCTTGTGCATGCTAAGCATCCAAAGACCCTTCTAAAACTGGCTTTTCCAGGCTTGACCTCTGGGTCTGCTGAACATCACCACCGGAGTGCCCCAGTAATACCCAAACAACCAAGTCCCAAACCAAAGGAACCAACTTCCCCCGAAGCCGAGTCTCCTCCCGACGCCCCGACTCCTCTCCATGGCTCCATCACATTCTTGCTCACCAGCCCTCTGTGCATCCCCCCACCTCTGGCCCCTGTTCAGTCCCCAGACTCCATCCAGGCGCAGAACCGCTGGCTCTAAGCCGGTACAGACAAGGTCAAGTTTGACGCAAGTAGATGCATAGCGGTTTGTGGAATTTAACTGGAAAGGTTTGAAACCTGCCTGGGGTAAACTCCGTCCTAGTTACCACTTCCGCCGCGCCCCCCCAGACCTTGCTGGGTTGCCCGTCCCACCCTCCCCAGTCCCTGTTTATTATCTTATCATCACGTTTTATGCCATTAACAACGATTTTCGCCTTCTGAAATTATCTCGAGCATTCATCGCCTTGCGCATCACCCGTCTTCCCCAAGCAGAGCGTAAACTTCACGATGGCAGAGACCTTGTTTGTTCCGTCCCTTCTGTCTTTCCAGGGCCAAGAACGGGGCCTGTTGGATAGCAGGAGCTCGATAAATACTTGCTGAATTCGTGAACTCGTCATCTTTTCTTGAATATTCCTCCTCAATCCATACTGCTCACCGCTGCCAAGGCAGACTTCCCAAGGCATGGGCCCACACCTTCACCTGCTGCTCAGAAACACACAGGGTCCTCGCGTCATGGGGACGGGGCCCCAGCTCAGCCCGCCTCACTGCCGCCGGGACCCACCCGAGCTGGCCTTCCACCCGCGCCCTTGCGCACGTGCAGTCCAGTCCCCCTCCATGAAGAGCAGGGGCTAGAGGTTCCACTTTGCCTGATGAGAAACGAAAGGAGCTGTGGAGACGGATGGTGGGGATGGTCGCACAGCAGCGAGTGGACTTAGCGCCCCTGAGCCATGCACTTCAAAGTGCTTAAGGTGGTCAATTTTATGCTATGTGTGTTTTACCACAGTTTGCAGGGGGAAAAGTGGGGCAGCATTTAGCACAGTGAGAATAAGGTTATAGGGGTGTTTGAGTCAAGTGTGGACAGAGGCACCCCGCCTCGGCAGGGACGACACCAGGGAGGAGAAACCCGCAGGCCTCCACACCTGCTCCGTCTGCTCCCTCCCCGCCCCTGCCCTCAGTTCACGGCACAGCACAGGCTTGTAGGCCCCACCGTGCAGACTGCCAGCCACTGAGCCCCAGCTTCCAACTCCCAGAGCGGAGAGTCTGTGTGACCTCGGCTGGGTCAGGGGCTCGTCCTCCCCCACGCCCGCCAAGACGCACAGATTTAGCTCTGGGGTCCTCCTCGGTGACCTTGTTTTTAGAGCCATGGTCGTTCTCAGGGATGGAAACTATTTAGAAAAGGGGAAACACCCTAAAAAGGACTTGGGACTCACCTTAGTTTGGATTTACCTTAGTTTAGACCCAGAAGCTTTCCTGAGGAAGCAGAATTTAAGCTAAAATCTGAAAAACAAAGAGGCATGATCTGAGCAGAAGGAGAGCAGAGACAGGAGTTTTGTGCTGGAGCTGGTGTGTGTCGAAGCCTTGAGATGGTGTATGAGTGAGTTTGACTGCGTGTGATAGAAAATCCAGAATAACGGAGGCCTTCACTTCTTGATTCAAGAGGATGCTTAAGCTCCAGCCATCATGCCTATATTCCAGGAGTGAGAAGCAAAGGGTCCACCCTTCCCTTAAGCGTCCATTCCAGACACCCCTTCTGTTACAAAGCACTGGCCAGAACCTCGTCCCACAAGCCATCTGGATGCAGGGGAGGCTGAAAAGGGTCCTCTTTACTCTGGGTGGCCACGTACCCAGCGAAGAGGCAGGGCCTCTATTTCCAGAGAAGAAGGAGAAGACAGATTCGGGGAGAAGCGCAGCAGTCTCTGCGCAGACGGGCAGGAGCATTGCTCTTCCCAGGAAATGGGAAACCCCCGTGAGAGGAGCACAGAGTTGAGGGGACAGCCTTTGACTCAGAGTGGAAGGTTGGCCCCACCTTTCTTCCAGTTACTGCTTCTTTATCACTGTCCACGGGCCAGGCCTATTTTTCAGAAAACTTTGTATCTGGCAATAGTTAAAGATTCACAGGAAGTTGCAAAGAAGTGTGCAGGGAGGTCCCACACACCCTTCAGCTGCCCACCCCCAAGGTGAACATCTCCCGTCAAAACCAGGGACAGGGCGGGGTCGGGCAGTAGTTCAGTGGTGGAGCACGTGCTTCGCATGCGTGCAACCCCCAGTCCCTCCAGCAAAGAAAAAATAAAAACCACAGAGACAAAAACTCGTGTGTATGTGCAATTTATCGCACACATAGCTTCATGTAATCACCACAACCCAGTCATGTAACTGAATCACCACCATAAGACCCTTCTCACCACACCTGCCCTCTCTCCCTCATCTGTAACCCTGGTGACCCCTCAACTGATAATCATGTTACCCTGCGAACTCGGTATGTAGCCTTACAGGCAGCGTAACTTCCGTGAGGCTCATCCAAGCTGTTGCCTGTTTCACAGCTGGCTCCAGGTTGTTGCCGAATCCTCTTGCAGGATGGCTGCGCCCTGGTTTAGCCCTTCACCTCCTGAAGGGCATCTGGGTAGCTTCCAGTTTGGGGCTGTTGCAGACAAAGCTGCTATGACTATTTGCTTACAGGTTGCTATGTGAAAATGAGTTTTTATTTCTCTGAAATACATGCACAATTTCTGGACTGCAGGAAAAGTCCATGTTTACGTTTTAAAGGAATTGTCCCACTACGTTCCACAGGGGCTGAACACTGTGCACCCCCACCAGAAATGGACGAGTGAGCTGTTTTCCCGCATCCCTAGCCACATTCACCACAGTCTACTTTGACAGATGTGCAGTGACATCTGCTTGTGGCTTCCATTTCCACGTCTCTAATGACCAGCTTGTCATGAGCTTGTTCTGCCTCTGCGTCAAACGTGGGATTGTTTGAAAATGTGTGTGAGACCTGCAGTCCCCTCCCCACCCCCGGAACCCCCGCCCTCCAGGAGACCAGAGATTTCTTCTCTGGAGAGATTGAACGAAAGAGGCTTCTTCCACAAGGACGTCCTGCGCAGGTGGATGGAGGAGTGCGGGCGGGCTCTCAGGACACAGGTGGCTTTGTGCTGTAACACCTGCTACCAGGCTCCCAGGCTGGAGGTGCAGTCGATATACTGGTATCTGGGAATTCCCGAACCAAGAGGCCAGCCTGCCACCTGACCACCCTGGAGTGAACACACGGTCACCCTGCCTGTGCGCACACGTGGTTATCTGTGCTGGGTAAGAAACATCCCCAACGCAGTGGCTTAAAACAATAACCACCATTTGTCTCACCCACAAATCCACACGTGGGGACAGCTCATTTCTCTGTCACACCATGGACTGGCTTGACATCAGCTTCCAGAAAGGCCCCCTCACCGGGCTGTCAGCCGGGCGCTCAGTCTGGGCTGCTGGCCTGACCCCCCCTTCCCCGGGGCCTCACCGCGTGGCGGCCGAATTCCACGAGCAAGAGTCCCAGAGCGCTGCGGCAGAAGCCACAGGCTGCTTATGATCGGCCTTAGAACTCTCAGGACGTAACTCAGCGGCAGGAGCGCAGAGTTCAGGGCCGTCTTCGGTGGGCCACCCACACGGAGCTCTGGATAGACTCTCAGAGCCCCACTCCCAAGTGTGAGCAGATGGCCAAACCCCCCGAGGCGTTGGCGGGAAGTCTCCGATAGGAAGACGGACGAAGGAAAACAAGAGAAACTACAAACCTACCACCGTTACCACCTTCAGAGAAGTAAGGGAAGAGACTGGGTTCTTGAAACAACAGAATGGATCGTCATTTGAAAAAGGGCAACAACTTACAAGTGAGAAAGTGCTCTTAGGTCCTGAAGGTACGAGAAACAACAAAACGGGGAGGGGAGAGCTAGGAGGCAGAGCGCGCGCACAAGGTCCCCAGAGCCGCCATTAGATAAACAAATAAATAAATGTAATTACTTCCCCCCAAAGCAATAAAAATTTTTTGATTAAAAAAAGTCAAAAAAAGAAGAGAAAAAGAAACAATAAAAAGTCAGAAAGTTTGGTAAAGAAAGTTGAAGGGATCTCTGCAAACAGAAACTGCAGACGGAGACGGAGCAGCAGGACAGAAGTGAGGAGAGTAGAGGATCGGCCCCAGAGTCAAACGTTGGATGAACAGGGGTCCCTGGGAAGGAGGGGTGGGACAGAAAGGGGGCAGGTACCGGAAAGTCAACACCAGGACGCTTCCCAGAACCGAGGGCCACGAGTGCCTGGCGCGCCCAGGACGAGCCCATGACCCTGTAAGGAAGCTTCTGACAGAAGGGTACGGGTTTGAGACGCCCGCCCGCGGGGTCTGCAGCAGCAGCTTGGTGTGCACTGCCGTCTGGTGCTTCGCTGAACGCACAGCCGCCATTTCTCTACCCGCTCTGTGGCTGATGGGTTCCGCTTCTTTCCGGTTGGCGCTCGTCGCACACGTTGCTGCCTCGCACGTTCCTGTCTGCATCGCTGGGCCGGCTGGCCTTGCATTGCCTTTGGGCGCGTTTGGAGAAGCAGGATCGGGGCCACAGGCGCAGGTCTGGTCAGCGTCGGTCATGCTCTTAGACAGTTTTCCAAAGTGGTTGAGCCACTTCTGTTCCCACCAGCAGCCCGGGAGCTTCCCTCCGGTTGTCCCCACACTCCTGTCACCAGCTGATGCTGCCTGCCTGTTTCACCCATTCCCTTTCAGGTCAGCATAATAATCATAAAAAGACCCACAACGAGGAACATCGGAAAGTCAGAAGAACTTTAACTCTGACTCTGGAAAGACTCTGAGCAAGACAGTGGCACAAGCAAGGCCGGGAAAGCCCCACGTCGCACAGGCCTTCACTGGCCACGTGACGGTGCGGACTTGACTTCACGTGCGGGAAGCTGCTGAGGAGGTGGTTCTGAATGTCCACAATGTCGTTCTGGCTTCACTGCGAGACATGGGTTCAAGAAGCCAAAGCCAGTGCAGAGAGAGCAGCGAGCTGCTGCTGAAGTCAAGGGCAGAACTGGCGAGGCTTTGGGCGAAAAGGAGGAGCCCACTCGGGTGCCGTGCAGGAGGCTCCAGGCGTCCTGGTGGTGGGTCCGCTGTGTGGGCTGAGGGTGGGGAGTCCGGGGGACTTACCCACCGGGGGAAGGGGGTCCCGGGCTGGCCCTGCTCCAGACGAGCTGCAGACTTGGGGCTGAGGGGGCAGTCCGGCCTCGGGCGTATTGAGTTTGGGGTGCCTGCGAGACACCCAGGTGGAGACCTCAAACAGGCGGCTGATGAACGCCATCTGGAGCTCTGACCAGAGGTGGAGGGTGAGGATGTTGGTCTGGGAGTTAGAACTGTGAAATCAGATCGGTCGCACAGGAAGCTAGTTTCGACTGAGGAGAGACACAGCCGCGAGCCCTCAGAAAACACGACGCTTAGCGGACGCAGGACGGCTGGCGCGGAGGTAGGGCGCCTGGCTGCGCGGGCGGGGGGGGGTGGGACGGGGGAAGGAGAGCCGGCAGCTACTTGGCTGCACAGCTCTGCACTTGGATGGACGGGCCTGGGGGGCCCGGCGGGACGGATCTGGGCCGGCACGGGGGCTGGAGCAGGAAGGCTGGGGGTGGACGGTCAGCGGTAAAACTCTCTTTTTGTCTGTTTGTTTGTAATGGCGGCTTTGGGGGTTGAAGCCAGCACCTCCTCGTGCTAAAAGCACGCCCTGCCTTCCCCTAAAACGGTCTTTAGAAAAAATTCTAGTCTTAGGTTTTTCATCGCCAGACAGCTTCCCTCTCCCTAACCCCCTCACTGACCGTGTCCGTCCTAGGCCCTCCCCTTGCCCCGTGGGGGATTCAGGTGAGGACAAAATGCCTGTTCCAGATTGAATGCTGCCAGCGGGCTCCCCAAGGTCAAATTTATTCAGTATGTGAAACACACGGACCTGGAAGAGGGTTTCTTTTCTCTTTCTCAACGAATGGCCCTGAGTTTCTCCGCTGCTGCCCAAGGAAGCTGAGGCTCTGGCTCTGAGAGGCGTGAGGAGCTGCTCAGAGGGCAGCTCCAGGGGGAGGACCACGGAGATGCAGAGAGGCAGGTTCTGATTACCTCCAGGCGGGTGGCCTGCCCCTTCACAGAGCTCCCTTTGGAGAGTGTCCCGATCCCGGAATAAACGTCCAAGCAAGCCCACGACTGCTTTGCCCACACTGGCACCACCAGCAGCCAGCAGCCAGCAGCGTCCTTCACAAAAGCCAGAGGCAGCTTCCCCCAGGGAGCCTCCTCTGGGAAGAGCCCACAACAGGCTTGGGAGTGGACTGGGAGAGCTGGAGCCCAGAGCCGGCCCGGACCCCAAACTCGAGGTGCAGCGCCTGCAGGGTCACCTGCGCACGTCCACTCCCAGCCAGAACCCTGAGCTGTGACCTTCCTGAAGGGTCCAGCTGCTGAAGCTGAAAAGTGGGGCATGTTCATTTGTTTGTGCCACGCTGACTGCCAGCGGTTAATCACCAAGGGTAAGTGGAAGAAATCATTCCTGTTCATTTGCAAATGGAAATCAGATGAGGACTCTGCCTAAATGCATCAGCGTTTTCACTTCCAAATGAACGCGTTTCGGAGACAGCTGACCTTGGGGTGCCTGGCAGGCGCGCGTCCTGCTCCGGGCGTCCTGTGCCTCCCCAGACACTGCTGCCGGCCATCCCCGCTGGCCTGGGCGGACGGGCTTGGCTGGGAGAGTAGGAAGCGTGTCAGCAGCGGCCGGGAACTCACATGCACACAAACAGCCCCTTCCCCCTTTTTTATTACCCCAGGAGCCTGAGAGATGCTTTTACCTCACTTAAGGAGCCCCAGCAAATTATGCTGAAATCCTTCCAAGGGTTGAAATGAAACGTTTCTAAATTCTCCTTGCTGAACTGTTGGCCCCAAGAAATCTCACAGCACTAAAGACGTACGCGCTGGGGGTTTGGGGTTCTTTTTCTCCTCTGCCCTCTGAATGTGTGACTTTTCCTGTTCAGGGGGTCGGTGTGTTGATACCACATTCCATCTGCATTAACGCCCTCAAAGGCACGTGCCCGGAGCACCGGGGTAACAGCCCGCACAGCAGACGTGCAATGAATTTCCCTCCATGCTGGTGGATTCATTACCGTGATGTATGGCTGTTTTAATGTACACAACCTTCTTAAACAACTGAGTCAATTGTTCTGGAGCCAGACCTGGGTCCCTGGGAGCTGGAGCTGAGCCATCGTTCAGGGACTTATTGGTGTCCCTGGGCAGGTAAACAACCTTGGACCAAAGGCTCTAAGTTACCCGCAAACACCACTGATTGGAATAAGAAGCACCTTCTCATGGGGAGGGGCACAGCTAAGCACCTTCTAGCCGGGAGCAGCTGCCTGCGTCCTTGGCACCTTCACTACCCCAGGAGGGCTGCATGGAGAAGAGAAAAGAGGGCGGGGCTCCCACCCAGGTCAGCGTCCGAAAGAACCCACCTGGGTTATTTGATACCTAAAGATCCTCCTTTTACTCAGAAGGAAACTTGGTGGATTTGCTTTTGATACTTTTAATTATCTTAAGAACGGCTTTAACACGGTGCCCACAGTTTCACCCTAAAGCAAGACTCGGGTGGTTATTCTCAGAGGATGGGGAGCAGAAACCTGGAGGGTGAGGGACCAGCTAAGGTGTGGAGGTGGGGCGGCCTCCTCTGTTTTACATCAAATCACGGGGCATCTGTGGGAAGCTTCAGCTGCGGAGGGAGAGCTCAAAAAAAGAAAGAAGACTCCAGAAGCAGGGGGAGGGTTCTCTGCAGAGGGAGGGCAGCATTCTGAAAGTCAATGCCTGGAAGGCAGGGACCCCCAGGAGTGCCCTCGGAGGCCAGCGGGAGGCAGGGGTGGTGAGGGTGCTGGGGGAAGGTGCTGAGAGCCCCCAAGGAAGGCGCACAGGGTTCCCGAGGGTGAGCCCCGGGTGTGGAAGGGCCTCGCTTTCCATCCACCAGAGGACCTCTTGGTCAAGGGCCAGTCAGTCCATCCACAACCTTGCGCCCTGACAGCAGTGGACTTGCTGCCTTAGCTCAGCCCAGGGGACCAGAATCTGTCTGACTGGGAGGGGCTGGGTTTTCAACATTGCGTGCTCAGCGCACATTTCACAAAATCCTGCAGCTTTTTGCTTCTTCTCCTGTGACCGTTTCACACACCCTCGTCTCATGCCTGGCTGCACCCTCGGTAACGAAGTCTTGAGTGGACCCCGCCTCGCCTGATTCTCGCCGCTACCCGTTTCATTGATGGAAAAATCGACAGTTGAGAGGTTTGGAACTTGCCTTAGGAAATACAGATGGTTTCATACGTAGGAAAAGAGCGCCTGCCTCACCTGTAATGAAAACAGAAAAGCAAATGAGGACCACAGTGAGCCAGGCTTTCCCACCCAGCTGACAGGCAAAGGGGAAACGTGGGTGGGGGCTGGGAAGCACGCCCTTCGGTCCGTGGCCCGGAGCAAGGCTGCAATTTAGCATTATCTCTCCAAATTTCAAACGACCAAACCCTTTGCCCCAAGAATGCCTCTGTAAACGTCCTTGTAAATATGCACGAAGACGGCTTTATGGGGATATCCAGCGCTCGCTGTTTTTAGCGGCATCACGGGTCAGGCGCTCCTCGCCTTTGCTGGTCTAAGACATATGCTCAATAAATATTTGTCATGTAGTCTCCTCGCTGACCGTACGGGGCAGGTGGGGAGAGGTAAAGGCAGCGTGTGGAGGCGCGACAAGAGCTGGTCCTGGGCCTGCCAGGTTGCTAACCCACGGCTGCCGCAGGGCCGCCCGGGCCCCAGGCACCCGGCCGGCGCTACCGGGGGACCTGCCCTCAGGGGCAGTCCGTGCTCCTTAAAACCTCAGCCAGCTGTCCTCTGCCATCCACAGCTGCCATTTCATCACTCGTTTACTCAGCAGTCATCTGCTAAATGCCAAGTAGTTGGGGTTCTTGGCTATGAGAAACAGGAGATTTGCTTAACCGGCAAAAAAGGAACTTACTGGAAATACATCAGATAGTTCGTGGGCTGAGTAGAAGGCTTACAAAACGGCGGGAAGCAGAGGGGCCGGCGGCAGAATCGGGAGCAGGCACAGGCTGGCTGGGGCTCGGGCTGCCACCAATGACGCCGTCCTGTGAACGTTTCTACCCGGCCCTACATCACTGTGCCACCACCTGGAGGCTCAACATGTGTGCGGGACCATGACGGACTGGCCCAGACACGGGCTGGGACGAGGGTGGACGGGTCCCCTCGGCCTCTGCAGGGGAGGGGGCCCTTCCCCCCACCAAGACTCAGGCTGAGGACCCCTGCCAGCAGCGTGGATGTCGAGGGAGGCAGCAAACCACAGCTACACGGACTGCAAACGTCCGGGCCACCGCTTTGGGATCCGTTTCATTGAAACCGAAATCTCACGGTGTTTTGGCCCCCCCACACCCCTTCCTGGAGACGCGGCCCCAGCCTCTGCCCTCTGGAATTTTCTCTCTTCTAAGCTTCTTCCTCAGTCGATCACACTGAAGACGAGCCCCCTGCCGAAGGAGAATCAACCCACCCCCGCCCGAAGCCACTCAATTTCTCCTCTTGTCCTAGAGAATTTGAACTAAGAGACCAGGAGTCAGTAGTGAGGGTGGGGACTTGAATGGAAGAGCAAACGGATTGAACCAGCCAGCGCTGAGGCGGCGGAAGGCATGTGTGCACACACGTGTCCCCCGTGACAGGGAGGAGCCCGTCCTGGACAGCCCAGTTCTGCGGTACATTTGGCCCGGCCGTTTTGCTTCTGCCTTGGGCGGCCATGGGGTGGCCTGGGTATCCTTGCAGCAAAGCCCACCTACCCCGGCTAGGCGGGGGGTGTCTAGTCCATGTGACCAGACAACCCCTCATTAAGACAGACACATCGGAAGTCCTGGGCTGGGCCGGCACCCCTGTGGCCAAGAGCGCGGCTGTACCCTGGGCAGGTGGAGGATCACAGATGAGCCACGAGGACTGGAGGGGCCTGGCTCGTTCTTCGCGCTCCTTCCTGAACAGATGGGACTCCGAGGCCCAAGGTGGGTAAATGACACGCCCACAATCACGGGGCAGAGCTGAGCCTGGCGTGTGGTCTCCCCACATTCTTCCTGCTCCCTCATACTTCCGCTTACACAGGACTCTCCCCCAAAGCTCGCAGAGAGCAGCAGACACGGCTGCACGGAGGGCCTGCCCCCCAAAAGGGCCACCCGAGGTCTGTCCCACAGAGGAGGAGCCCCCAAGTCCTGGGCTGGCCACCTTCCATCTGGCAGCAGAAAGCTCGGCTCTTCCGGCAACGGTGCAACCGTCTGAACATCAGCCGACAAGTGTTAATCAGCCAAACGTGGGGACAAACGTGCTGCCTGACAGGCCTGCAGTTCCCGTGCTGCAGAGTTATAGCTCCCTGCCCCCGCCCCCACCCCCGCCGTGGAGCGCCTCCCCCGATGGGAAGAGAAGCAGCTGGATACGAGAACACACGGAGAAGGACGTGTTTCAAGTGGGGTGGCTTCTGCCGGCTCCCCTGTCCCCATCCTTGTCGGGTCTACCCGAGTGTGGGCCTGAGGTCGGTGTGCATTCGCCTCACCTGGGATTTGCTCAATTCCAGCACGTGTCTGAGAGACAAGAGAGCTGGAGACACAGTTCCCGCTTCGAGAAGCCCCCAATTTCATAAGCTATACCGTGCATTCTGAGCTGAATTACATCCCCCCAAACTCACACATCGGAGTTCTAAGCCTGTAGCTCAGAATGCGACCTCATTTGCAGGGTCATTGCAGGTGTGGTCAAGTGAAGAGGAGAGCTTTAGGCTGGACCCATATGAATGTCCTCAGGAAAATGTGGACACAGAGACAGATGTCCATGGGGAGAATACCGTGTGAAGACAGAGGCAGAGAAGGGGGGGTGCTTCTGGAAGCCCCGAATCGCCAGAGGTTGCAGCGAACCACCTGGAGCCGGAGGAGGGCCCAAGCGGATCCTCCTCCCGGCCTCAGCAGGAACCCCCTGCCGGCGCCCAGGTCCCAGGCCTCCAGCCTCCCGAGCGATCCGGTGAATTTCCGGCGCTTAAGCCCCCAGGCTGCGCAGCTCTGTTCCTGCGGCTGGAAGACACTGACGACGTGTAGAGTAAGGCACCGCTGACCGGGACCCCACGACCCCGGCAGTGACAGGTCAGGGTGGCATCCACAGACACAGGGCGCACTGGTCATTTTTCACCCAGACCAGTCAATTTAATTAAAGGGGGAAGGAGAAAACAATTACGTTGAACAACTGGTTTCGCTGATTTTTTTTCTGTCTTTCACCAGCATTTGCCTGAATTTACTTGGGTCTTTGACTGGGGGAGCGTTCCAGTCCTGTGACCCTAGTGCAGGGTGGGGGGGGATCCCTGCACAAAGGTCGGCTGTGCTGCAGGGCTTGGCCCCTGCTCCCGCCGTCACCCCTCAACACCGGAGACAACGTCCGTCTCTGACCCAGTTCGGGGCTCTGGTGGCCAGAGACGCATGCACGTGACTCCAGCTAGGACAGGAGGCTGCCCGCACCACCTCTGACTAATGGCTTGTTTGGGGCCAGGAAGCTGTCTCCCATGAGAAAATATATTATTCGATCTTTGCCCTAAAATATTAAAAGTGGAGTTCTGCTCGGGGGAGGGGGGAGCCGATCTGCCCTCATCCACACCCTCTAAGGAGGAGACACCTGAAGGGCTTTGGAAGTTAAACCCGGTTTCAAATCAAAGGCAACCTCGGGAAAGGGGGGTTCCTGTCGCACCCCTACGGGTGCCTGCCGAGAACACTCAGCCTTGGAGACCAAAGGACTTCCACCCTACACGGAGTGGCCCCAGGGCTGAGGCCGCAGGGGGGGACCAGGAGGGCAGCAGTCACTCAGAAACCGGGTACACGAAGTGGCCGGTTGGGGGAAGGGCGGCAAGTCTCAGCCAGAAACTCCAGGGACGTTGGTCTCATCTATGCAGGGCTGTTTGTCGGGGTGTCGTAGACCCCCAAGAGGCCTGTGGGAAACTCAGGAGTCCCTGCACTTGGATGGGAAATAATTATGTCTCTATTTTCACTAAGCTCCACCTAAAACTTGGCCCTTTACCTGTGAAAGCGGAAGCAAGGCACCGTCACACGAGCTTGCCTGGCGTCTCGGTCACCAGCACAAAGTCACGTCTAATGCCACGCGGTTGCGGACTTCTCCGCAGGCGCCACGTTTCTGCAGAGACCTCAGAGTGTTGTTTACACACGTCATTCCTCCAAAACACACACGTGTCCGAGCCCCGGGGCCTCGCCCTCGGAGGCACCGGTTAAGAGGTGCGCCTGGTGCTCTAACATGTTTCTGTGGATGTTTTGATACATATGTTTCAATACAACCGTTTTCTTTCCAAGCCCACATATTTTGCTTCGTGCACTGAAAAACTCTCTTCTGAGCAGCAAGTCCCTGGGCTCTACCAAACAGCCAGGGCGACCGTGTCACAGAAGATAAACGATGGCGAGTCCCAGACCTCGAAGCACAAGAGCGGGACAGGAGTGGGGGTCCAACCCAGAGGCAGCAAAGACGGGGAGGCTTAAGGCGAAGGGAAGCGATGCAGGGCGCTGGGTCTCAGGAGTGGAGGGGCTGGGACATCGAGCTGGGGTGGGGAGTTCTCAGAAACTGCAGCCACTGACGCCACCAACACCCTAATGCAGGAGGACAAAAGGAGGACTGGTGCCTAGACTCCAAGGGCCGGGGGGCCGGGAGGAGGCCCCAGCAGCTGCCCAGGACGCCCCGAGTCTCAGAGAGGGAACAGCGCCCTGGCTCCCCCTTCCTCCCCTATCCTTCCTCCGAGGCCGAGGGACTAGGGAGCTTAGAGGCCTGCGGGCCTGGAGCCAGCACCGCCCTGCACACGGAGCCCTGTGTCACGTCTCAGGGAAGGTGTGAATGGGGTCATCACCTGTCCCCAAGGCCACCATGGCTCAGGCAGGAGAGCGGGGTGCCTCGAATCACAGCGCTTCCGTCCCCGAGTCTGGAACTCCCGCTGATGCGCCCCTCCTGTCCCCTACCCCGACGTCACGTGGACAACAGCACGTGGCCTTGTGCCGTGGGCGTGGTGTTGAGGGAGAAGAGAGGAAATTATGAAAGGCTCTCATTGATTTACTCATCGCAGGCAAGCCTGATCCGCAGAATACAATAAATATTGGTGGTACCTGGAGGAATTAGAACAATCACTGACTTATTAGTGTTTGGCACCAGAAATACGGCTGGGATTAATGCCTTGGGATCCCGGCTGCTCCCTGCAATCTTATCTATTTCACAAGCCAGCTCTTTGCCTTCTGAGTCACCATAAGAACCGCAGTTTTACATCCATTACATCTCCATTAGTGCTGAGATATCTCTTTTCACAGAGCATCATCAGACTGTGGATACACAAAATGCCAATATTCCCTTTCACTTCATTATGCTAATCCGTCCACGCCTCGGCCGGCTTCCTAGAGGACTCGGCCGTGCATGCTGATGCAGCGGTTACAGGCAGTGAGACTTCCCGGGTGGCAGCGCACTTCCCACATCTGCGGACACGCGGGTCCCGGGCTGACGCTGGAGCGGAGGCCCACGCGGCTGCCCAAGCGACCTTCTGACCATTCGGGCACATTCGATCGGTCCGGAGACACAGCAGTGCTGCTCTTCTGCTTATCCATCAGCCCCTTCCACGCTGCAGTCAGAAAATGCTCATGTAAATGACTCAGGAAGGAACAGTGAAGAGGCTGGATCTTCTCCGGGAACTTGCTCTTCGCCTGGTTTTCTGCTGCTGCCCCGGCCGACCTGTGGCTGGAGCCGATTCTCTTCACACCCAAGAGACAGAAGGGCAGTGTGACATCCCTGTCGGTCACCCAGTCGGCTGCCCTCTAGAAAATGTAAGTCCTGAGTTAATTTCCCTTCCTGTCTTCTGCACACCAGGGGGATCAGACTGTTTCACAAAGGGCAGCCTCTCTGGAAGCAAAGCTCGAGGCAGAGACGCAGGTGCTCTTGAGGAAAACCTGTGGCAGAGGCGCTGAGCAGGGCAGCAGGGGCGGCTCAACAAGGGGGCGGATTCAGGGCAAGACGGGCCTTGGTCTGATCTTTGAGCTGCAGCTCATCCTGCCTTGGGGTAGCGGGGCCAGGCCTTGGGCAACTGCCGTGGCTTCTACAGCCAACGCCCCACAACAGCGGGCAGACGGGACGGTCTGCTGGCCTCCTGAGTGTCTGCTAGGCTTGCCAGCCTCCAATTTCTTACAGGAAATCTCTTTCCACACACACACACCCTGTTGGTTCTGTTTCTCTGGAGATCGCCGCCTGATGCAAGCCCTTGTGATGAAGTTAGGGCCCTTATAAGAAGAGACACAAGCCAAGACAACTCAGGGAGGAAGTAATAGCTTTTTCAACAAGTGGTCCTAGGGCAACTGGAAAGCCACGTGCAAAGGATGATCTTGACTTCTTTATACCCTAGCGAAAAGTTAACTTCTAAGGATCATAAACCTAAGTTTAAAAGCCAAAACTATAAAATTCTTCAAAGAAAACGTACTAGCAGATATCTGTGACCTGGGTTATGTAAAGCCACCTTACAAATGACACTAAATGCATGAGCGACGAAAGAAAAGCAAACGGTATGAAAGAAAAGCAAACTGTACTCCACAAAAATGACACGTCTTTGAGCTTCCACGGACACCACCAAGAAAGTGAAAAGACAGCCCACAGAAGGGGAGAAAATGTTTACAAATCACGCATCTGAAAAGGAACTTGTATCTAGAATACATAAAGAACTCTTACAATTCAACAATGAAAAGACAAATGACCCATTAAAAAAATCATCAAAGGATCTGAATAGACATTTCTTCAATGAAAATACTCCGATGACCAATAACCAACATCCTTGGCATCAGGCAAAAGAAACCAAACCCAGGACAGGACGGCCTGTCACGCCCACCAGTGCTACGGAAAAATGTGTCACAGCTCGGGTGTTACAGCTCAGTTGCGACAGCAACCTGGATCCGGGCACAAAACCAAGCAGCACGCGCAGAGCCAGAGAACTCGGTTTATTACACCAAGAGGCCAAACCACTTAACACTCCAAGTTCTGAATTCCAGCGGTAGGTTTACACAGACCTTTTATAGGCTGCCAGTTTTATACTTCGCAACATCGTATGCAAATAAAGTACAACAGAAGTTGACCAACCAGAAACAAGCTTTGTAGAAATAGGCCAATCAGGAGTGAGCTCCATGCAAATGAAGTACTACAAGTGGACCAATCAGAAGTTAGCAAAGTGGACCAATCAGAAGTGAGAGTAATAACCAATCAGAAGTGAGAGTAATAACCAATCAAGAGTGAAGGAAATAACCAATCAGAAGTGAGCTCAGGGAACCAATAGAATTCTAGGTGTAAGTTAGCCGCTTTAGAGGCAAAAAAGTGAGACAGAGCCTCTGGGCCAGGGAACCGGACGGTGCTGGGAGGAGAGCAGCGGCCCTGCCTAGGGGTCCTGCCGGTCTTTTACGGGGCTTCCCGCCTCACCGGGATGCTACAGTGAAAAGACAGGTAGTAGAGGTGTTGCCAGGACGCGGAGGAAGCCTCGCCCACCACCAGTGAGGGGACTTCGAAACGCAGTTTGGAAGCTGATGTGCACCAGCATCAGCTGCCGTAACACATTCCTCAGAACGTTACATGCAGTGTCACCACCGGACGTCGCAAGTCCCCTCCTAAGGAGATTCTCAAGGCAGATGAAAACGTACATCCACACAAAACTTGCACACGGAAGCTCACAGCAACACTTTTCCTAGCGACCAAGGGTGGAAACAATCCAAATGTCCATCAACCGATGAATACATAAGTAAAATGTGGTCTATCCACGCACGGAAATTGTATTTGGAGTAAAAAGAGAGTAAGCGGTGACACAGACTACATCGAGGTTGGTCCTCGAGAACATGACACCGAGTGACAGAGGCCGGCCACACAGTGTGTGATCCCGTTCATATGAAATGTCAGCCTCGACAAACCTATCACTATGGAGGCTGCTGGGGGGGCAAGTGGGAGTGAGGGGGGGACAAGCAGTTAGGTCCAAGACCACCCACTTGAGGTGAGACCGGTCAGCGTGGCTGTCTTTCCGCTGCAAACGTGTGAACACAAAGAAAACATTCGTGTAATCAGCGTGGAATTTTGCAGGGCGAGCATGAGGAAGAGGGGGCTGGAAACGGGTGCTAAGGAGTTTTGGACGTTGAGAACGCTGTAAGACGTCGTCACAGACTGCACAGGGAAGCAAATCCTTCCTGCGCCTGGGAACGTGGGCGAAACAAGACTGCAGCTGGAACACTGGAAGAACCCTTTCCCCAGTTTCTCTGTGCAGATTTCACTGTGTTCGGGAACCGCTCACCTCCCGACTGGCTTTCCTGCTTCCCCCAGTCGCTGAGATGGAAGCGTCCTGTTGTGTTCTCCCCGAGACAAAAATACCCATTGAGAGAGAGAGATGCCCAGAGCGTCGCAGGCCATCTTAGATAACCCAGAACTTGGCCCTGTTTCTCTTTGTTACGAGTACCAGTCTTTGTAAGCAAGCAAACAGTACTACTCTTAAAATACTGACACATGTTTTTAAAATAGCAAAATTAAATTATAAATTAAAATCAGGGGAAAATAATTGCAATAGATGCGATAACCAAAAGGTAAGTCCTTCAGTCTGTAAAGGGTGTTTGTAAATCAGTAAGACAAAGCTGAGCACCTCGTGGTGAAAAGTGGCAAAATATGTTACCTAAGAATGTGTTTTTTACCACAATTTCTAAAAAAGAATGAACTGGTGATACATGATGCAACATGGTTGAATCTCAAACTAGTCATGCTGAGTGAAAGAAGCCAGATGAGAGTCCATTCTCTGCAGTGGACACATTCTATAGTCTACATGTGACCTATAACCTATAATCTATACACAACGTCCACGATCTGTAGTGACAGAGAGCAGGTTGGGGACTGCTTGGGAATGGGCAGTGGGGCGGGGGGAGAAAGGCTTCAGAAGAGCACAGGAGATTTGGGGAGATGTTGCATATGTTCCTTATCTTGACTGTGACGTGGTTTCACCGCGTATGGATACCCAGGTCCAATCAAGTGGCCAATTATGTATGCATTTTAAAAAATTCAACATCTTTGGTAACTAAAGAAAGAAAGTCAGGAGATATTACCTGTTACCTACCACACTGGCAAAGAATTTGTGAACGGTCATGTCCAGCTCTGACATGAGTTCGGGGAGCAGGCAGACCCTGACCTTCGCGCCAGAAGCCCGCAGGCATAGGGCCAGGCCTGTGGGGAGCTCTCCGCCTCCCCCCCCCCCGGCGAGGACCATGAATGCCGGACAGGTGGGGGCAGCGGGCACAGCTGGCAGCATGGAATGCCTGTGTCCACCAGGGACCCAGCATGAGGCTACGTGACCTGAGGGTCAGCGGTGGCCCTGTACCTCCGCCATCGCCCTCAGCTGTCAGCTGCCCTGCTGGGGGGACGGAGCCAGATGACGGCGATGCCCCTGGGGGGGCCGCTGACCACGGGCCCTCTGGGAAGCTCTGACATCGGACTGGGGCCCCCAGATGCAGAGCGCGGACCCTCGATCTGAATCCCAGCCATCCCTGGACAGGCTGCCCGAGGCTGTGCCCTCTGCTTGGGCAAGCCTAACCCAAAGATGCTGAAGGCCGCCTCCTGCCACCATCCAATGAGGCAGCAGGAGCAGCCTGGCTGGACAGCGGGACTGCCCTTCACAGCAGAGGTGGTCTCAAAAGAGCATCTTCCTCCCAGGCAGGAATAGCCATGATTTACAGCTGAGTTGATACTGAGACCAGGGCCAGCCCTAACTCCAGGGCAGAAATCCTGGCTCTGCACAGTGGGTGCAGGGCCCCACCGATGGGGATGGTCGGGGCCGAGTCACTGGGCCAGGACCAGCCCCCCGGCCTGGCTGGCAGGTGCCAGTGAGCGCAGCGCTGGCAGGGCTGACTTGCCAGCGCGGCCATCGACCCGCATAATGGAGAAATGACGAAAGTAACGCCGGCAGCCTCAGTAATAATGATAAATACATCCGTGGCCCTTCTGATGAATGTTCATGGCACAGCCGAGCGGATGAGGCTGCACCAAGTAATGGCCCCGTTCGTTCTTGGCCCTCTCTGCTGAGATTGCCAATTAAGATAGTGCTCTAAGAGGGATGTGGATTCCCACCGGCCCGAGGGTGCTGGAAACCAGCACGTCAGCCTAGGTGCCAGGCGGCTCTGCTGAGTAGCAGCGCCTGACCTGCCTCTGACCCCGAGTAGCAACGCCATGGGGAAGACGCCCGCTGTCCTTGAGGGAGCTGGGGGGCTGTGTGCACCTGCCGCGTCCCAGAGCTGTCCTCGCGGACCCAGCCACTTCCTCTCCGGTGGGCCCACCTCTGCCCCTTGGATGCATCCCATGGCCTCCACGCCTGCACGCGGGGCTGCCTCCAGTGGGGTGAGGATTAAACAAAGAAACACCGAGCGGCCACAGAGGCAGGACCACGTGGGCACAAAGTGGTGTGGCCTGGGGACCCCCTGAGGAGTGAGTGGCCAGGCTGTGGCCTGGCCTCCACCAGCTTCAGTTTCCCGCTTTGCTGGCACCTGTACCAAGAACTGCAGCATGGCCAGGATGGGTTCCCGAGCCGTGGGGGCTCCGAGACCCCATCACCCATGTGCAACCACCGTCTAAGCCCACGTCAGCCAGGGCCACCGGGTCCCCAGAGGCCAGCTCCTCAGCAAGGCCTGCACAGCCCCGCCTCAGGCACCGGCCCGGCCCCTGCAGTCTCCGCACGGAAAGAGAACAGAAGACAATCCTCACGGCTTGGGAACTGGACGTGGCGGTCTTCCAGGGCCACCAGAGCCAACCAGCAGAAACGGCACGGCTTAGACAACACGCGTCTACGGCGTCCCAGTCTGGAGGCCAGAGTCTGAGATCAGGCCTGGGGGGCCTGTTCTGGGGGTCTCTCCCAGCTCCTGGCGGTTCCCCGACTCGTGGCGGCAGAACACCAGTCCTCCCACGACATTCTCCCTGAGCTCACGGCAGTGTCCGGGTTGCCCTTCGTTATAAAGACACCAGTCACACTGGATTAGGGTCCGCCCTGCTGGCCTCATCTTCGCCAGACCATCTGTAAAGCCCCACTTCTCTAAATAAGGTCACTTTCCGAGGCACTAAAGATTAGGACTTCAACACACACATTTTGGGGGGACACCATTCAACCTATTAAACAGGGGAAACAAGCCCGAGCCAGTAAAAGGTGTGAAATGCAGATTTTTGTAAAAGAAATGTGATATTATATAATATCCAGATAAATACACTGGGAATGAACCAGCTACAGTATTCGTGCAAAAGGTTAACCAAAGTCAAAGTGTTGTCCAGAGGCACCCCGTGCCCCTCAAAGGCCCCACGCAGATCTGCCAGAGCACCCAGAGGAGATGGACAGATGTACGTCGCCCTGACTCTGACAGACTCACAAAGCTGAGGCAGCCGGTGAGATATACAGCCTCAGGAAAGCTCAGTATTAAACTGTCATTTTGTCAATAAAACGTCATTTCATCAATATAATGTCGGTGTGCCTGAATGTTTCTGCATAATTAATTCTGCTGATGCATTAAGGAATGTTATACACAATATTAATCAAAAGGTGGTGTCAACAGAGGGTAATATATAAACCCAGCTAGAAAGAGCGCAAACCTCCCTGAGAGCCGTATTCCCACCGAGACACTTCTCATCGAGAAATACTAGGATTTTTTTCATAAAACTGCTATTTAAAAAATTAGTCAGTCAAGGAAAAGCAATTAGAGTAATATACAGAAGCCTCTTGGGAAATTAATTTTGTACAAAGCGTATTTTAATAAATTGCATTTAGTGTTCAGAAAGTCCTCTAAGGATGGAGACAGCCCTGTGGCGTCCCCGCCGCGCACACCGGCACCCCGCTGCTGCCCTCACAGACACCCTGACACTGGGACGCTTCCTGTCTGGCTGCTTCAAAATGTGCAAAAGTTTGTCTTCTTGGGGGTGCCCCAGGGGGTTCTCCCAGCACACATACACCAGGGAGGCCAAGGCAGGGTGCTGAGCTCCGGGGGTCTCAGCAGAGCCCAGAAAAGCCCCCACCTGCTCTGTCTGCTGTTTCCGAAGCACTGCTGCCCAGCTCCTGCCCAGAGGCAGGCGGCAGGAAGTGTCAGGGTGAGCAGTCCGACCCCCCTCAGGACTGGCCCCACCGTCCCCTCCACAGCTGTGCTCCTGGCTCTGCCCCCAGGGCCTTCCGTTAACTCGCATCAGCCCCACTCCCTGCCGGCCCCGCGGCCCTGTGAGCCCCGTCTCTCTCTGCCAGCACCCCCCACACCAGTACAGAGGCGACTGGGTTTGCTTTGGGCAAGAGAGGCAGAGAGAGAGGTGAGAAGCCCTAGGTGAGCAGAGACGGGCGCTCACAACTGCCAAGGTGTCCACTCTCATACACCGTGAGCCTGTCGTGCTGAAGGTTTGGCCCTGCCCGGGCCTTGAGCCCAGCGTGTCACCATCCAGAGGACACCTGAAACCACCCCCTGGCCCCTGGGGTGATCTGGAACCGATGCTGCGGCCCCAAGCCCAGCCCTCCCCTGGACACCCAGACGCCCTGAGGGCCGCAGCCCCACCTGCAGCCCACATCACTGGTCCCCAGTCTGCATGACGGACTTCTGCCCCGGATTCCAGCTGCAGGCCCACCCCACCCTGGGATCAGACCCAAGATGCTCATCGGAATGTAATGGGAGACCCCCCAGGTTTCAGATCCAGGTTGGCCACCTCAAACGCTGTGGCTGCGGGCAGCTCCCTTTGTTCAGTTTTCTGAAAAACGGGATGATCACGATGCCAACTGCACATGTTGTGAGCACCTGATGTTCTCGTGCCAAACAGCACTCGGTACGTAGTGAGGCGCCGCAGGTGTCGGCCGTCGTGGGGCTGGGGCTCAGACTCCTGATCGTGCTCTTGCCTGGGGACCCCAGTTTCTGCCCTGGGGACAGAAGACCGTGATGCTTACAAGCGCGAGTCAGAGACACACTGGCTCAGCCGCTCACCAGCTCCGTGGCCTGGACGAGTCACTCCCCACTCTGAGGAAGGCCACGGCCCGGCCCGTGTCCTGTGCTTTCTGAGCCTGGAAGAGGCTCAGCTCAGAAAAGGTGAGCAGCCGTGACCAGTGGGCAGGCTTTCTGAAGATACGTGGCCCCCGGGTTCTGCTCACTGGTGGCACAAGCCACTCACTCAGGTGAAAAGACACAGAAGGGGCTGATCAGAGCGGGACTCAGGATCCCCTCTCGTCTCTTCAGAGTGTCCTGGGCCAAGGATGGGGAGGCCAGGCTCCTGAGAGCAAGATTCCCCAGGTCTTTCCAGGGCACCTGTGTCTCCAGAGTGCAGCCCACTGAGTCCCCTCGGTGAGGCTCTGGAGGGACCAGCAAATCCAGCAACGCAGTCAGGCTAACTCCAGGTGGGAAAATTTAGCAGCAGGAGGAGTTTTAGCAAAGCACTGCATCTCCCTTAGCCTCAGTCTGTTGACCTGTCAAATGGGCACCAACAGAATCTCTCTCCCCAACACGCGAGGCTTCAGTGAGCTGATGCACTCGGACCATAGGCTGCAAACGGTCAGCACCACACGTTCAGCTTCTGGTTCCCAGCTTTGTTTTTCAGGCACTTTCTTGGTCTACTCAGGCTGGTATAACAAAACTGCAGCTCAAACAGCAGACGTCTGTCCTCTCACAGCTCTGCGGGCTGCAAGTCCAAGGTCGAAGTATCAGTGGACTCCGCTCCTGATCAGAAAGAGCTCTGTCCCCGGCTCGCCTCCTCACTGTGTCCTCCCGTGGGAGAGAGCCAGCCCTCTGATCGACTCCTAGAAGGACAATAATTCCATCACCAGGGCCCCACTCCCACGACCTTTCCTGCACCCCTCACCTCCCAAAGGCCCCACCTCCGTACACCATCATACTGGGGGGGGAGGTAGGGCTTCAACATACGCATTTGGGGGACACGATCAATCAGTCCACAGCAGGCACACACGCAGCGGTTCCTGCTGATGCTGCTGTCACAAAAAGTCGGTATCAAACAGCACACATCCCCCGGAGCCCGAGGGGACCAGTGCATATTAGGCACTCACTGTCATGCCAGGTGTCCCCACGTGTGCTCTCGCTGTGTTCCCAGCATCCTTGTTAGCACTGACAGATGTTATTACCCCATTTTACAGATAAGATAAGGAAACCGAGGCTGAGAAGGGTCTCGTGACAACCCGCAATGACCAGCTCCACCTGGCTCCAAAGTCCAGCTCCTCCGCACCAACCAGGCTGCCCCCCAGCGCCACCTCCTAAGTGCACACGGGGCCCACCGAATAACGGTCTGTGTGTCCTGAGCTGCTCTCAGCTGCTTCTTCCACACCCCTGGCTGGTGAGAGCCTGTTCTGAAATGTTTAAACATGGATTTGGTATTTTCCTCTCTATTCCACAAAGGGCTTCTAAAACTGAAAAAGCCACACTTTATGGAAGACGTTATCAAGTTTTTATTCACAACAGTAAAATAAGGATATTGTTGTGAAGTGTTTTGTATTTGTTTTTTCTTTAACATTTTCAGAGACTCCATCTAAATGGATTTTGATAGAAAGGTCACCGTGGCGTTAAGAACAGGCAGACTGCCCTCTCTAACTGCAGAGGGCCCGTGTGGTCTTTTAAAACCTCTTTAGTTGGCAAGACAGGTATTATTAGCTCTGTGTATCATCCAAAGGCCCGTGTTTGAATCAAATAGTTCTTATTAATTTAATTATTTAACCAAATTTGCAATCATCACGATCTCTTTCCAAAGAAAAATTGTATTATCAATATATTTCCCATCAAGTATTCCGAGGAGCTTACAATTATCTACACATATATATCCGTGCTCTGAACGAGGTCCTGCACGTTAAATATTTTATCTTCTTCATCCGATAGCCTGTATCATCTGAAAATGTTTTATAATCGTTTGGGAAAACCAAACTCTCTTCATCTCTTAAGTTGCAGGGCATCAGTGCACAGGAAGGTTATTCTGATATATTTAAGGCATGCAGTAATTCCTTTGCATATTTTTTGTCTGTGTCGGAGCCAAGCAGGCATTTTCGCCTTGTGGTCATATAAGTGTGAAAGATTCACTAACTAAAAATCAGTGTGGCTTGTAATCATTTAGAATGATGTGGGGAAAACTGGAAAGGTTAGGGTGACGGTGATGTTGATGACGAGAGTATTAATAAAACGTGTCCTAAATTGCTCTTTAACTAAATCAATAAATCCCAGCCTAGAATCCCCGGGTCTCCAGGCACCCATGAAGGTAGTTATGAGGGAGGGCAGTGCCTTTCAGAGGATTTCATCACAGTAGAAGCTTAATAGAAATCTTGCATCTTCTTTCCCTGAGGGTGCCTTAACTGAAGTCTTCAGGATCTCTGGTTGGAACTGCGTCGTCTAAGCTCAGTGCTGCATATGTGTTATCCCTCTCACGTGGACTAGAAGTTCCTTATGTATTTGACTGACTAAAAAAAAGCAACCTATAATGGAAAACAATCTGGAAGAGAATATATCTATCTATATATATGACTGAATCACCTTGCTGTACACCTGAAATATTGTAAATCAACTATACTTCAATTAAAAAAACCAAAAATCAAACCAAACAGAAAAAGCAATGCATTATTTTTTTAACTGAAGTACAGTTGATTTACAATGTTGTGTTAGTTTCAGGTGTACAGCAAAGTGATTCAGTTATGCATACACATATATACATTCTTTATCAGATTCTTTTCCATTACAAGTTATCACAAGAAATTGAATAAAGTTCCCTGTGCTCTACAGTAGGACCTTGTTGTTTATCTATTTTATATACAGTAGTTAGCATCTGCAAATCTTGAACTCTCAATCTATCCCTCCCTCCACCTTTTCCCTTTGGTAACTGTAGCTTGCTTTCTATGTCTGTGAGTCTATTTCTGGTTTGAAAATAAATTAATTTGTGTCATTTTTTAAAAGATTCCACATATAAGTGATATCAAATGATATTTGTTTTTTTCTGACTTATTTCACTTAGTATGATAATCTCTAGGTCCATCCATGTTGTTGCAAATGGCATGGTTTCATTCTTTTTTACAACTGAGTAGTATTCTGTCATATATATATACCACATGTTCTTTACCCAGGCATCTGTCGATGGACACTTAGGCTGCTTCCATGTCTTGGCTACTGTAAACAGTGCTGCTGTGAGCATTGGGGTGCATGTATCTTTTCAAACTAGACTTTTCTCGACAACACATTATTTTAAAATACAGTTTGGTATGCAAGTATAAGATTTATAGAGAAAAATGAGAGAGGTCTTTTCGTGTTGCAGAGTTTTCTAAACAGACTAAATAAATTAGGGAAAGATTACACACAGATAAATCGATTAAAGTAGATTGAAAATAAACACCAAAATGCTTGGGTTACAGATTCTCATTACTGGCTCTCTGGTTAGGGAACCAGAGCAGAGTAGATACATTCAAAAAGACCAAATAAACCAGCCAGCCAGTGGCCAGGACGCTGGGGGAGTCCGCGTTCTCACGAGTCAGCACTCGGCACCTGCGAGGCGCTGGCCCGTGTGAAGGCAGAGGAGGGCGTCGCTTTCGTCTACTTTATTCTAGAAGCGCAGATCCTCACTGTTTGAGAACCAGTCTCCCAGGTCATTTTGCTCCCCTCTCCGTTCCCGCTGCCTTGGAGACAAGCGCCACACAGAGCCTGAAGCCTGCCTGAGGACACCGAAGGCCTTAAAAGCCCACCCCCCCCCCCGCACCAGAACATCGCCGTGCGGTGAGCGTTCCGGTGACGGAAGAGACATCGTGGCTTTGAGAACTTCCTGCGCGAGTTTGCCAGTGAAGGGGATAAGCCCACGACAGAAGTCTCCTGGGCCTCCCCTTCCAGCTCCTTCCTTCCACTGCAGCCGGGAAACCCAAAGAGGACATGTGCCCACCAAGAGCTACGGGGCTGTCAAATACTCCGTGGGTTCTCATAGAATTCTGAACTTAAAAAATTAATTAATATTTTTAGAATTTTTTTTTTAGTGGAGGTCCTGACTGACCTTGAGCACACTAAGCACGCACTCTACCACTGAGCTCAACCTGCCCCCCTCAGATTCTGAACTCCTGAACCCTAAAGGTTCAAGACCAACCCCCCCGAGCGGTCACTCAGCCCCTTCGGGCTTCTGTTCTCTCGGCTCCCAGGAAGCCTCAGTGCCAGGTGTTCGAGGCCTGGCGGCTTTAGGTGAAACGCAAGGTCATGCTGGGTTGATTTAGTGCATTATTAGCTGTTTATACAGTCCTGAAGCGGCACAGGACGTATGAAAAATGACTTTCCGATCTCAGGGAGTAAATCAGGGCAGCAAGCGATGCCACTTAATGCTTAACTTTAGCCGGTAAAATATTACAGCTGTTATTATTCAGGGCAAACACAGCCCCTTCCATTTGCTTATTGAGGAAACAATTTATTTGAGGACATTTAATTGCAACAGTGAAGCCTGGCTGGGGGCTAATCCCAGTTTATCGATGCAATTAAAGCAGTGTGTGCTGTGTCTCATATTCATTATCTGGGGCCGAATGTTGACACAGCCCGGTGTTGGGACGGGCGTGCTGGAGAGGGTCTGCCTTGCAGGAGGCGTGAGGTGCGGGCCGCCGTCAGCGCTCGGGGAACATCACTATTTGTGCTCTGTGGAGGCGTTTGCATAATGTAATTGGGGAAAGGCCTCTGATTTGATTTCACTTGGAGCAATAAGGGTTCAAACTGGTATATAGATTCAGCACTGTTTGGTTTCTTGTCAATGATTCACGGCATTTTAATGCCCCCGGACAAACACCACAGCGCGTCATTGCACATGGGCAGCATTCCATGATTACCTTGGCCTGAATCCCACCCCCTTCCTCCCCTGACTGCTGAATATTCAGCCTTTTCTAATTTCTGGGTACCTGCCCCTCTCACGGGGTGATCCCCTCTCCAGAGCTGGTAGGGACCTGCCTCCTGGAGGGGGTGCCCCGAGGTGGGGACAGAAAGCCACCTGCTCACCTGGCAGCCCCCACGTTCCTTCCTGGGGTCCACCATGAGACGCGGCCGGAGAAGGCAATTCCACAGATCTTAAAAACATCTCTCCTTCCCCTCTGTTGGTTATGGTTTCCATTTTCCTGATCACATTTCTGTAGCTTTTATTCTGGCTTTGAAATTTTTTATCCTTACTTGTCTTTCTGTTTGATATTTACCTGCCAGCATCGGGAACCGCTTTCTTACATAACTTCACCACATGTAACGTGAGGAGGAGAGCAGCCTGCGGTCTCTCCAGCTGCCTTCTCTTCCCTCTCTGGCTGCCTCCTTCCCCACAGCATTTCTTTACCGTCTCCTCCTCTGCCTCCGGTGGCCCTGGCCCTTGGCCACTTCTCCCCACAAACCATCCCTGGCGCACGTCGATGGCCCTCTCTGTGCACCCTAATTGCCTCCAGGCCTTGTGCCTGGTAAGACGCTGCGAATGTATTGGTGGTTGAACTCCAGCTCTTGAGTGGCTGTAGACTAAGGGCTGGTTGGGATTTCATCAGAAATACGAAACCTCATCCTTCTGACAGGTCCGACTGTCCCCGTGCACGGCAGCAAATTCTCTGCTGCGAGGTACTAGAACAGGAGCAGACCTGCTGCAAAGGCATGTCTGCTCTGAGCCACTGGCTGTTGAAGGGACAGTGGTGAGCACGGAGAATCTGGGCTCTGGGGACCACACGGGTCTGGGTTCACATCCTGGCTCTGCCCCTTGCTGGACGCATGCTTTAGGGACAAAGCAACCAAAGTCCCCAGGTTCCACCTCCTCCCCTGTAGAGGGGCCTAAGATCACACACAGCAGCCAGTCTGCACTAGATTCTCCAGCGATTTAAATTACCCATCCTCCACCGAGTTTCTGCAGAATCAAAATAACCACAAACATTTTAAAATTCCCTTCTGTTTGATTATTTTATGATCCTCAATAGCTCTGTGAGGATGGATAGCAGAATAAATTTTTCACAGATGATGAAACTGAAACCCAAGGAAATCAAGCAAATTGCCAAGGTGATGGTTAATAAAATGAGAAACCAAGGCTGGAGCAGAACTCCACATCCTTCTGTGTATGACGTCAGGGAAAAGCAAGATTCTGACTCTGTTTGCTGTGCAGCCTGAGGGTCTTCCCTTTGGAAGGATCCTAGGAAAGACCCACCCCACGACACAGCCCATCACACACACGTGCTGGCTGAGCTCTGCTCCCTCCCTGTTGCCCCTCCTTCCTGTACACACGGTGGTGGTGTTTCTAATGCGCACCTACCTGTGCATGCTTTCTCCTCCTCTAAGAAGGAATCAAGTTCCCTGAGCACAGAAAGGTACACTTGAAGCTACTGCTTTATCCTCTAGTATCAAGCTGGCTGTGCGAAGTGGCTTAACAAGTACTGCTGGCTTGGAGCCTATTTGGGGCCAAGAGACCAGAAAATGTACCTGCGAGTGTCACTTGGGACAGGGGAGTGGAGGCTGGGCTCCTCTCCCCAGCCACAGCGTGAGTTGTGGGGGCGTGGGGTGGGGGGGGGATATTCCAGAGCACAGTTTCAGTGAGCCTTCAAGTGCTTGTCTGGCAGAAAACCCACCTGGCGGGGTTGCCTGTGCTCCCCGGCCCCTTGGCTGGCCAATGTCAGGTCACTGCTCTGACCACGTCCAGGCAGAGCAGTGAAGATGAAAATGAAGTCCATCCATTCTGCCCCAGGCATGGCGGACGAGGGAGTCGGCAGATTTCTGCAGATCTCACTCCTCCAGGGCTCTTTTCTGGCCGAGGACTGTTTTTCCCTCTACCTGGTCAGTAGGTGATCCCAGCTGACAACCAAGGGAAGAGGTGAGCACATTTTGATTTCTGCCCCGCAGACGGGCTCAGGGTGAGCAAAGGGGATGACCTGCCCTTTACCTCCCCCTGGGAGAGGCTGCTCTGTGGTCGCCCTTGCTGCTGGAGGTTTGCCAGGATCACTCCAGATTCCAGGGTCCTCCCTCCTATGGTAGCTGGAGCTGCTGAGGGAGTGGGCTACCAGCTTCCAGGGACCTGAAATCCTCCTCTCCCCTCAAAAAACGCCATCGCAATGAAGACCCCTGCCCTGCCAGCTATTGTCTTTCCCTGGGAGCAGGTGTCAGGCAGCTCTTCTTGTGGAGGGGTGATTTTTGGAAGGAACACAGGCTGGGGGTCAGGAAACAGGCTGTAGTCTGGCCGTAGGACCCTGGGCAAGACCCTAGCTTCTTTAACCTGGTTTTCCATGGCCTCTAAGGTCCAGACTTAAAATGTTAAAATCCGCCCCTCCAGCTCCCCCCACAAGCCAGTCGCATCCCCGCATTCAGTGAGCAGACCTAAGGACAGGACCCTCCGGAGCACAGGGGCATGCGGGTTCTGTGGAAGGGTGTCCTCGACCCAGGCTGTGGGGAGAGGTGCATCAGGCTGCCTGGGAGGGGCTGGGACAGCCCCGGGGGTCCCCAGCAATCTCATGTCCCACTTTTAGGACAACCCTTGAAAAGAAAACAGCCATCTCTTTGCTCTGGGGAAGAAAAGCCAGGTGCCTAGGGAACGATTTGAGGGAGACTTTCCCACTCTAGGAAGCTGTGGGGAGGGAAGGACCCCTTAGAAAAGTAAATTTCTAATTCGTTCCCCTTGGAGGGAGGGGAGAAGAGGGGCCACGGGGCTCCTGAGACTCTTACTGGAGGAAACTGCCCTGCCTGCCCTCCCAGCTTTAAGACTGGCGAAGGCTTCTAGACATGGCCGCTGGGGAACTGAGCCTGCAGCTGGGTCTCCGGAGAGGTGCAGGCAGGGGTGCTGCCGCTCGGAATTAACCGGCCTGGCTGGCCGGAGGACTTGCTCTTAGCTGCGTCCAGGTCCCACCTCACAGGGACCCCAAGGGGGCCAAGCCACTGACCCTCCCGTCAAACGAGAGCCCACGCTGAGGGGGCAGCAGCCAAGCAGGAAGCAGGGGAGGGGGTGGGGGTCCTCGGGTTCACCCTGAGCAGGAAAGGGTGTGCGCTGCGCCCGCCTTGCACCCCTTTCCCGGCTGGGCAGGTCCACCGCCCCCACCTGTTGCACCGGCAGATGCAGCTGGGGTCCTGGGAGATGTGGCTGGGGGGCGGGGGCAAGGTTGGGGGTGCGCACACGCCAGCGGGTCCCAAATCACCCAGGCATCTCCGGCACGGGGGAGGGGCCGCCAGCACAAAGCAGCAGCCACACAAATCTCCTCGGGAGGAATTAGTTAATTCGTCAATTAATTAAGGAAGGAAGGTGGATCCCTCCTCGTTTGGGTTGTCGGACGGTTGTGGGGAAATGAACGTCATAGAGACAGGTGTCTGTCTGCCATGAGGGGCACTGCTCCCTCAGAGAGGTCGAGGGGGACTGGAGAGAGAGACTGGCCCAAGGCCATTTTCCGAAAAGTGATTTTAAAGCCTTTCAAGGCAGCAAAGAGGGAGGTGGCAGTGGAACAGAAGGTGCCCGGCGGCCCTCCCACCTGCCCATCTGCACCCAGAACCAGCCCAAGCCAAGCCCGCTCTCCACCCGCCAAAGCGGCCATGGCCTGAAGGTGGAGGAGGAGGACGTGCAGGGCTGCTCTGCGGGTCTCCCTACCGCAGGGCTACCCGGCTGGGAGCAGATTTAAACCCAGAGAATTTCCAGCAAAGGCCCCGGGCTGCCTGCCGAGGTGCCTGTGGGGGCCCGGGCAGACCCCGCGCAGTGCCCACCTCCCGAGCTGCCAGGCAGCTAAGTGGAGCATTCTGGCCAGATGTTCAAGACAGATGAGGGACGAGTAGTTAAAACCCACATTATATAGTTCTGTCGGGTATAAAATTGCATGTGCTGACCCATATATTCTAACTGGAAACGGACTCGAGTCACTTAAAATATTGCAACGTCGATAGGACTAATTAATTGGAAATAAGAAACGAAAGAATACAATTAAACGAGAAGAGAATCATTTTCTAATTTAATAGAGGGACATTTATAAAGATCACAAGCTAAAAGGCATCGAATGATTCTATCGACATTCTATTAAATCAGCCCCCGCGCCCCAGGCGGGAGGAGGAAGACGGGGGAAGCAGCACTGGGCTAGGGTTCGGTGCCCTCGCCGCTTTGCTGTGGCCACAAACCCCATGTTTGTGTCTGATCCGGAGCCGGCCCTCCCCTCAGAATTCACTCTTTCCTCTGCCCGCCCCTCAGACCCCAGGCCAGGAGAATCCTGCCTCTCCGCCTGGGGAGTCCGAGGTTCACAGATAAATTACAACAAAATTACTAATTGGAAAATGAAATTGTCAGTAAAGCATCTCCCCTCCCCATGTATACAATATCCTTAAATATTAAAATATTTTATTAGACCCATTTCGTAACAATAATTTATTGCAATAAAACAGACACCACGGGTCCCCCTAAATTGTCTTTTCATAATGAATAAATTTAAGCAGGCTAATTAATATATAAACTAGCCCGATTTGTCAAGTTGATTTGTATTTTAGTTAATTGTGAAAGTAATTACCACATGGTCAAATTAACAGCTTTCTGGAAATGACCAAGCCTGAGGTTTTATTTCCTTCCTGGGTGAAGAAAATTCATTTTTCCAAGCTCTTGATGTGATGAATAAAAGTCATAAATCTGGGTGATTGGTGCAGGCAGAGTCTAAATGGCTTCATATTTCATTTTAGGTTTAATAGAAATATTCATGCTCTGTTTTAATGAAATTAAATTGAGGGGGGATGGGGCTGGGAGGCGGCAGTGGCCGGGGGCTTAAAGGGACAGCACACGTTTTCTTCCCCGACGGGCGGGCGGGCCGGCCACCGAGGTCACCTCCAGTGGGCAGCAACTTGCCACTCCTGCCTGCGGGAGCCCACAGGGCCGGGGAGGTCCGTCCGTTGCAGCCGGCCCACCTGGGGTGCAGGTGGAGGCAGCAAGTCAAGAGCCCCACCCCAGGTGCACAGCCGGCGCCCACTCCCTCCTTGCTGAGGTCTCTAAGCGGGATCCGGTCAGCCCTGAGTGCAGGTGCAACCCCGCCCGACTAACACCTTTCTGCCTGCTGACTACACTCAGGCCCCTGCGAACCAGGCAAAACTGGGGTGCACTCTTCTCCCTTCTGCCTCTAGTGGGGACATGTAGGAGGGGTGTGCCGCCCTGGGCTCATACCCTCTGCTCCCCACCCACTGCGACATTCCCCTTGCCTCAAACGTGACCCGGCCAGGACCGGAACCGCCAGGGCCCAGGACAATGGGCCTAAAACGCTAGGCTGCAGAGGCCTCCCCTCAGCCTTCAGAAGTGGAAGGAAGTCTTCAGATCCAGCAACACTGCCATGTGCATTCTCGGTGCTCACGGTTTAGAGGAGCCCTCGACGCCTGGGCTGGGGTGGGTGAGAGGTCCGTTGGGATGTCCCTGGGCCCCAGGACTGTCCTGGGTTGGCAGACCCTTAACGGAGCGATCTGTGACTTGTTGATTTCCCCTGAGCAAATAAGGCTTTGATGCAGTTCAGCAAGAGTGGCTAGCTGATGAATTGACAAAAACTAATCAGCTTTATTGGGAAACAGGTTAAGGGCACGGGCGTGTCAACAATTCTCCGCCTGACCCCTTCATCCATTAACCCAGGCGGGCTGATTAGAGCAAGAAGACCCTCTCGCGTTTCGCACTGAAATTGCTTTCATAAACTCACCATTATTAGCAGTCGATGCGAGCAGCTAATTTAGAGAAGACGTCCCAGGCACGTCACATCTATCATCCGGTTTATGTATCATTATCTCATTTACAGAATGTCGCAGTGTAATATGTGTTTTTGGCAATAGGCTTGGCCCCGCGCCTGGGCTGCGCTGCTCTTTTTAGCAGCACAGCGGGGACCTCCTCGCTGCCTCCCCCCACCCCACATAGGGCCGGGAAATCTGCGTGCCTGAGGGTGCTTCCCGGGTGGGCAGGGAGGACTGAGAGCCAACCGCCACCACATGCAACCCCTCCAAATGCGCCCGTACAAACGCATGCACACCCGCGCACCACCCCTGGTGCACCCCAGCTCGCCCTCCCGCATGGCCCTGGCGTGCGGCCCAACGTACGAATTACGAATTTGCTCCCACCTCGGAGCCGAGTTTGCTCCCACCTCGGAGCCACCGGCTGCGAGTTCGCGGTTGTGCCCTGGCAGCCCCTCCCTGGAGCTCAGGCTGCTGCGAAGGTGGCCAGGTGCTACCGCTCCCCTGAGCCTGGGGCCAGGGGCCTCCCTGAGCACCGCCCCCACCTCGGGATCAGGCCTCGGCCGGCTGGGTGCCAGAGACCCTGGTGCCCGGGGACAGCCTGCCAGCCCGGAAGGCCCCTCTCTGCCCTACCGGGCTCCCAGGGTGGTGGGCCTGACCTTCCCTCCCCAGGAGACAGTGGCTCTGCGGCCCAGATGCACCCGGGAGCCCTGAGTGGGCCACCTGTTCCTCCGGGTAATTATTTTAATGTAAGGGGCCCAGCGTCGCTGGGGTACGTGCCTCCTGCAGCGACAGACGGCGGCGGGGGGCTGGGACCCTCTCCAGCCTTTCAATGGAATTTCCCAGATGGGCCGAGGGGAGGCCAGGCAGGTCACCAGGGGCCCTTTAACGAGTTCATTAGCCAAATTATCTTGCCCGCAGCACAGTGCCCTGGGGACTGGGGAAGGGAGTGTGGAGGGGTGGGGGACTTTCTCCCCCCCCCATCTCAGCGTGGAGACAGGTCTGCACGAAGGAAGAACAGCCCAGCCCAGCGGGCGTCAGGAAGGACTGAGGGGCACTGTTGTTCAGCAGCAAACATCACAGCTCCCTGCCACTGCTGGGTTCCACAGGTAGGAGTCTGGCCCAGTCAAAGGCCAAGTGGGGAAAAGTGTTTTTAGATGCATGCCGTGAGGAAATTATAATATGATAAGGGATGTGACTGACTGGGCTAGGGTATAAGGCCTCACTGCAGGACGAAGCCAGAGCCTGGCCTCTTTCCTGTGGGTTCTGGAGCAAAGTGCCTTGATTTCCAAGAGCCTTAGTTTGCCCGTCTATAAGTTGGGCACATGGGTATGTTTTCTGGTTATAATAACTATTGGATGAGACTATTAGAAGGTGCATTGAAACACTCAATACATAAGCATGCGAACATCCCAGCAGGGCTGGAAAATGCAGTCTCGTCCCTCCCCAACTCCATGGACTCCCAGCCTTTCTCAGGGTCTCAGATTCCTTTTGGGTAAAATATTCCCTGTTCACCTGGTGGGCTCGGCAGGGAGTTCCTCTGCCCTGCCAACCCCACCCCATCGAACCCCACTTAGGAAACATGGATGGGAGTGTGGTGTGGGCACGGGAGTGTGGTATGGGCACATCAGTGTCCCGTTCCTGGCAAACCAGCCTCTTACTTGCAAACACAACCCCCCACCCCAAGTCCGCTTCAAGCCTGAGATCTGTCCTGGGGCTTTGAACTTGCCCCTGTGCAGAGAGGCTGGGGCAGAGTTGAAAGAGATGAACTTGACCCAGAGACCACTTGCCCATCTTGGGGACTATCCCGCAGCTTTGGGAAGTCCAGTGGAGATCCAGCCCCCCTGCCTCCTCTCTCCCAGCAGCCTCGCAGCTTCTGCCACCTCAGCAACTACTAAACAGACCAATTAGCAGCGGCTTCCTGCCATTATCCACCCTGGACGGGGACGTTAGCGCTGCCATGCGGCCATAATCCCAAGTCAGAACGCACTAGGAAGGTCACACACTGAAGCATGGACGCGCCCAAGCAACACCCTCCCTGGATTTGTGCTTCTTCCCTGTGCTGTTGCCCCCACCCCCCAGGACCAGGCCTGCAGGTCAGTGGGCATGGTCCAGGCTGGGGTGGACGCCAGCCTGTGCAGGTCTGACCTGGGGTGGGTGCAGAGTTGCTGGTGCTGGCTCTGCCACCCTCTCCTCCTCCCACTGAGAGGTGTGCCCAGTGGCCCTGGGCCGGTGCAGCCTGAACAGCGACGGCGCACCCTTAGAAATCGAGCCTTGGAGAAGACACATTCCCGCAGGAGACTGGAAAGCTGGGCTTTCTCAAAGCAGAGAAACATTGTTCTCAGTTTTAAAAAATAAGAACCCTTCCCCCCCCCAGGGTGCAGGACTCACAGACACTGTAGACCACCGTTAGTGGTGGTTTGGAAGGGGTCCTGCCAGCCTCCCGCCTTCTGAAAAAGCTGACTTCGCAGGTATGTGTGCTACATACCTTGTTTCTGACAACAGGATATGTGAACCTGAAATTAAATTAAATTAAATTAAAAATTAAATTTAAATCCTCCAGCAAGAATATAGTCTTCTTACGGAAATTTCTCATCTCTGTTGAGGGCTATTGTCCCCTAGTGTGATTAGAGGGGCTCAAATCGGGGTGGGAGGTGTATAGGTCAAGCGGTAGAGTACATGCTTAATGCGCAAGGTCCAGGGTTCAATCCCCAGCACGTCCTCTAAAAATAAACAAACAAACAAACCTAATTACCTCCCTTCCAAAAAAAAAATAATAAAGGAGCTCAAATGAGTGTCCCCCAGGCTCTCAAATTCTTGGGGGAGAATTTGTTCCTCTTTGTAACCCAGGAGCTTTGACTTTGTGCACAGAAGAGGCTGGAGACGCCGTCCTTCCCTAGGGCAGACAGAAACCTTCAGGGGCTGGGGACTGCCTTCCCCGCACGCCCAGCGCTGGGCAGGGCACTTCCCTTCCCCTTGGTGTCCCGGGAAGCAGGGAGGCCGTCCAAGGTCTAACGAGATCGCAGATACTTTTGTATCTGGAGGAAATTTCCAAAAATAGAAGGCCCGTAGGCTGCTGGATTGTTTGAATTCTACGAGTTTAAATCCTGCAGCATCCCCCGGACCTCTTAGCAAGCCCTCAGCAATGAGCCCGGGTTTGGGCTGGTGGTTGGCAGCCAGGGCTGGGTCGGGTGGGCAGACCCGCGGCCCCAGGGCGCCCGGAGGTGGGCTCCGGCCCGAGGTGGGGTCGGCGGTGACGGCGCTCTCTAAAGGCGCGACACGAAGCCAGGCGTACGGGGCGAGGCCGACAAGCCAAGGCAGCAGCGCGTCCTGCGGGCGCGACTGCGGGGTCCCAGCCTCTCCAGACCCCTGTGAAAGGCGAGCGCCCCGGGGTCGGGGAGGAGGTCGGCAGATCAAAGGGCGGCGCTAACTGCGAGATACCTTTGGCCCTCGGGCTCCGCTGGTGGCGGCGGCGGGGACACCTGCGCGGACCCGCCCCTCCCCCGCGCTCGCCTTCCGGTGACCCCAGCCCCCCCCGCGCGCCCCCAGGTCCCTGCGCGGGTCCCCGCGGCGGCTCCGCGCGCCGAGCGTCTCGCCCGGTTTCCGGCGCTCGCCCTTCTGCCTCCGGCTGCGCGCCCTGCCGAGCTCAACCAGCGTCTCCGCAGAGTAACCGCTGCCCGGGTTCAAGACCCGCCGCCGCCGCCAGCTTAGGTTCCTCCCTCAGGCGGGTTACGCAGCATCCCCAGGCCTGTTTCCTGAAGGAAACCCCCAGAGGGTAAACTGGAGTTCAACTGAGTAATCCCGGGGAGACGCCCTGGTTTCAGCCGATCAGGCTAAGTCGTCTGCGCGAGCCCTGGTCCCAGTTCTGGAAACTGCAAGCTCTGGGAAGCTCTGTGCAAAGGGGTTACCAGGGAAAGTCATCTTCTAGCCTGTGCTCCAGGGGCAGCATCGGGGCGCCTTCCTGCCCGTTGCTCTGTTGTGCCAGCCCCGCTTCACGTGGAAGGCGGCGATATGTAAGTGATAAAGACGCCCCTTCCATCGCCTGAACTTGTGAATATATAGGTTCCATCCCAACTCCAGATAAATGATTCCAGACATGAATGGACCTGGATGACAACAGCTTTTTCTTTCGCAATTGTTTGTAAAAATCACCAATCCTCCTCTCTAAGTAGTGGGAGAAAGGGTGACTGCAGGCAGTATTCCGCATCTCGAAGGAAGACCGAACATTAAGAGAAGAGGGATGCTGTTCCAGAAGGGAAGAGGCCAGGACGCGCGCCAGCTTGGTGAAAGGCCTTCGCTGCTTCCCTTGGGAAGTGGAGGCTGGATGCTGTTCCCAGGCACCTGGAGACTGGGCTTGGGAGTACCTCTCCGACCAGACCTTTGATCTCTCGCTGCGGCCCTTCCCAAGACCAAGCCCTGCGCCTCTCTGCCCAGAACCTTCTTCAAAGCAGCTGGGCTGGATCAATACAGATGCTGGAAACAGGAAGAGCCTCAGTGTGCTCCGCTTCACACGTCATAAACCACACAAAGACCCCAGCTTCCCAGCCCTCTCCCCTCTCTTCCCTGCAGCTCAGAGACCTCCAATATGTGTTACCTTATTCTTAGCAGAAACAGACCATACGATCATTTTAAAGCCCTTTAGCATGACCGAGTCCATTTCGTCTTAAGCTCGGTTTTTCTAGACAGAGAAACAAAACTCCATCAAAATAAAGGAGCTTCTACCTCCAGAATTACACTGCATTTAGTGAGGCAGCCAGGACCAGGACCCAGGGCGAGAGGCTTAGTACTCTTCAGACCGCCCTCTCTCAGTCCCACAAGGTGGTGTGGACTTGGGGGTAACTAACGGGTGAAGCTGCTGAGCTGGGTCCCACATGCAGTGTCCTTCCTGTGTGTTCAGGAAGTGCTCTCAGCTGGTCCCAGGCAGAGTAGAAGTGTGGTGGAGGCAGGACTTTGAGGGCATACTCACTGGAATGAAAAAGGGTGATGTGAATTCCTCTGGGAGTCACAAAAACAGAATGATGTTAAGAAAGGTGGGGTGATTGATGAAGTCTAGACTGTACACCCATCACCAACTAAAACAGCCTTGATAGTGTTTTTTTTTTTTTTTTTTCAGGTAGGAAAGGGGGTGGCAGACTCTCCAAGAACAATCTTGGGAAATTTAGTTTGCAGTTACTCCCCTCCCCCAACCTCCTAAATCATCGCCCTCTGACAGCCGACCCATCCCAGCAGATGGAGGAGGGGGAGGGGAGGAGAACTTGCACTAACGCCCATCAGAGGTGGGAGCCACAATTCTTCTCTCTGACTTGGGGAGGCAGAGTGGCAGCCAGGACCCCCTCCTTGAAGGATGAAGGGCCTCCTGTACAGAACAGGTGGCTAATCTGAGGTCTCTGTAAAGCCCTCCTTCTCCAGAAGGAGTAGACAGGATGGGGGCCGGGGACACTGGGACTTTGAGGGCAGTAGGTGGGAATTACCAGGCCCCTGCCATCAGACCTGGTCCCAGTCCATGCTGAGGCTTAATGCTCTGCTGGGATGAGAGCCTCAACGTCTCTGAATCTGTACTCTGTGAAACGGAGTTGATGAAATTCTTCATCTGGTGTCATAGTGAAGATTAAGGAAGACAATACTAGAAAGCTCATGGCACATAGTAGGTGTTCAAGAAATGTGAGTATACCCCTCTCTCCACTTAGTGGCAGGCCTGCATTTTTACCACCACAAAGAGATATTACCTGAAAACAAGACAAACACCATGTAAACAGTCACTTCTATTTAAGGTTAATCTTGGTTCTTGCAAAGATAACAACATGTAACAGTTGCTGCCATATCCACTGCTATCCTCCTGATATTCCAACTAGTGGGTCTCAGGACTACCCTGTTACAATGAAAAAGAAACAAGGCTCCCCAACGTAACCATAACTGCTGCAATCACCCCTCACGTGGACAAAAGCCTTTTGAAGGGAAACTATATTGAGCCTTATATTTATGTTTAAAAAAATCCCTCTTGTAGCAATCTGACCTGCTGATTTTAAAGTTTATCAGGCCCTGATTTTTTCTCGGTTCTCCGCACCTCCCACAGCCCCCTTCCTGTCCTTTATTTGCCTCTCACCTGCATGGGAAGCCAGGCTTCCAGAACCCGAACTCCTCAAATCTCTGCCTGGGGAAGGTGACTGGGTCTAATAAAGCTGTGGACCAAGCCTGTTGGTGGTGGGCGCTGAATTCCTGCCTGTTGGTTCTTTCAGCTTCAGAAAAGCCCTTGGAAGTGCTTTCACTGTAAATATTTGATGTGCGTGTATGAGGGTGGAAGTGAAGTCTGGATTCTCACTCCACCAGCTAGCTCAGCCAAGGGAAGCCCCTTCCTCCAATTTCCCAGGAACTGCAGGAAGGAGGAGAGAAACTAAATTTTCCTGCCTAGGGCCTGGGGGCTAGGAGGACCAGAGTGACAGCCTCGGATGACTCCTGCCTCCCATGTGGGGCCTTCCTGGGCCGAGATGGGTCTCTTGCATGCCTACCAGTGGTGTCCTTCAGCAGAGAGGAAGGGCTCCGTCACTGAAGACCTGCTCCATGGCAGGTGGGCGACGTCTCCAAGCCAGCTTGGGTCTCCCAGGCGGGACCACCAGACTCTGCCCTCTCACCTTGACAGGGCAGGGCTGAGTCGAGGATCTGCGGAAGGCAAGTTCACACAGACACCACCTGAAACGCAGGGAACTTCCCAGAGTAGGTGAGAAGGTTCGACCTGCAGAAGCCTGGCGACAGGGACACAAAGCGCTCCTGTGGGTCCTGGAGACCCAACAGCGGGACCTGGGGACCAGAACAGTCTTCACTGTGCGGTCGTCACTGAGCAGAGACCTAGATCTGGAAGCAGGGGTGGCTCCCCTTGAAGAAATGGACAAACTTAAGTGCTGACGCGGAGGAGGGAGTGAACGCGCCCTAGTGACACTAGCCCAGAGCGGGACGGCGTGTGTCGAGCTGGACTTGGGCACCGTGGCCCACACGGACCCCGAGGTTGCCAGGGCCCGCCGAGCGGCTCAGCACCCGCACGAGGGCGAGCAGGCACCCCAGGCTGCGCCCCTGGCCGCCGTCCCCATCCCGCCTTCGCGGCTCGGCACCCCGGGCTGTTTAGGACCCCGCGGCGCAGGGGCGGGGCGGCAGGCGACCCGGACGGTGACAGGTGCGCCCCTCGGCCAATGGCGGGGCTGGAGCCCCTCCCCAAGCCCCCGCCGCACGCGCCAATCGGCGGCCGCGCTGCGCTTCAAGTGCGCGGAGGGGCGCGGGTCCCCACCACGGCGCCAGCGGCCTCGGCGCGGTCGCCTGAGGGCTGCAGCGCTGAGCCGGGCTCTTGGGCCCCGGCGCGCCGGAGCACTCGCGTGGGAGTTAGTGCGAGTGCGGGCGAGCGCGGCCCGGGGCGGGGCCGGCACGGAGGAGGCGCCCGGACCATGGTCACCCTCGGCTGAGTTTCCGGCGGCGACTTTGATTACTGGCAAATAATCGTAACAATACCGAGCCTTGGGGCTGCCACCGCCACCCACCGACGCCGCGAGCCGGCACGCGGCCGCATCACTCACCGCCGAGCCCTGAGCGCCAGCCCCTAACGAGCTGATGGAAAAATCTAAAAATTTCCGCATCGACGCGCTGCTGGCCGTGGACCCCCCGCGAGCGGCCTCGGCGCAGACCGCTCCGCTGGCCCTGGTCACATCGCTCGCGGCCGCTGCAGCTGGCCCCGGTGGCGGCGGCGGCGGGGCAAGCAGCGGGGCGAGCCGCAGCTGCAGCCCCGCGTCCTCGGAGCCTCCCGGGGCTCCCGCCGACCGCCTGCGCGCGGAGAGCCCGTCGCCGCCGCGCCTACTGGCCGCGCACTGCGCGCTGCTGCCCAAGCCAGGCTTCCTGGGCGCGGGCGGCGCGGGCGGCGGGGCGGGCGGCGCCGGTGGCGGGCCCGGGGGGCCCCACCACCACGCGCACCCCAGCGCCGCCGCAGCCGCTGCCGCAGCCGCCGCCGCCGCAGCCGCTGGGGGCCTGGCGCTGGGGCTGCACCCGGGGGGCGCGCAGGGCGGCGCGGGCCTCCCGGCGCAGGCAGCGCTCTACGGCCACCCGGTCTACGGCTATTCGGCGGCGGCGGCGGCAGCTGCACTGGCCGGCCAGCACCCGGCGCTCTCCTACTCGTACCCGCAGGTGCAGGGCGCGCACCCCACGCACCCCGCCGACCCCATGAAGCTGGGCGCCAGCACCTTCCAGCTGGACCAGTGGCTACGTGCGTCCACCGCGGGCATGATCCTGCCCAAGATGCCTGATTTTAACTGTGAGTACCGCGCAGCCCCCGGCCTGGGGAGGGAGGAGGGCACGGGAGAAGGGGAGCGCTGGCAGAAGGCTCTCCGGCGCATCCTCCTGCACCTGGCTCCTCCTTGCCCTGGCTCTCTATTCGGAGCGGTCTGCGGAAGCGCCGCGAAGACGCCTCGGCTCTGCCCGGGGCCTGGGAGGACTCGTGCGGGCTGCGCGGTGTGGGATTGCCAGCGAATTATTACAATGGCCACGCGCGGGCCTCGTTTCTCTCCCTCTTTTAACGGGAAGGGGCAACTGGGAGCGTGAGACTCAAATTTAATGATTAACTGGCGGGCGAGAAGTGAAGGAAGTGGTGGGGGAAGGCGAGCCGAAGAGCACCGTGAATGAGGGGGCCTGGGAATCAGGTGCCCCCGAAACCAGGGGTTTATCCTCCGGGAAACGGACTTGACTTCGGTCCGCACTATACCCCCGGGCCCTCCCAAGGGAGGGAGAGATCCAGGAGTAGCGAAGGAGAAATGAGCTTCAAGAGGCCCAAAGATGCGGGGCAAGGGCTCTGGCGACCCCGAGGTTCTGCCTGCCTCTGGAAGGGCCCTGGGTCGGGAGTGCGATGCCCAGGGGGTGGGTGACCTGACTTGAACCGAGAGCTGGCACGCTCCAGCAGCCCGAGAGGTGTGCCCTCCTTCAGGTACCCCCTTGCAGGGCTCTAAGCAGCAGGTGCCGGCCTCCAAATTCAAGGCGTCCAACACAGATCAAACCTCTCCCCAAGATCGAAGCACGGGAGGGCTGGCCACTGCCAGCCGGAGGGAGAGCCTCTGGGCCGCAGGCGGCGTTCCCTCCACCCAGGCTGGGTGCCTCGTGGAGGCCTGGGTCTCTCAGGCTTTCCTGGCACGCGGCCGCACAGAACTGGTACTTGGGAGAGTCAGGCTCTCTGGTCCGTCCGCTTGCCCACCCGGGCTCCAATCAGAGGAAGATGCATGAGGCTTTTTACGCTTTCAGCCGAGAAACACCCAAACAAAGAGACCCCATTGTTTCCGTCTGAGTGGATTTGTTTAGACTGGGGAGATGCAGGCATGGGAGGGAGAAAAGGCAAAAAAGAAAACAGAAATAAACATTTGGCAGAATTCGGATTCCTCTGCTAGAAGCTATGGTTGTGACTAAACAGAGAAAAGCCAGGATCCCAGAAGGCTGCAGAAGTCACAGCCGGGTGAGAAAATCCCAGCATGTGCGCTGTTTGCCTGCGGCCACTCCAGGCTTTTCCCAGCGCAGCTCCCAGAAGGCCCCAGTGGCCACCCATCCCTTCCATAGTCCCTCCTGACCCTCCCGCAAAGAAGAGGGAAATCTTGCTCTCACCTCTCAGTTTGAGGGCTGCAGCCTCAGGCATATCTGAATCCCGCATCGTCCAAACCCAGGGCACACTTCCAGGCCCTGCCTCAGAGCCCAGCTGATCTCTTCTGATGGAAAGTCACCCCACAGATTTTTCATAATAACCTGATTTCCCAGAGCCTGGGACGCACAGTCTCCCACTATGGGGGGCGGTGTTCTCCACAGAGGCCTCCCTGCGCACTGGGTTCCCTGGCCACCTGGCTGTTTCCCTGGGGCGGGAAGGAGCTCAACGTTGGCCAGAAAATCAATTAAAGCCACATCCCCTCGCCAACACACTTTGCCGTCCCTCACTCCTAATCTCGGCCTAGTGGTGGCTGAATTAAAACCCAGCCAGTTTTAAGTTCAGATAAAGACGCCGAGCACCGCACCCTAAAGGGCAGCAATAAACCGGCGACGGTGCCGGAACGTGTCCTGAGAGTCCGTCCTCTGGTCGCTGGAAAACCTGCTTGGTTTCCTTTAATTGGTGTCTCAGCCACTGGATGGCATTTCCCAAATGGTCCCTTTGGAGCCAGTGTTTTAATTAAAGTTCTAATGTATTGTCAAGTTGGGAATTCGGGGCCTTGTTTAACTAAAGCGGGGGGCGTGGGCCTTCCCATAAAGCAAATTGCCCATCCCAGGGGAGCCTGAGCTCTCCTGCCCGGTGCTGGTCTCTTGTCTCTTTTCTTCCCTTTCCTTTCTTTTATTGTCTGACACTTGTCAGGCTCCTGGGAAATCAAGGGAAGTCTCGTTTTGAGGTCATAAAACTCTCTGTGATGTAACCGTGTGAAATTATGCAAATAAAGCGGAGAGACCTCCTTGAATGCGTGGAAAGCCGGATCCCCCTTGTGCCTAGGCCTTTCATTTGTGTGATGAGAATTGTCCTGAAAAGCCTTCCAGGCTCCCCAGGATCGCCCCCTCTGCATCGTGGGTGGGGCTGTCAGGAAAACGTTCTAAATGAGGGCAGAGTCTCTGATGAAAACACACATGTAGGCCCAGGATTCGGTCCTTTTCCTTCCTTCTGTCCTCCCTCTTTTCTCCTTTTTCTCCTTCCTCGGTATTTGAGGAGCTGGTGCGAGGTGTGCTGCACCAGGTCTTTCCCAGGCAGGAGGACGCAGGAAGTGATTCCGGGCCGTGTGGGTTGGGGCCTGAGGTGAGGGTGGCAGGGAAGAGTGAGGAGGTTTGTCTCTGGGCCTCTGCTTCTTGCCCGTTGCCCCGATTTCTACCAATGCCCAGCCAGATGGAGAGGGGCAGCCTGGGTGATAGGGTCTCTTTAGTCAGGACTCCCAGGCCCCGTCTGAGATAAAAAGATTTGGTCCCGTTAACCCCAAGCATCTGGCTCCAGCTGGCTCTGGGGGTCCTGGGCCCCAGGGCCTCCTTAGGGGAGAGGGTGCTGATGTTGAAGAAAAAAACAGAGACTCTGCAGGGCCTGTGAGTGGGCAGCCTTGCCTGCGGATGCTGGTGGCGCTGGGTGGGAGTAGGCCGCCCAGCGATCCCGGTTGCCAGCCTCACGACCCTCTCCCACCCCAGCCCAGGCGCAGTCCAACCTCTTGGGGAAGTGTCGCCGGCCACGCACGGCCTTCACCAGCCAGCAGCTGCTGGAGCTGGAGCACCAGTTCAAGCTCAACAAGTACCTGTCCCGGCCCAAGCGCTTCGAGGTGGCCACCTCACTGATGCTCACGGAGACCCAGGTGGGCAGCTTCCCGAACCTCCCAGGGGCACCGTCTCCTCTGCTCTCTAGATCCTGTGCTTCCGGGGCAACTGGAGCTGAGCCTGTTTGACCTTCAGGCTGTGGATTAATATCCGGGCCAGAGTTCACACCCCCACCCCCGCCCCAGCCCCCGTCCCTGCCTCTGCCAAATGCCAATACTGGCCCTCAGAAGTAGGTTCAGGTGGGCCCAGGAATTTCACCCTCCCCACCCCATTCTGAAGCAGGTCGTCCCCAGGCTACATTAGAGAAATTTCCTTCCAGAAAGAGAGGAGGGAACATCTTGAAATTTATAGACGTGTACCCTAGCTGCCCTGGCCCTTTCTATGCGGACTGGACCGGGGGCTCGGGGAGAAGACACCCGCTGGGGGGGGGGTTGGGGTCGTAGTTGGCGCTTCCTTGGAGCCCCGGACTCAACTGTGGATTTTACCGATGCCCGGGGTGGGAGCGCCACTCCCCTGGACCCCGCTCCCGGGGCTGGTGAGGGAGGCGAGCCCACTGGTGGGGTGCAGGTGCAGGAGCCCAGGGACTCAGGGCGAGGGTGGAGGTGGCCGGTTTCTCACGCCTCCTGTGCCTGCAGGTGAAGATCTGGTTCCAGAACCGGAGGATGAAGTGGAAGCGCAGCAAAAAGGCCAAAGAGCAGGCGGCGCAGGAGGCCGAGAAACAGAAGGGCGGCGGGGGCGCGGGCAAAGGCGGCGGCGCCGAAGACCAGGGGGACGAGGAGCTGCTGGGGCCGCCGGCACCCGTGGACAAGGGCGGCGGACGCCGCCTGCGGGACTTGAGGGACAGTGACCCCGAGGAGGAGGACGACGACGACGACGAGGACCATTTCCCCTATAGCAACGGCGCCAGCACACACGCCGCCTCCTCCGACTGCTCCTCCGGGGCCGACTCGCCGCCCCCGCGGCCCTGCGGGCCAGGCCACCAGCCCCCGTCCCAGTAGGGGCCCCGCGGCCGTCGGTCGGCCGGGCAGGCGGGCGGCGATGCGCCCTGGATGCCGCGGCCTCTCCCGCGCCCCTGGGCAGCCGGGCGACTGGCAGGGGCCCCCCATGTCCGGCCCCCAGGCCACAAGCCAAGGTGGCCCATTCCTGGGGCTGCCCATTTGGGCCACGGCACCTGTCTGCAGGGACGGAAAGAGGGAGGCCCAGCAGGTTCCAACTAGAACTCCCATTCTTTCGAATTTAATTTGGTTAGCGCTGGGAGGAGGTGTTTGCGAGAAGAACCGACCACGGGGGCAGCCTCCTGACTCCCCTCTTCTGAACGGAGAAGGCGGAGATCTACAGTGTTAAGCGACCTCCTGAAACTTGAAACCTTCTCTGGAAACGCCTTTCTTCTGAGTATTGAAAAAAAAATGTTTCGTGCTTATGTATCTGGGGTGGGGGGGGACTTTATGTCATGAGCATTCAAACTGCTGGAAATCCCAAAACTGTACTGTCTTTATTTTTGTATATTGTATTTATATGTGTATATATATAAAGAAAGGTCTACTTGCGCATGCTAAATTATCATTTAGCTTCTCCCATCGCCCATGATGGAATGTAAAATAAATTGGTTTTTTACTGGACGAGGGTGCAAATCTTTCAGTGGGAGTTGTGAAATCAGGCTTCACAATGTTTGTGGTTAAAGTGATGGGGTGGGGTGTCTTCCTCAGCCGACAGCGATCAGAATGGCAAATGGGTATCAGGACCGCGCCCTCCTCCGGGCCCTGCGGCCGGTGGGGAACTGGATTCCGGCCGCTGGGGAGTCGCAGGTAGGAAGCTCCTTAAAAATACCCGAGTCCAGGTGTCAGCGGGTGCCAGGCTAGCATCGGTCCCAGATGCGAGAATTTCAAAAAAGTAGCCTTGGACTCCGTGTATTTCTTTTCCTATTTCTTTGAGGATCTTCTTGCTTCACTGGCATTCCAGAAGTGGAAACACACTATTCGTTTCAAAAGACAAGCTTCAAACGACTAGACTTCCCTGGTCCGCCGGCCCGTACGGCCCGGGGCGCTACCTCCGCACCTTTTCGGGACGGTCTCCGAGAGCGCGGAGCGTTTCTCCTCGCCGCGGGCCTTCGCAGAAAACCCTTCCTCGCGCTCGCCGGGGCTGGTTTTCTTGGATCTGCGCGAATGTCCGCGAGGACAACAGCGGGCGACAGGAACGCTTCACGCCGGAGCTGCAACGGCTCTGGGTTAATAAACCGCGGCCGCGCGCGCCATCAATCACCCGGGCCGAGCCCGGCCGCCGCCATGTGCTGCACACATGCCCGCTCAACCTGCCGCCCCGGCCTCCGCGCTCGCCCTCCCTCCGGGCGGCTCCCCTTCCCCCGGCGCTGACCCGGGGGCCTCTCCTGGGCCCGGAGGAAATAGGTGATCAGGGGACATGGCTTCTTTCTCCCTCCCCCGTGCCTTCCCCAATCCTTCTGTTTCACTTTTTCACCAGCACCTGGGCTGGGGTGAGGGCCCCTCCCCCTCCCCTCCCGCTTCCCCCTGGCCTCCCCCTACTCCCAGCTGATAAATGAGTTCAGAAGGGCCTGCAGTTTCATTTGGGTGATTACCGCCCGGGCGAGCGCAGCCACTCCTCTACTTCAGGGCCCGGGTGAGATTAATATCCTCTCTGGCAGCTCATTATCACCCCGGGCTCCTTCCATAAAATCCAACCTCAGCCAAGGCCGGGGGCGCGGCGCTGCTGGGAGCCCGGGCGGGAGCAGCTGTTGGGCGCGGGCGGCAGGGCGCGGGCCTCGGCCGCCTCGGGGTCCAAAGGTGCTTTGGGGGAACCGGGACTGGGTTTGCAACTGGTGGGAAAGCCCAAAGGCCCGAGGAGAGGGGTGGGAAAATTAGAGAGAGGGGGTGGGGAGTGGGAGAGGAGAAAGACAGATGCTTTGGGGGTTTAACAAAGCTGCAATCTGTGTGTATCTCGTTTTAATTTCTACCACATTGGTGAAGTTCAGCCTGAAGCAATCTCTTCTCCGGCTGGCTCCACATCTGGGGGTTATTCCCCCGCACCCCCCTGCTAAGCCGGCCCAGCCTCAGTGCCCCCACCTCAATACTGGGCCCACCAGGGACCAGGCGGGCTGGCCTGGGAGGGGTGTAGCTTCCGGCTTGGAGCGGGGTGGGGGGGTGCTTCCAACCCTAGAGGACGTCCTGTCCCTTCACCCCAGGTGTAGACCCTCCCGAACCCCGAGAGTTGTTGGCTCCCTCGGGGACAAGGGGAAAAGGAGCACTGAAGGAAGATAAAATTATTGTGACCCCCGCCCCCGGTTGCCAACAGAGCAAGCCCCGGTTTGGCGCGGGGACTTGGCGGCTAGGGAAGCAGGACCCGCCCGAGGCCCCAGCGTCTCCAGCCAGCTGCTTAATCGCGACGGAATTTATCTCGCTAATAAATTTAATGATCAATTCGTTCTTGTCACAGTAGCTCTTCCCCAAATCAATTATAGCAAATTTAAATATAATCACTGGCTCATCCTCACCCACTCTGGGCACAACGAACAATTCATTCCGCCTAATGAACAGCCGCCAGCCCTGCTCTGCCTGCCGCTGGGGCGTGTCTCCCCCAGCCTCCCGCGCACAGACCCTGCGCCTGGGGAGATAGGCTTTGCAGCCTCCAGCACCTGGTTTCCAGGACCAGCTTCAGGTCCACCCAGCCGAGTCCAGAGGGGGACGAAGGTACTGTCTTCAGACAAGCCCAGGCTTGGCCCTCGGACAGCCGCACAGGCCTCTGGTGGTGAAGCCGTGGGTGCCTGGCCAGGTCTCCCCACTCCCTACCCGAGCGGTGTGCACCCCGAAGACCCAGCGAGGGTCCCCCCCAAAGAGGACCCTGCCCTCTGGGAACCCCACCTGCCCCCTGCCATCCAGGGTGAGACCCTCAGCTCGCATTGTGTTCACCCTAATGGGGGGATTGTCCTCCGTTGTCAGAAAGGGCACCTTGTCCTGTGCCAGTATCCCCAGCAAGTGCAAAAGGATGTGGTTAAAGCCCTTTTTGTGACGAAGAAACCAATCCTTGGGCGCCCTCCAGCCGACAGCCCACCACCACCTGTCCAGCCCTGGTGGAGCTCTGGCCCAGGGTCTGAGGCCCTGATGAGGCACCTTTAATACTCAGAGCCTGAAAAGTGCAGAAATGGCTAGGATGTAGATGAAATGGGACTGCTCCTTCGTCAGCTGGCCTTCCTCCGCTTTGTAACCCAGACGGAAGTCATCTTGGAAAGATTTGCGTAAAAGGTTTTCTATGGCAGCAAAAGCAAAAATCATCCAATGGGATTACATCAAAATTTAAAACTTCTGTGCTGCAGAGGAAAGAAGCAACACAACAAAAGGCAACCTAGGAAGGGAGAAAGTATTTGCAAGTCATATATCTGATAAGGGGTCAATATCCAAAATACAGGGGGAGGGTATAGCTCAAGTGGTAGAGCACATGCTTAGCATACACAAGGTCCTGGGTTCAAACCCAGCACCTCCTCTAAAAATAAATAAATAAATCTAATTACCTCTCCCTCCCCCCTTAAAACACACCAAACCAAAATACATAAAGAACGACAATTCAACAATAAGAAAGAACAACTCAATTTTAAAATAGGCAAAGGAATTGAACAGACATTCCTCTGAAGAAGAGATACGAGTGGTCCATAAGCACATGAAAAGGTACCCAGCTCACTAATCACTAGAGAAACGCAAATCAAACCCACCGTGAGATAGTGCCTCCCGCTTACTAGGACGGCTGCTACAAAAACAAAGCAAAACGGAAGATACCAAGTGTGGGCAAGGATGCGGTGAAATCGGAACTCCTGTGCACTGCCGGTAGGAGTGTGGAACAGTGCAGGCATTATGGAAACAGCACGGGGAGCCCTCAAAACAACCACCACTGCAACAAACCAGAATTGCCACGTGACCCAGCAGCCCCACTGCTGAGTGTGTATCCAAAAGCACTGGCAAGGATCTGGAAGAGGTATCTGCACACCCATGCTCATTGCAGCATTATTCACAATGACCCAGAGGTGGAAGGAAAGAAGGAAATTCTGACACCTGCTGTAACATGGATGAACCCTGAGAACATTATGATCAGTGGAATAATCTGGTCACAAGGAGACAAAGACTGCGAAATTCTACTTATTTGTGGGATCCAAAATAGTCAGATTCTTAGACAGAACATAGAATGGAGGTTGCCAGGGGCTGGGAGAAGGGGAAAGGGGAGATGTTCAATGGATAGGGAGTCAGTTTTGCAAGAAGGAAAAATTGTAGAAAAATTGTAGAGCTGCTGCCCAGCTATATGGACACAGCCACTGCTACTGTGCTAGACGCTTAAAATGGCTGAGATGATTAAAAGGAAGACAGACCATTCCTCCATCCCTCCCTGCCCCTTCTCCTCCTTCTCCTCCCCCTCCCTCCTCCTCCCGCTCTCCCTCCCTCCTACAGAAAGGGTAGACTTGCTGTAGGACTCCCGATCGATCGCGGAAGGCTTGGGAAGGGAGCACCTGGCCCCAGGCCGCCCGGACCTGAGCAGGAGCGGCGTTTGCGGGTGCGGGCCCGCGGCTGCCGCTGCCGCGCGGTGTGGGGCGCCCCGGCCCCTCCAGGCCGGCTCGTCGAGCACCTCCAGGTTTGCGGGTTAACTGACGCCTGCGGCCCCCGGGCAGGGACTGCGCTCCCGCTCCCGGGGTGGGGAGCGGCCCCGCGCCGAGCGGTGGGGTGGGGGGCGCAGCTGGGAGGGGGTCTGCAGGGAGGGCCGCGCCGGGTGTGAGCCTCGTGGGGGGGTCCCCGCAGGACGTGGGCGCCCCCCACCCGTATCAAAGTCCTGCGGTGCCTTGTGTCTCCCTCAATAAAACTAATCCCTTCGGAGGTGTGACTCACCAAGAATGCTGCAGTGTTCCAGACTACAAGGCAAATATGTTTTTCAGATTTGGTTTTTATGGTCGGATTAAAGTTTATTTTCCATAATAGGGCACCTAATAAAACTCATAAAGCCGGGTCGGGGCTCCAGCTGGTGGCCTCGTTTAACACTTTCACTTCGTAAATCACTTTACGACCTGCCAGGTGTGTCCCAAACTGGACGCCAACGAGAAACAGCCCCCCTTCCCCCCACCCCGCGCAGGTCCCACGTTCGGGGGTCCCGGCCAGTCCCAGGTTGGCGACCCAGGCCGGGCGGGGCTTTCCTCCAGGGTCCGCGCCCCCGCCGCTCCCCTCCCGCACCCCGAGAGGCAGGGGGACCCTCGCGGGAAGGCGGGGTCCGGGACGCGGGCCGGGAGCCCCCCGCGCGCCCCCCGCCCCGCCGGCCCCGCGCCGACCCTGCATTCCGCGGCCGCGCACCTGGCCGCCCCCGAGTGTACACAAGGTGCCGGACAATGTGCGGCTCCCCGGGCCATTGTCCGCGGCGCTGGGCAGGACAAAGGTGCCCGGGGGCCGGCGGCCGCGGCGAGGGGCGGCGGCGCGGTTTACCCAGCTGGGGGCGGAACAAAGGCCCGCCGCCTTATCGCGGCCGGGCGGGGGCGGGGGCCGGGCGGGGCGCGGGGTCAGGCCGGGGGCGCGGGGCGGGGGGCCCCTCTCGGCCGGGCCGGGGGTCGCCGCACCCCCTTGGCTGCGCCCGCGCAGAGGATGCGGGCGCGCGCGCGCGGGGGGTGGGCGTCTCGACCTGGCGGTCCAGGGATCCCATGAGCTTCTCCGGGGACGGGAGGGAAAGGAGGTTCCCCCGTGGGCACGATCCGCTCGATGGTTCGCGCTCAGAGTTAACCCGTTTCTGTTACAACGCCGGTGGTTTTCGTCTGGGTTCACCTTCCGACTAATATACTTTCTTCCGAGCATGCAATTTCTTCTGTGCTGAAATACCATCTTGAAAAAGGATAAAAAAAAAAAAAAATAAAGGTGAGGGCGTCCTGGGACAGGGGGCTTCGAGGAGAGAATGGCCTGCTTTTCCTTGCCGGTCTGGGGGACAGGCCCTGGCCACCGGCCACAGGAGGCCTTTCCTGCTCCAGCCCCAGGTGAGGGCTTAGCTGCCTGGGGCCAGCTGCGTCTCTCTGGGGCATTTCTTCCACACCTAAGATTCCCATACTGTGCTGGGAAGCTTGCAGCTTACCTTCTTGATAGATAAATCTGCAGAGGAAATGCAACTTGTGCTTTTTCCTGGGTCTGCGGCTGTGCTTGCTCCTTCTCATCGCCCTGCTCCACGTATCCTGCCAATTACTTTATCTGGGGTGGGGGTGGGGGTTAGATTCCCACACCTGTGTGACCCTGCAGCTTTTCACCCACGAAAGAGACAATAGCCAACTCAGAGAGCCCAGACACCATGCATTCATTCAACCAACCGTTCTAGAAGAGCTGCTCTATGCTAGACAGCATTGTAAGCACCAGGATACGGCTGGTGAACAAAACAGACAAACATCTCTGCCCTCCCGGAGTAACACTGTAATGGGAAGAGAAAGACTGAGGCCAACAAACACTAGGTATGTGCATCATCCAGCGTAACAGGGGCATGAACGCAGGAGGCTGTGTGTGAGGCAAAGACTGAGGAAAGCGGGCTAAAGCGGGTAGCAGAGTTCTCACTGGGCGGCCGCTGCCATTCTCAGTGCCGCCTGAGATGCAGGACCTTTGCTCTTCTGGTTCATGGTGGGCATACGGGCAACAGGGGTGTAGCACAGGCTGCCTGCCTTTAAGTGAGTCGGAGGAAAGGAACCAGAGACCTTTCAGAACTGTAGATGCTGTTTATCCTGAGTCCAAGTGATCAAACATTCTCTTACTGACTCCAAGTGTTTCTAGCTCTGTTGAGGGAATAAATATCCCAGGAGTAGATGCATGTGTGGGTGGTGAAGTGGGAATACATTACATGCGTGAGTTCCTTCTTTTTTTTACCGAGATATAATTGGCATAAAACATGGTATTCCTTTTAGGTCTACAGTGATTTCTTGATTTTAATAATGAATTCATGCATTTGAGACCACTCTGGAAAATCAAAGAGAAACCAGTTTTTACATAAAAGGCTCACTGCTGATTTTCGAGAATCGGGAGCAATATCTGACCCCAGACACAGATGCTCATGGACCCCCAAGAGCAGGACGCGGACTGTGCTGCCTCCCTGCACCGCGGACACCTGTGCACCCGCCTGGCATCTTCCCAGCATCCCTGCCAGGCACAGGCGTCCTGCCTCCACGCCACTGCACCGGCTGCTCTGTCCCTGGACTCCGGCACCCTCGCTCTCCTTAGGCCTGTCCATTCTTCCAGATGGAGTACAAGCTGCCCCACCCCCACCCATGACATTGTGCCCAGAGCAGAGGGCTGTAGAGGAGGCAGGGACCCTGGAACCCAGGATTGCGTCCCATCTCACCTAGTGTGTGGCCCGGGCAGGTTCCTTGACCTTGTGCTCCAGTGTCCCCGTCTGTAGAATGAGGACCCTCAGTCCGCACCTCACAGGGAGCCGTGAGGGCTACACAGCTGGACTGCGCCAGGCACCACACACCGGCTCGTGGGACAGTGAAACACACCAGCACCCCGCCCCAGGCTGGTGCCTCTCTGACCCCTGGTCTCCAGGCCCACAAGGCACGGGTGGCACACAGAACACGTGCTCCTTTCCCCTTCCTTGAGGAGAAGATGTGGTGGTGGGGGGTGTTAAATGGGGGAAGGGGTGTGCGTGGGGGGAGTCTTTGCAGAGATTCCTTGGGACTCAGAGGGATCCAAGAATAAGAGCCAGGAGGTGGAGGTGTGGCTGAAATCCTGTCACTGGTTGGGTGACTTGACCTCTCTGTGCCCCAGGTCCTCCTCCGTCAAGCAGGGCGGCTGTGAAGAGGCACCATGCCGGTAGCAGGAAGGGCCATGCCAGAGGAGGTGACAGCACACATCAGCCCCTCCAGCCCCTCCCCCCACGGAGTCTTGTGCCCTCTTGGCCGTGAGGTGCCCGCTCTCCACTCGCTGCCCCCCTGGTCTGGCCTGTCCGAGGGCACATGGACCCAGGGCCACCCTGTCCCGACTCTGGGACCAGGCAACTCCTGTGTCCACACCTGCGTGATCACTTCTATCGGAGACTCCTGCAGAACAGAGACAGAGAGAGACAGAGAGAGGGAGAGTGAGAGCTCGAGCTCACAGCTTCCCCGAATCTGCCTCTCTGGCCAGCCTGGAGTCTGCAGCCCAGAGCCCAGAGCCCCAGTGCGACGCCTCCTCCAGGCCCATGTGGGCCGTGCTTGCCCGATGGGACATTTGATGGGGGGCACCTCCTGGAGCCTTGAAAAAGGCTCATGCCCCTGTTGCCCCGGAGAGGCACAGCCAGCCAGCTAGACACAGGCCACAGACAGGTTGTCAGCAGCCTTGAGAGCGAGCCCCCCGAGCTGCCAACCCACAGAAAGATGCGCTAATGATTGCCGTTTAGGTCACTGCGTTTGGGGTGGATCTTCACACAGAAAAAGCAATTGGATCCCCTACACACTCCTTGGCATGGCCCAGCTTTCCAAGCCAAGTCTGTACAACCACATAGGCGAGCTCGGGTAGCTACTTGGACCCAGCCTCACTGATTAATACTTACTGAGCATCTCTTGTGTGCCCAACACTGTGCCAGGTTCTGGACGGAAAGCAGAGAACAGCATAGACGTGCTCTCCGTGCCATGGGCCTTGGGGTCGAGCAGGCTGTGGGCACAACGCCTGGAAGGTCCCCGGGAGTGGGCAGCACCCAGGGACGTCCACAAAACCACTGTGCGTGTCCATCACCACCGAGAGCGCTGCCTCCCATGCTGTGTAAACTCGAGGACCTTGTTGGCCAGTGTATCAGTTAGGATCAGGCCAACCCCAGAGGCACGAGAGCTGAAGGAACAGTGGCCCACACAGCTGGAAGTTCACGTCCCTCTTCTGTAAACCTGGGCCGCCAGGGGCTGGTCTGGGGTCCTGTGATCTCCATGGTCTCAGGCCCTTTGTCTCGTGGCTTTTCCTCTGTTGTCGAAGGTGGGGCTGGGCTCCACCTCCCATAGCAGGACAGAGGGCAGGCAGGGACGTGCGTGTCCTTCACAGGAGTTCTGAGCGTGGCCCGTTCACTCCCATCCCACTGGCTAGATGTCGTAGCGTGGCCACGCCAAGCTTCACCAGAGGTTGGGAAGCGAGTCTTTATTTCCAGTTGTCCCTGGGCCTCGCTAAAATTTGGGGTCCTATTCCAAGGGAGAAAGGGGTATCAGATCATAACTAACTCTGCCCTGTATTTGTTCTCTGGTTCTTCTGTGTGTGTGGCAAAACGCACGAGAGGTATTGTTGTGACCGCTCATAAGCACACAGCTCAGTCGCGTTCGGTGCTTACCCGGTGTTGTGCCACCACCTCTGTCTGTTCCCCAAACTTCTCATCACCCGAGACCTGACTCTGCCCCAACTAAACAACCCCTCCCCTTCCCCCGCCCCAGCCCCGGGACCTCTCCTCTGCCCTCCGCCTCTGTGGACTGGTCTGTTCGGATTGTTTTGATTCTTTGGGACACTCCCCGAAGTATCCAGCACAGACATGAACATGAAAAGGGCTCCGATGACCTAAGTTGCTCTTCCCTTGTTGGCAAAGGTACTGCGATCCTCCCAGGGCCCCGTGGCCGAGCCTGCCCCCAGGATACGCATGCTGGGACCTCCCCAGCACCGCTGGCCCTGCCACCTGCCCCCACCGTCCCAGGGCCTCCGAAGTGGCCGTCCCCACCCACTCTGTGGCCAAGCACCCAGATGCAGTGGCGAGCAGCCCGGTGCCCGAGAAAGCCTGCCCTCGGGCCCGAGTCTCCGTCAGGAGCCCAGCAAGCTGGCCCTCGTGCACTGGGGGCTCCTTGTGGGTGGCCGCGCCACCCCGTCACAGGCACCAGCATGTCTAGATGTGGCTCGAGTACTCAGACTGCTGGCCAGGGCCTGCCCCAAGCAGCCCGAGGGCCGGGCCGCCCACAGAGCAGCAGCAGGAGGGATCAGAGGCCAAACATCTCACTTTGAGAAATAAAGCCAGTGTGTCCAGCAACCTAAGTCCTCTGCTAACGTTAAAGCCAGAAGCACGGGGCGCTCCCGGCTCCCAGCCGTCCTTCCCGCCGCCGTCACCTGTCCTCCCAGGTAAAGAAAACCCCTGCCGTGCCACCCAGTGCACTCTTGGCAGCTTCTCAAAACTGCTTGACAAATCCTGGGTTTTCCAAGAGGCACCAAGGGGGCTCGCGCCCCCCCGGCGCCCCCCAAGGCTCCCCCTCTGCAGGGGGCTGGGGGGCCCATGGAAGCACCCCCCCACCGTGAGGCCTTCTCTCTTCTATCTTCATAAAACAAAGTAATTCGCTTTTAATGACTGCGGTGTTTTCTTTCCCAGTTCTGTTTGAGCAGATAATGTGTCGGGGGCCGTCCCCACAGGGTTAAACCACTGTGACCTTCCTAATCAGAGAACAGGAATAAATTATATTTACTCATAAATGGTGCTGGGTTCCCAGTGCCCAGCTGCCTCCTAACCACAGCGGGGGTGAGAGTTTTTGCTTTTATCAGGCCTCTCACTCACAGGGAACAAAGCACTTTATCATCCTTCCAAGCAGGTAGGGAGCCCGCAGTCAGCACGTGGGGTCCCCCTGCCCGTGGCCCCCTGAGACCCCTAAGCCTGAGGATCTGGCCGGCAGGACCCCCAAGCCCCCTCTGGGATCTGACAGACACACCTGGCCGCTGCTGTCAGGAGACAAGTCACTGGCCCAGGCCCCTCCGGCCGGGCTGCCCTTGGCTGGGGCATGGCAGTGAGGGGGCGGCCAGCTCACTGCTGACTCTCTCATGCGGGCTGTTTCTGCTCCTGCGAGCTTCACAGGAGCCAGGCCAGGGAGCCAGCATGAGAGCCGTGGGCTGGAAGGCTGGACAGGGAGGCGACTGGGACCAGCCGGCGTCAGAGAGAAAGCGAACTCTTCTTCCAGGCCCAAGTGGCCAAGCCTCAGTGCAAGGAGGTCAAGGCCCAGACACAAAGTCCACCTTGTTTTCCCGGCTTCTCTGTTTTGCCTGTCCTGGGGCGACTTTGGCAGCGGGGACGGTGGCCCTGCTTTCCCAGGGCAGACCTGGCCCCTGTGGCTGATTTACCAGTTAGTCCCACAGTCACTGGCACAGTAAAGCAGACCCTGTCCACCCCATCAAACCTGATTCAGAAAACAGAGAGGTTTAAAACCTGCCATCGTCCATGCAAGCCCCAGACCGCCAGGGCGCTCGCGACCCCTGAAGGGCCTTACCGGCTAGCATGGGGCCAGGTCGGAAAGCACTTCCTCCCGAAGTTCCAGGGCAGGGCTGACGTAAATCTCAAATAAGCACACTGTATTCTTGACGCGTTAAATAAGTGTGTCTCATGCCGTGAACACTGAGCTTGCTTTTCTGCGCACGGTAAGCCCTGGATAAGTGCTCACCGGGAAATCTGTGTTTGCAGCGCGTCGGTTTTACTTCTCGTCTGATAACCGTGCCCCTGGGCACATCTGCTCAGAGCTGGATCTTTGTCGGAAATCCGAGATTTGGCCAAGGCTGGACAAAATTAAGTCATGACAATAACAGAAATAATCTTAGCCCTGGGTTTTAAGGTGTGTGGGTACCAGGTACCTTCGGAGCACTGGACTCTGAGATGCTGGGAGCCGGGCTGGCCTCCAGGGCCTTGGTTTCATCTTGCACTTTTTTTGCCAGCTTTGTTTTACTCTTATTAAGGATAATTTCCGCAGAGGCAGTAAAAATGTCCTGGATCAGCCACCAGCGTTTAAGAATTATAAAGAAGCTCCTAATTCAGACCTTCAGAATTTGCACTTCAGGAAGAAGTAACCAGAGAGAGAGGTTCTGCTCTCCAGAAATTCACCAGCACCTCCTGTGTCCAGACAAGAACCTACCTGCTGACTAACAGTGCCAGGTCGTTTGCAGGACACAAAACTCATCACAGGTCATAAAATCACAGACTCTGGATTGTTAGTAGCGCCTCTACCCCTGCCGAAGTCATGTTGTCAGCAAACCTGATAAGCACACCTTCTTTGGCCAAGTTTCTGTTGAAGTAGGGTCAGTTTACAATGTTGTGTCAATTTCTGGTGCACAGCATCGTGTTTCAGTCATACGTACACACACATATATTCCTTTTCAGATTCTTTTTCATTATAGGTTTTTATAAGACATTGAATATAGTTCCGTGTGCTCTACAGAAGAAATTTGTTGTTTATCTGTTTTATATATAGTTTTGACCAAGCTATTGATACAAATATGGGGGAGAGGAAATGCCGGGTGTGGAGACAGACCCGGAGTTGCTGCCGGGAACCTTCCTGGGCCGGCAGGGTGGTGGTCGGCGGGGCGACGAGCCCCACCTCCTGGCCCTGCTCTTTGGTTCCCACCCCCCAGCTTGTCCCCGTAGACCTCACCAGAGCTCTTGCTTGTTGCTGTGCACTGCGGTGACCAACCCATCATGGCACCAGAAGTCCTGGGTCTCAAAACCCGCTCAGCCCTGGGTAGGCCAGGAGCACTGGGCACTCGGCCTGCTCTACACGGACAGGATTAAATACCCGTGAGAAGAGAAATGAGAACAGCATGGACTTAACCAGTTGTCAGTGAGCTCATCTGGCATCTTGGAGACGTCACTGCTGTCGTTCCAGGTGCCCCCAGGCCTGCCCGGGCACTTGGAGGAACGTGGACGGCAAACTGCCTTTGTAGAGGATAGTGCTCAGAAGGAGGGTGGCCGCTGTGGGTCAGTGGAGGGGGCTGGCCTTGAGCTGGGCTGGTGGCAGCACCGGCCAGGTCTGCTGTCCTTGGTCCCCTCTATACCTGTGCCTGACCAACTGGCATGCCTACCGAGCATCACCATGCCTTAGACGAGACGGGGCTGCCCAGGGACCGGGCAACAATGCTGTGCTGAGGCTGTAATAAGAAGCTGCACCCAAACCTGGGTACCGCGCCAGGAAGGGCAGTTACGCTGGCGTTTCAGGGTGACGCAGCTGTGAGTTATGGAGGCTGGGTCTGCGCAGCTGGGGATCCCCTCCACCTGGCAGGATCTCCCTGACAGGCGGGGCCGCGCTCCCCGAACCCCCTGCCCCAGCCCGACTCTCCCACAGGCTTTGCTGGGAAGACGTCCCCTGCACTTGCCGCAGCTGAGGACAACAATCAGCTGTCGTGACTGCGTCATTTCAAGATGGGTGGAGTCTGATCTTTCCCCGGGAAAAGGGAGAGCGGTGTAAGAAGACACATTGTTAAAGAAGACTGGGAATCTAAAAAAAAGAAACAGAACGTAAACACAAAACAGAAACAGACTCATAGACATAGAATACAAACTTGTGGTTGCCAAGGGGTCGGGGGGTAGGAAGGGGCAGACTGGGAGCTCAAAATTTGTAGATACTGACAGGCATATGCAGAATAGATAAACAAGATTATACTGTATAGCACAGGGAAATATACACAAGATCTTGTGGTAGCTCACAGCAAAAAAAAATGTGACAATGAATATGTGTATGTTTTCATGTATAACTGAAAAATTGTGCTCTACACTGGAATTTGACACAACATTGTAAAATGACTATAACTCAATAAAAAAATGTTTAAAAAAAAAAAAGAAGACTGCCCGCTAGCAGTGAAGGGGGAATGATCGAATTAGAAAATGACTATTTTTGCGAGTAATCATTGATTCTGGCAAGAGTCATTAATGGCTGCCTGACCACGAGGCAAAATAGTTGGCGGGGGGGACAGGAAACCCATGTGTTTTGCCACTTTTTTCCCTTGAGAGAGAGCATGGAATCCTAACCACTAGACCACCAGGGAGCGTCAACTTTTTTCCCTTGTAAAATGTCCTTAACTTTGGTGATTAATTTCCCTTGGTAATTACAAAGGCAAAAACGTACCTTTGCGGGGGAGAGGTCTGCTGGCCTTAGCTGTAATTAGGTGACCGAGCGCCACCAGCCATGATCTGTGCCAACTGCGTGTCCCAGGTGCTGTGGGAAAGGCGCCAGTGTCCCCTGCAGCGAGTGTCCCAATCACGTTTACACCAAAGCTGCTGCACACAACCAGGATGCGTCATGACAATGGGCCAGGACTCTCCAAAACCCAGTTTCGTGAGAACTTTTCGTGAGAAGGGGAGGGGGATGTTCTAGGCTAAAAGAGAAATAAAAGAAAATGTCATGCTGAACCTTGATTGTATTCTACCTAGGAAAAAAGCAGCCACAGAAAACTCACTTTGTATCAACTGGCAGTATGAGAACTGGATCGTCTGTGGGACTGCCTCACTGGATGGATGTTCGAGAGCTCAGGTGCGGTGATGCAGTCGCCGTAACTGGAGAAGGTTCTTGTCCTCAGGAGACGCAGGCTGACAGCTTCAGAGGTAAGTGTCATGATGCCTGTTACTTCCAGACGATGCTATCAAAACATGTGTGTGTATAAATGGTTGTGTATTATATATAAAAGAGACGAAAACAAATGTGGTGAATGTTAACAACTGGCAAACCAAAAAAACAAAAGTGGAAGAACTTGCCCTCTTTCTTTGGAAACACTTCTGACAAAAATGAAACAGTCCATTTTTAATGATTTTTTTATTTTTAAATGCTCATAAATCATTTTTACCTCGGCCTGAGACTAATCCCATTTCACTGGGCGGTCGAGGGCTGTCGCCTCACTTCTCGGGTCAGCAGGAGCAGCTGAGGCTGCGTAGGGCTCACCGGGGAGGCGAGGGGACCATGAGCGGGTTCCCCAGGGCAGAGGAAAGGCTGCGGCCCATGGTGGGGGCAGTCACTCTTCCGCAGACTTGACACTTCTGCAGCGGGGAAGGCGCTCACGTGGTAACTCCCGAGGCCATGGCTGGGCATCCTGGTTTGGACATGCTCAAGGTCAAAATCGCAGCTCCAGCGGCCCGTGGGCACACATAAGGCATTGTTTTCCAAACACACACAGCCCTCAGTGTTCCTGAAATCACCTCTGCATCCTTAGAACATTCTACATCGCTCCCCATTTCCCCTTTCATCTTATCACGCAAACATCATTTTTCATCACTTATCCAGCCCAGCTCAAGATAAACGCCATCGCCCTGCGAACTAACTGCTTTCCTGCCGGCTTCATCAGCGAGGAACAGGACCCGACTCGGAGGGTGAGAAAAAGCGAGCGCCCGGCTCCCAGGCCAGTGTTACCTTCCCAAGAAAAGGCATGCTTTACTGGCCTTCCGCGGCGCTCTGAGCACACGCGTGTAGAGCAGTCACCCGAGCACCCGCGTGTCCTGAGCACCTGGCGCCTGGGGAGATGTGCGAGGCTCTCCAGGGGCTCCCAGCGCTTGTGAACAGTAGTCTCTGCGGGAAGCTGCCTGCACCGTCCAGAGCCTCCGTCCCTGGACACGTCTGATCTGACTGCGGATGGCTCCCAGCGCCGACCCCCGGGGCCCGTTCTAGGTCCTCCCGCGGCTCTGCTCTCTCCTCTGCTCTCTCCGGCATCCTGCTCTGGGCCCTCTCTCAGAACTCAGCCCCCTGAGGGTCTCCAACCCCCCTAGAGTGGAGTCTGCTCCCTCGACCAACCGTGATCCCCAGGCTGGGAGACATCCCCGAGCCCCTCCCTCCTCCAGGCCCTCTTCATCTCAAGGCACCAACTTCTGATGCGTCCATGGGGAAGGTCCCCAGAACCTTCCTTCTCACAGCTGCTCCTCTGGTCTGGTGTGTCACTTTTGCCCGGAGGTGACAGGGACTGTCTGCGTGGTCTCAGTTGCCAGCCTTCATCCAGCAATAGTTTTGAAAACATGACCTTGATTATGTAACTTCCTTGCCAGTAACCCTGTGATGCGTCCCTGTCGCTGACCAGGTAAATCCCCAGCTCCCCAGCGAGAAGGGGTCCGTCACTATCCGGTTGCAGGTGCCCCTCTGGCTGTCTGTCCTGAGTCCCAGGGCCCCCTGACCCTGGCGCACCTGCCTCTCACGTCCTCCTGTAGGAGCCGGTCCAAACGTCATTTCCTCTGCAAAGCGTCCCGCTGGGAAGAGCTGGCTGTCCCCATCACACCTTTGGTGCACTTGACCTGCAGGACCCATCCTGACAAATGAGACTTGTGAACTTTTCAAGCTCACCCTGGGCTCAGCGTGATGGCTGGCATCAAGCAGGCCCCCAACCAATGCTGAACGGGATCAAGGAGACCCGGTATTCCCCGGGTCCTCCCTAGAAGGGGCTGCAGGCTGACATGGTCCAGGGACGGCCCAGCCTTAGCACAAAGACTCACGTGGTACCGAGGGCTGGAAGGGAGCCGCAGACGGGGTGGCTTGAGGGAAGACGCTGGGTGCCACCCCCCCCCCCCCACCAAGTGCTCCTGGAGGGGACGCACGACGCAGGAGGATGCCGTCACTGGGACGTCACCTGCACACAGGCCAGCAGCCTCGTGCCCCGAACTCTCGGTGACCGATGCCCCGGCCCCCAGGCTTTGGTCAGTTAACGAGGGGGCCGTCCCTGCAGCCCCGCTGGTTCCTCCCACTCACCCAGGGCACCTCACAAGTGAACCAATGGAGGCAGTGTCACCGCCGCACAGGGAGGCCCCGTTGATTTTTCACAGAAGAGGCAAAAGTGACTTGAATTAGCTTAGCTATTTTCATGAAAAAACATCAGTGTCTTAGGCCTTTGAAGAATGAGTTCTGCATTATGAATGCTTTATAAAAATTCTTTATTTTCAAATAATTTAAAACATACAGAAGATGATAAACATATACTTCATCTATATAAACTCCACCCAGGTTCAGTGACAACTAGCATTTTGCCTCACCTGCTTTCTCTCTGTCCACGGGCACAGAGGGAGGGGGACAGAGAGGCCCTTTTAGGTGCAGCCTTCCGTCTACCGACAAGCCTCTTCTTTCAAAGTAAACCTTCACTGGCCCCCTACACAAAACAGGAAAAATAGATTTTATGTATACATTTTAATACATTAGAAAGTTTGTTCCTTCTGCCTCTATTTTAAAAGATAAATTCCTTAAAAGCCAGCTTTTCTTTCCTACACATCAGAAACTCTCTACATCAACAGCTCTCAGCCACACCCCAAGTCCAAGGGCCCACGTGGCACCAAGCTCTGGCCGAGTGGCCTGCGCTTTTCTCAGATGTGAATTATTATTGTAATAAATTAAAACCCCTTCGTATTTAATAAAAGCAGTTCTGAATTCACAGTAGCTTTTGCTCAAGATGTACTCATTTACTGAAAGCATGATTATGGTCACGTGGAAACCCGGTGTTCTGTCTAAAGAAGACAGAGTTTTGGATAACCTGCCATGTAATAAATGCAAAACTTAAGCAATGAATTAAGTCACAAACATACTCCATGGCAAAGGGAAAGACACTTTTATTGTTTTAAAAATAAGAGATGATGTAAAAACGGGGCTCCGGTTACAGATTATCTTCTGCAGGAAAGTCAGCTGAGCAAACCGGCACCTCGCACAAGGGTTAGCGCCCGCATTACCGTGTTTCCAGCCATGGCAGCTGCTCGGGGACTGGTCCTGACCCAGGTCACAGGGGGACGGGAGCCCCGCAGGGCAGACACCACCTGTGTCACCGCACCCCGCCGAGGGGCTCAGCCGATGCTGACTTCAGGGCGAGGTGCCCCAGGGGAGGGGACAGTGATGAGCTGACCTCGGCCTGTCCCCGCCCTGCAGACACTGTCTGTGAAGAAGCGCCCAGCACGGTGACGCCCCCACCGCCCCCAGCCTTCTTTCTCTGCTGTCTGAGTTCAGAACTGGCTGGAAGATACAGGTTTGTCACGTGGCCTCAGGGGTGCGAGGGGAGCCCAAGAAAGAGCAGACAGTCTCCGTGTTGTTCTGCACTTAACCTCCGGGTGTTCCTGAGTCTGCACCCCCGGCTTGGGGACCCCCCAGAGACACCAACTGCATGCCACAGCGTCTCGGCACACGCTGTGGCAGGGCCACATTAGTGCTTGAAGGCGTGTGACTTTCACAGGGGAGCCTGAGTGCCTGAGCCAGGCCAGGCCTGAGCCAAGGTGGCCACTGGGACGGGCGGCGTGGCTGGCCTTTGTGACTCTGTGTACAAACTACTGTTCTGTCCTCACATCTTGGTGACTTTTCTCAATGACTGAAGGGAGAGAGAAGCAAGTTCAAAGGGCGGGAAAAAGAAGACATCTGTGACCCAGTGGCAGATGGAAGGTGTCTGAGCACGTTCCTGCTTCTCCTCAGAGTTGACGGTATGTGTTGCCGGCAGCTGGGGCGCAGGGTTCTCGCCAGATAAACATGCATTCCCGGCAGGCAGTTGTCTTACTCATGTCACACCTGCCGGAACCCAGCTCAGCAGCAGCACCTGTTAAGTGTCCGACATCTATCTGGTGACCTCGAAGTTGTTCAGGAAAGTGTCTTACGACCGGGAATTGAGGGGGCTGAGCCAAGGACACAAACAGGGAGGAACGCCCTTCACGACGTCGGAGTTTTGGAGGAGTGACAATGAAGCCCCCAGGCCGTGCTCTGCCAGCACCTGCGAGGCCTGAGTTTACTGATGACTTTTCCGGAACACTTGCATTCCAGATACTTGAAATAATCAAACACCAGGCACGTTTAACTGATGGTTTTTGAACTTTTAACCAATATATTAAAAAAGATAAAAATGCATCAATTTCTTTATAAGAAAAGAAATACTTCCGTGCACTGCCTGGAAGCCTACTTTGTCTATTAAAAAAATAAGACACTGGCACACCCCTCGTGGTCTCATCACTTAGAGAACACTGTCCAGTGTCTGCCACTCCCCCTCCCGCCTCCACTACGTACAAAGAGATATAGTTATTTGACAATGGTTCAAAACACAAATACAATATAACTTCAATCAAAATACAACATTTTAAATACATCAGACTGTGCTACAGCTCCACCAGGCTTTACACAGAGCAGAGTAACGGGCCTTCTGGGTTTACAAAGGACATTTTACAGACAGATGAGCACCCCCCCCACTCCCGGACTACATCCTCAGGGAAGCCCTTCCCTGCAGAGATCTGGTGGTGAGCTCAGCTCTCTCCCTGAGCACACTGGCCTCCTCGGCGCTCCCGGGAACCTGGCCGCCCTTCAGCAGGAAGTGGCTGATGAAAAGCTTCAGGCCCTCCCGCAACAGGCCCAGCGCGGGGTTGTCCGACACCCTGCAGGGGAACGGAACAGGCGGTCAGGGCAGTGACCCGTCGGGCCCCCAGCCTCAGTTCTAGAAACCCCGAACAGGAAGCCACACCTGGTTTCTGTCCCAAACAGAACTCTCAGTTAAGGACTTAAGGACGTCTTCTACCTGCCAGAAGTCATTACTGGTTTGCGGTTAGGCGGGCTTCCCGCTCCCCAAGCTGATGTACGAGACGTCATTACAATTAAGATGGAGCAGCTACACGTAAGCGCTTCCACAAAGCAGCAGGAGCGGAAATCACTCCTCTCGATACGTTTCGTCAGAGCAAGCTGGGAACCAACCTTGCAAAAATTGAACCAAGGTCTTCAACCTCTGTTTCCATTAACAGCATATATAACACTTTTCTTAAGAAGTGGACTCTGGGTTTGTCCAATTCACTGAATTCAACGACCTAATAGAGCCAGAATAAAAAATAATAAAGTTACATTGGTTTAAGCCAACTTTTCAGTGATTTCTAAATACAGTTTGAGTAAAAAGTAACCCCCCCACTCCCTTAACTAAGGCTATTTCCAGTTTTACAAAATGAACAGCTGTTGGCAAGGCCGCGGGGCCCTGGCCCCGCATCACACCAGTGTGGAGAGTGGCCTGGAGCGGTGAGTCCATATCGGGGGTGGGAACCTAGTCATTCAGGAAACTAATTTCTAGAGCTGAAACATACCATCTCCATGCCTTAAAGAAACTATCCCCTAATTAAAGCCACACACACACACACACACACACACACAATCTGGATCCAGGAGGAACCAATTCATACACACATAAATCACAGTACACTTAACACAGGAGAACACTACACAGCAGTAATCAAATCAAAGCAGAGACTGCAACTACAGATAGCAACATGGATAAATTCCAAACTTGCAGTGAATTTAAAAAAATAAGTAAAGGACACCACACCGCTCGACCCCGCCGCTGTGGGGGAGAGTGGACGGGTGTGGCTGTGTTCCAGTGAAACTGCATCTGTGGACATTAGTTTTGAATTTTCTATGGCTTTATTCTTCTTTTGACTTCCCCCTAACTTTTAAAAATGCAAAAACCATTCTTAGATCATGGGCTCTAAAAAAACGAAGCGGTGAACCGTATTTGACCGTCAAGCCGTAGTTTGTCAACACCTAGTTTAACACAAAAACCTTGGTAGAACTGAACACAAACTCCTTGGAGGCTGAGAGAAAAACTAGTAACAAACTAGAAAAAGAAGAAAACTCCTGAACTTCAGAAAACTACAAGAGACATCACCTGACAAATAAACACAACGAACGTTCCTCACTGACGCCAGGAGGAAATCAGGAGCGCCTGTCACTGTCTAGTCCACAACGTCCTGCTGGCTCGGGGAGGAGGGACAGAAGCAGCTGTTCTGGTGATCTGATTGTTCTCGTCAAACCCTCAGAGGCTAAACATGAAAATTTAGGTGACCTATCACAAGTTCAGCATACAAAAATCAAGTTTCCCTCACAGTAGCGACAAGTGATTAGACAACGTAATTAGAATTGCACGGTATCTCTGCACAGAGTGCACATTACATTGTTTTTTTTTTTTAAAGTATGGTGACAGTGTAACTCTCTGTATGGAGATTAAAACCACACAGAACGACATGGGGGCTGTCGCGGACACACAGGCAGTGGGACCCTCTGAAGAGGGCCTGGCCCGGGGCTACGGCCGCTCTCAGGACAACTCTGGGCTCCCGTGCACCTGAGGGATGCACCGCACTCCACTCCACCCTGAGCTCAAACTCGAAGGCAAGGCTCACCCTGGTGACGAGAAGGCACGTGGGAGGCCCCGGGCCCCCACTTTCACTGCAGACCCCAGCCTGCCGGCTCAAGAGGTCGCCTGCAGCAGGCGAGCAGGAAGGGTGAGCAGGAAAGCGCAGCTGCAGTCTGCGTGGCGGGCCCGGGGGCAGGGGGCGCGGAGGCCCCGGCCCCCAGGTTCCTGCACAGCACCGGCTCTCAGGACACCCAGACCCCAGTGTCCCACTGGCCAGGCGGCCTCCACCCGCTCCCGCATCTCAGCTGCACCGTCCACTCCAGGCCAACATCAGAGCACCTGCTGTTTCATCGACTTGCACGCGGCAACGTGGAAGCATGACAGCATTGGGGCCCCTGCTCTGAAACACCCCACAGTGACGGGAGAAAGCCCGCAGCCCGGCCCCGCTCGCCCGCCTCCTCCCGACTCGGCAGCAGCCGCTGCCCATGCATCCCCGGCCTGGAGACAGATCCACGGAGCCGCGCCACACCTGGAGCTGCGCCCGGAGCTCCTGGACGCGTGAATACCATGTGCTTTCGGTGACGCCTCCTATGACAAAAACGTGCTTCAGAATCGAAGGACACGCATCTTCCTAAGGTACTGAGTGTAAGCAACCACAGCTGAGCCCTGAACTCGGCTCTGAATCGAGAACTGTATGCGCTGTAGGACCCCAGGGGCCGAGGCTGTCTGAACGCTCACACGGGACCCCAGGGGTCGAAGGCTGGCTGAACGCTCACACGGGGGACCGCAGGGGTCGAAGGCTGGCTGAACGGTCACACGGGGGACCGCAGGGGTCGAAGGCTGGCTGAACGCTCACGTGTGGGACCACGGGGCCAAGGCTGGCTATGAAGTTACACTCGGATTTTCGCCTGCACGGGGTTGGCGCCCTGCACCCCCTGTGGCCCAACGGTCACCTGTCAACTGTCATTTCATTGCTTCGAATAACTGCATACGTTACACGCACCTTTAAGATGGAAAGTGGCAGTGATTTTGCCTTCAACAAGTGGGCCACCAGATGAACCAAATTAGAGAAATTAGTGGCTGGCAAATTTCCTAAATCCCGAAATTTGTCCCAGATGCTGAACTGGAAAGTCATCTAATGTAACAGAAAGATAAAAAAAAGTTACAATTCAACAAATTTAGAAGGAAACACAAACAACACAGAAGTACTGTACTTACTCATTTGTTTGTTTTTTGATTATTTTGGGGCGATTAGGTTAACTTATTTTTATTTATTTTTAATGGACGTACTGGGGACGGAACCCAGGACCGCGTGCGTGCTAAGCACGTGCTCTACTCCTGAGCCACACCCTCCCCCCTTGTTTGTAAAACTCTAAAAATAAAGACTTAGAAGCAACTACCCTTTCTTTTCCTACACACAGTAGTGTGAGTAGCTTCACAGTAGGTTCCCTCTACTGCTGTGTCTTCCCTCAAGTCAGCAGGAACATGAGAAAATCACGTTAGGAAAGGAAGGTGCGGCATCAACCAGCGGGACGTGCCGCCGGTTAACCGGGTCGTGCCGCCCCTCACTGGTGACACAGGGGACGCTGCCGACTGTGCCCACCCTCTGCACGCAGCCCTGGCCCCAGGGGCCTCCTGACTCGGGGCACTCGTTGAAGGGGGTGCTGAGCCAGCCACCTGGCCGGCCTTCCAGCTTCGCCACCTGAAACCGCCTCTCGTAGTCACACAGCTTGCCGGCCAGGAACGCATAGAAAGGGTTGTACGTTCTCTCCTGAAGGCAGCAATCCATGAGGACGTGGACTATTTCCCTCTCCTGCTGATCCTTAAGTCCAAGTCTGTAAGACAGAGGGACAGCAACAACTTAATCTTCAACTTGCCAAATTTTAACAGCTTTAAGGCAGAATCTTTCAGAGGAACACAGCCTGTCTGAAGGTCTGGTTAAAAGTAAGCTGAGGAGAGGAGGTTGGGGTAGCAAGCCTGGAGCCCCAGGCCTGGCCCCACCCTCTGACCTCAGTGTTTCCGACGTGGCCCAGCGAGGGAACCCAGCGCTCTACAGTCTGTCACCAACCCCGCGCGACCACATCGTTTGGTCTGTATGCAGCAAAACCTGCCCTGTTAGTGCACAGTGTGCAGTTTGGACGAGTGTTTGTACTTTTGCAATATTTCCCTATATTCCTTCTGAATCTGAAGCAAATAAAACAAAGTTAATCAACACCAAATCTTTTAGAAGTACTTTGTCAAAGTGCACAGATGCTTCTAAATCTTACTACAACTAATTATAGAAACTACACCAAGAACTTTTAATTTAGGAGTAAAGTTGTTAGAAAGAGAACTTTAATAGGAAGGTTCTAAGCAACTCATGACAAACTACAGCCCCTGAGAACTGTCCGCTGGTCGGTGGGCAGGAGCCGGACTGCAGCCCCAGGCGTCGGGCTGTTGGCAGGGGGAGGGCCTGGGCCCCAAGTAGCACCAGGCCCGGCCTCCGCGGTGCGAAACCCGACCCCCTCGTTTCTCAGCATCTAACCCAACGGCAGTTCAGAACGTTCACACAGAGTCTTACTTTAGAAGCTTTTCAAATGCATCCAGAAAGTCTTCACTAGTCATTATAGTACAAAATATGTTTCTCCTGACGTCAGTGTTCATCCTCTGCTTCCGGGCAAGTTCCAGGATCTTCGCACTGACCTGGGAGGGATGACAGAGGCAAAGGTCGCACAAACGTCTCCCTGAAATTCACTCTTGGCTTAGTGCAGTCACTAAGCCTGCATAGAACGTGCATAGTTCTGCCGTCTGACCCGAGCATCGCCGTCAACTGCACGTGCACCCTGCATGGAGATGCTAAGTCTGCTGCTGGCCGACGGCCCCACGAAGAGAAGACAGCAGGAGCTCACGGCCACCGAGGAAGCGCCGCGCGACGGGGGGCTTCTCGAGGCAGCGGAATCAAGCAGAGGCCCCGCGGCCAGGTGGACAGAGACGGCCAGGTGTGACGGGGCCCTGCGACAAAGAGGATGCCGTGGGAAATGGAGGAAATCTGAGTAACATGCAGACTGCGGTCAGTAGTGAAGAAAATAAAAGCACAGATGTGGGCAGTCAGAAACCCGGGCCAACGGGCCAGGAGCCGTGTCTCCCGGGAACAACGCCACCTTATCTGTGACCTGAGTGTCCTGACTGTCGTGAGTTCCCCTCACTCCACTCCACTTTTAAGTCTCTCATGTAATGTTTTGAGAAAACCACAGAAATGGAATTAAATGACAGCACAAAACAACAGTCATTTCTAGGAGGCCTTCAGGTAAACTCGGGGAAGTCCACAGCGAGACGCAGGGGACACAGAAGGTGCCTGTGGCAGTGAGCTCAGGGTGGCGTACCGTCCCCAGGGGCCGCTTCTGTGGGGTCTTCTGCTGACTGTTGTCAATCATCGGGGCGCCGCTCCAGGCCGACCCCACGATCCACCAGCGCCCAGTCTGCTCCGCGTTCAGGATGTTGTCCCAGGAGACACGGAGCTGAGTCTCTGTCCCTGAGCCGGCGCCGCGCACCTGACAGAAGGAAGGGAAGGAGTTGGTGCTGCTTCTGATGGCTCAAGTCGGGGTTGCCCCACGCCAGGCGCTTCCCCTTCTCCATGTCAGCGCTCATGGGGCCGTGGTGAGTCACCCACACTGAGGACAGAGGCAAACTCTCAGCACGTGCCTGAGCTCTGCACGTCTGTCACCCCAAACACTGCTGTCTCAGGACAGTTATCACTCGGTGGGAAAAGGCTCTGACTCAGGCCACAGGGGGAGCCCCATCAGCTGAGAATCTGACCAGGAAGGGCTGGGACTTGCTGGAGTCAGCAATCCTCAAGCTGACCAAAGACCAGGGCTGAAGAATGTGCCCGACTGGGCCCGGCGTTAGGAACACGCAAGGAACTCAGACGAGCCCCCCAGCACCGACACTGACCTACTGGCCCAGGCAAGACCCTGGCCCAGGCCCTTCTTCAAAGCAATCAGAGGACCCTGCTGTGTGGCCGAGCCGAGGCCCCGCCGGGCCTGGTGTGGCACCCACACAGCTCTCAGCCCCGCCCTCGGGCCACACACAGGGTCCCAGCACAGACACAGGACACTTCCTTCCCAGATCAGGGGTCCTGCTGCCCTCCGCAGGGCCCGGGGCGGTGGGGGTGGGGGGTGGGCGGCGTGGGCCCACGCTCAGAGCCGCGCACAGGGAGGTTACCAGTGCTCTCTGCAGCTTCCGCAGCCTCTCCACAGGTTCGGGGTCGTAGCCCGGAATCTTCCGCACGTCGTTGTTCTTCAGGGCCAACAGTGTCTCCAGCATAAACCGGATCTTAAAAAAAGCAGGAAAAGCCATCACTGCAAATGGCCTCATTTCAACCTGAGAAGAAATAAACCACCTCTGCACACATGCTCATGCAGGACGCGTCAGAAGTGGCCTTCAGGCCGAGTCCACGCTAACTTGGACGTCCGGCTCCAGGCCATTCGAGACTGGAGTGCAGGTCCCGCACCCGCCCGCTGGGGACATGAACACCCCCAGGACCGCATGTCCCCTGCCGCGCCCTGACCCCTCTCCCCAGCACCTCCCCTCCCCGCCGCACCCCTGACCCCCCATCCCCGGCACCTCCCCTCCCCTCCGCGTCTGCAACTCCTGCCCGCCCCTTTCTGCTTTTTTAACTTTAAGTTGAAAGTAACGTCACACAGAGAGCAGCCGTGAGAACAGCAGAAGGACGCCCACACTCGTCTCCCAGGTCCCCAGGTTCACGTGGAACTGGGACAGAACCCACCTGCTCTAACACCCACAGAAAGCGCACAGTTAGTGCGTTCGGGGTTGTGCCACTGTCACCTCGATCAACTGTGGAACACGTCATCACCACCCCAAACCTGCCCGGCCACCCTGCCCCCGGCTCCTCCAGCTTCAGGCACAAGTCAGAGGCCGCTGTCTGCTAACACCCATGTTCTAAATGTGACTTCTGGGCGTTCAACACAGGGACAAGGTATCCGTTGGGACACTCCACCCCAGCTCCTCAACACGTGGCAACTCCCCCACCTTCACAGCTCCTGGGACCCCCGGAGGGTTTGGCCCCCCACCCCTCAGAGCTGGCCTGGAGCTCATCTTGGGTTGTCAACCATGGGCCAGCCTTTCTTCTGAGTCTGCATCTCCTGAACCACCAGCTGTCCATCTGAAGGCCCAAGCTGGGAACCTGGAGTCACCCCGACCCCTCCTTTCCACCACCCCTCACCCCCCAAGTCTGGCCCCTTCTGACCCCCAAACCTGTGCCCACGGCACCCATGCAAACTGTCGCCCCAAGCAGAGTGGCTTCTCCCTCCCTCCTATGCTGTAGCCAAAGTGACCTGAGCGGTGAAACTCCACATGTACTCCTCTGCTCAGAACCCTTCTCGTGTCTCTGGGATAAAATCCCAATTCCCCGAGGGCTCAGCCCTCACACCCTCCCATAGGCCTTCCCAGGACTTCCCGTGCCCAACAGGCTGCAGAACAGCGAACCAGGTGGGAGTCAGGATCGGCCCCACTTTTAGATGGGGAAACCGAGGCCTGGAGGACTCGGACCTGTCGCTGCCAAGCAGGCGGACCTTCCCCAGCCCCGCACCACAGACCACCTCAGTCAACATCTTCTGAGTGGCTGAATGTCAAAGAAATCGACTCTTACACTCACAACAGTGAGGAAACAAGGTTCGTGGACATTTTGAAGATAAAGCCACAAAGCCAGACAAGGCAGAAGGTAACGGGTCACGGGGACGAGCGTAGCATTTACCCCGAACACTCGTTTGTGTGGTGGGCTCGTACCCGGCTCTGGTCCCGGAACTCGCCGCCCGCCCGGCTGGCTTTGGCCTGGGTCTCGGCGATCAGCTCCTTGAGTGACAAGGCATCGTCTTTTCTCAATGAAAAGCCCACGTGTTTCAGCATTAACAGGATCAGCTCGATGTCTTTCTCTGTGAAAGTTCCCACAAGTTTTCTCAAGATGTCAAAGATGAGGAGAGACTGCACCACGCGGAAGTTGTACAAATGGGCGATGACGGTGAACAGGTTGTCGCACTCCTTCCCCTCCCGGCCGCTCGCATAGACGCCGGTAAACCGCCTCACCACGGCCTCCAGAAAGTGGGCGCCGACCTGGACAAAGGAAACAGAACATCGTCGCAAACGTGTAACAACCAAATGTTAGCAACTTAGCTACAGGAACCCTCCTTTCTCTTTCAACTTAAATGTGCACTGAAAGAATCGGTACTTCTTAGGTTAGCGCATAGAACACACACGTGGTAAGACACAGACTCCAACAGGGCGCGAACTCTACAGAGAGCAGCCCGAGGGCACAGGCCTCCCAGGAGGGCACGGAACAGGACAGGACATGCAGCAGGTGCCCGGGCGCACGACCCTCGCTCTAAGGGCGTGCTGGTCCTGACAGTCGATACGCGGGCGTGTTTCGGTCAGCGGCCATTCTGGATCCTTGGAAAAAGAAAGTTGTTGAAAACACTAAGAATGCAACTATCTCTCTAAAAGTGTGCTGCTCTCCAAGTACACTTGCTTCTGAAGCTGCAGCGGGACTGGAGGGGGACAGCGGGAGCAGGGACATGGTGGTGCCCGAGTGGCGTCCACACTGCAGTGGAGAAACGATGACCTGAACCAGTCCAGCCGTGCGGGCCCTGGGCAGGAAGAACGGGCTGAGAGCGACTGGGGCCACAGCCAGAGGGTGTGGCCAGTCACTGGACAGGAGAGGTTAGACGCCTGGGTGACAGGTAGACGACGGAGCTCCTGACTGCGGCAGGGAACCCGTGAGGGGAGCAGGGAAGTGGCCGCTGCGCAGGCTCACCTGAAGACCGAGCTGCTGGAGCCGCGGGCACAGCTGGCTGGGCGGGCAGCTGAGATCGTGGTGAGGGCGAGACCCAGCGGGCAGGAGAGCAGCGGGAAGACGCGCACACCACCGCCACGCTGCCACAAGTAAATGCGAGAAGAATCCAGAGGAAGGCACCTGCCCAGCAGGAGGGACGGTGACCTGGCGGAGGCAGCTCTGCCAGACTGGACACAGTCCTGAGTCTCTAAGGACCTCAGACTTATAAAAAAATTTAACCTGTAAACTTCCGATTCCAGCCCCTTCCCTAAAAATAACCCTGCAGAACACACTCCCCCATCATGACCGCTGTATTATACTCAAACACAACCTGAAACAGAAAAGAAAGTGGGACTAATTCAGCATTTGCCTGACCCGTCCTGCGGGCCGTTGTGGAGGCTACACTGGGGGCCAGGCATGCAGGGACGCCAGGATGCCGGCCTGTTCCTGGGGGAGGGCTGTCACAGGGCCAAGCCACTAAAGACCACCAGCCAGACAGACTGCACCACGCAGAGGTCCAAGGGGACCGACACGTGCTCCTCCTGAGTTTAAATGTCATCGAGGAAACGAAGCCCCGTTCGCCTGCTCACCAACTCACCGACCAGAGTACCGCCTCCCGTCACCAGACCGACCGCCCTCAGCGACCCCAGCACCTGCTACACTGGGGGACCGGACACCGGCTGGGAAGGTCAGGACCCCACCAGGAGGTGACAAGAGGACTGGGAAGAGGGGGTGACTGTGGAACCAGCATCGTCACCGTGGGGCCTCCCTGAGGCCAACACAAGGGTCACTGAGCAAAGGCCCAGAACGCCCTGCGGCAGGGCGGGGCCACCAGCCCCCAACAAGCACCTGTTCAGCACCAGGCCCCCCGGGCAGCAGGTGCCGTAAACACGCTGTCCATCTCATCCTGACAAAGGCCCCACTTCGCAGACGCAGGCGCCGACAGGTCTGTGGCCCACCTGGGGGGGTAGGGGGGCCAGGCTCCAGGCCTACGCTCTGTCACGCGTCTCCTCACTTAACGCCCAGTTTGACCTCACACTCTGATGGCCTCCATTCTTATGAAGAGACAGTCTCCTGCCCAAAGCGAACACCACACAGACCACTGTGCTCCGGACACCCGACAGTGTCATGGGGGATACTGGGTACACAAAAGCAAGTCCAAACTGTCAGTCCAGAGGGGCGGAAACTATCAGACCACGAGGACACGTCAGAATGGACCGAGCACATAGCCAAAGCCAAAGACATCACTCACGTACTGAGTGCGGTTTAGAACGTTCGGCGCAGACAGCGTGGCACTGAGCCCCACCGGCCAATCATTAAACAGGCAGCGTTTAGACAGCGGCCCGGAGAGGCGGCCCCACCTCGATTCCGACCGTGCAGTGAAGAATGCTGACCAGGAGGACGTGCTCCATCACCAGCCTGCTGGGCATGGCCGCGTCCGGCGCGCAGGCACTCAGGAGGACGCCCGTCAGAGTGTCGCTCACGTCCTTCCGGCTGTGGGCCATGTACAGCTCCTCCAGCTGCCCGCTTATCGAGGCTAAGTTTGGCTCGCTCAACCTGCGGGCATGGGGCAGACAGAGCAACAGTGGGGTCTCAAGTGAGGAACTATTCTTCAGGTCAGTTTTAAAAAACTGCAGTTATCACTGCTACCAAGAAATCCTATTTGACGTACACATCTGCCCCAGGGACAACCTCCTCTCGCCTCGGTGGCCCACAGCTATGAACACAGCACAGACTCCTCTGGAACCTTTGAGTAACATCACTACTGTTACTCTTCACTTCCAGCTGAAACGTGGCCACAGTAACGCACATGCAGGGTTCCCTTCAAGCCCGCAGAGCCCGTGCTGAGGACTCGCCACCGATGTCCTGACCTGAGGTCCCCAGGCAGGGGCAGCAAACCATCCTCAGCACATTGGTAGGTACTGTTGGGAAAAATCCCAACCGTACAGCCTTTTTGCTGGCTTAAGACTTTATTTCCTAACACGGAGAAAAGACTGCTCCGTTCACTGGGTGGGGACGGGAAGGACGTATCCAAGCAAAGAGGCCACGCACCGCGCCTGTGCTGACACTGAACGTCAAATGGCTCGTCCGCTCAAATTCCAGGATGCACCGTGGAAACTGGTTGTTTTTTAATTAAAAAGAAATTAAAAAACAAAACAAAAAACGCAGGCTTTGGTTTAATTCCCGGAATCGTCCCTCTGTTTCTAGAAAACAGACGATCTCTGGAAGTGACACAATGGACCGCTTCCAGGTTACCTGTTAATCAGACCTTTGACCTGTTTCTTCAGCCTTTCCAGCTCTTCCTTTTTCTGCGCATCCACTGTCTCCTCTGCTCGCCTCTCATGAGGTGGTATGTACTTTCCACCATTTTCACAAAGACTCTGCTTCAAAGGGTAGAAACAAATTACAAAAAATTTACACTGAATAAATCCCACTTTCCCCCTTGCTATATTCACACTTAGACATTAAATCCCCAAGACCTGGTAGAAGCTGTCACTATTGAGCACGGCTGCTCTATGCACATCAGATGTCTGCTGTGCGCCTGGCCGACTGCACAAGCCCCACTGGCCTGGGCGGGGCGACGCCCTTTCAGTCAATACTGCATTTCATCATCTCACTTCTCCCCGCAGTCCTTCAGCGCTGGCTGAACCCCTGTCACCCGCTCAACGCAGCCCTGTCCTCCACACTTCTGCCATCCTTAGTTTACAGCAGGCACCGCAGCACAGACACCTGGATCACACGCACCACCAGTTTTGGAGGAAAAGCATTCCAAAATAATTTAAAGCTGGTTAAAAACTAGTAACTAAATTTACATGATAAAGTCAAAATCCACCCATGCTCACCATTCCCTAGATTTTCAACTTAGAGGGTCACACATCATTCACTGATCAACACTCCCTGGACACCTACACCACAAGCCTTTAGGTGACAGACATCTTCAAGGCTAGATCCTTGCTGTTAAGACTTCAAGCTTAGGTGGAGAAAGCGTATTTCTATACTGGAAACTTCCTCCCGAGACAGCCATTAGTATGTCAATTACACCTCCAGGGGCTGTGACAGAGACCCAGGAAGAGTCAAAAAATGAAGATCCCAGAGAGCAACTGAGCACGTGCTCACAAAGTGCCAGGTGTAAGGCACCAGGGACAGAAACGAAAGATAGGTTGCGTACCTAAGGAGGGGGGCGGGGAGGTTCCCAGAGATGTTTGACGTGAGCAGATAAACACAGTGAGAAAATGGGGAAAGGCTTTGCAGGCAGCAGAAATAGTAACTTAGAGGCAGAATGCTGAACTAGTGAGCCGCGGAGGAGGAAGCACAAGCGACTCCACACGGCCACCTTTAAGGTGCCTGGTGCGGGGAAGCTGGTCTAACCGGCAAGGGGCCAGCCCCAGAGGCGCCAGCTGCTCTGCTGTGGGTTCTGAACCTGATCTTCAAGGCGAGACTTTGTCCAAGGGAGGGCTGTGGATCACTTTGTTTTAGAGGTTCACGCCCGGGGCTGAAGAGGGCAGAGGTGAGTCAGGGGTGCTGGTGTCCCTGGGATACATCACAGGGGGAACAAAGCGAGGGGGAGGGAGTCAAAGTCAGGCCTGGAGACTGAGGCAGCAAACACGAAAGAAGACGGAGCCTCAGGACAACGGTGGGAATGGCCCTTAAGTCTCTGGGATGGAAGATCTCTAGAGATGTTTTCTCCCACGTCTCTTTGTTACGGAAATTTAAATAACCCGACTTACCCACACTCGCTCAATTGCCAAGACATCAATCGCGTCGCTTCTGCCCCACGCTCTGCCCCCACCGTGCCTCGGGGGGGGGGGGGGAATCCCAGAGGACTTACTAGTTCACACGATACCTGATCTGCCGCGTCAGCCTCCTCCGAGGAACTTTCACTCCTCTCCTCATCTTCCGCAAAGCGGACTCTCTTTTGCCTCCTTTTCTTCTTCGCTGTCCCTTCCGCTCCTCCGCTTTTTCGCTTTCCCTCGTCCTCGTCCTCCTCGCTCTGCGTTCCGGCTTCTGCTTCCCGCTCGTCTTCCTCTTCCACGTCCTGCGCCTCCCGTTCGTCCTCGGTGTCAGTCTCTGAATCATTTTCCGGGAGTGTCTGTCCGGCGCCCCCCTCCTCCTCCTCCTCACTGCTGCTCTCATACAAGGCACTATTTCCCCCAGACTCCAGGGCTCCCAGGATGTAGTCGAGTCCATCGCGGGCAAAGCTAAGCGGCACGGAGCTACCGTCGCCCTTCTTTCTGCGCTTGTTCAAGCCGAGGCAGCGCTCCAGCTTTCGGATCTCTCGGTCCTCCTCCTCGTTGGCCGCCAGAAGTGCGCGTTTCCGGGCAGCGGCGGCGGCTAAGGGGGCCTTGGTCCTCCCGGGGGAGCCTCTGGCCTTGGCCTGGGCTGGGGCGGCCTTGGCCGGGGCCTCAGAGGGTCGCAGCTCCTCCGGCTGCAGTGGGGCCCGACGTGGGGGCGGCCGGCCGCCCTCTCCCGCCGCCCCCGCCTCTGCCCGGGGGCCGCTCGCTCCCCCGGCTCCGCCGCCCCCCGGGCCCTGCGCGGAACCGGCCGTCCGCTGGAGCCGGCGCGCCTTCTTCAGGTGCCGCTTCTCCTTCCTCAGCTCCCTGCGGCTTTTCCTCCCGCCCGGGCGCCTGCGTCCCTGAGCCCGGCGGCCCTCGCAGCCGCCGGGGGTCTCGCGCTCCGAGGTCGCCTGCACGAACTCCTCCACTGCTAGCTTTAGCCGCTTCAGAGCCCCCTCCCCGCCGCCCCCAGGCCTGCGGCGCTGTCCGCGCCCGGCTCCGCGCTTCCCGCGGGCCGTGAGTCCCCCGCAGCCGTCCCGCGCCAACGCGCCCGGGCTTGTGGACGCCGCCATCTTGCGGGACGCTCTGACGCCCGACTTCCGGCCGGGGAGCGACTTCCTGGTGGAGAGCGGCGCGCTACGCGTGACGGGGCGGGGCGGGGGCCCACTGCTGGCGGGAGGGCGGCAGCGCAGGAGCCGCCGGATAGTGAAGGGTGCTTCCTCTGAGACTTGGAAATTTCAGAACGTTGACTTTCCGATGAGCACAAACACGTTCTCGTTTACAATGGAAACCTCAGGGGAGGGTGTAGCTCAGTGTACAGTGTGTGCTTCGCAGGCGCGAGGTCCTGGGTTCAGTCCCCAGTATCTCCAGTAAAATAAACAAATAAACCTAATCCCCCCAAATAAAATGAAAACCTTACAGCTAATGGTAAAGAAGGCTCTCAGCGACGCGCCACAGAAGTAACTGCACTTGGGAAAATGCAAAAAACAAACACACAAACAACTGAAAGAAAAACAAAAACAGAAACAGAAGTAGCTGCACTTGGGGAACGGGTGGGCCTCTCAGGACGCGTGTGCACTTGCACCCCCCCCCAGACACGCCGCGTGTGAGTGTGTGTGCGTGTGTGTGCGCGCGCGCCGGACACGGGAAGTTTCCTCCTGCTTTCTGTCCTGGAACTGGCCTCGGCCTCAGGCCTCTCTCTGTTGGGGCTGCCGGGATTTCCTGGGAGGGGGCCCGTGGTTACCTCTCTACTGACAGACACCTACTGGGGTGAACTGGTGCCCCCAGAATCCGTGTTCCTGGAATTCGTGAGCGTGACCCCGTTTGGAAGCAGGGCCTTTGCAGATGGACTCAAGTTAGGAGGAGGCCCTCAATCCAATGACGCGCGCTCTTAAAAGAGGGAAGTCTGGGCGCGCACCTCCCACGCAGGGACGGCCACGCCGCGGGCCGGAGGCGGCAGCGCTGGGCAGAGGCTCCCCCGGCCGAGGGCTCCAGGGATTGCGGGCGACGCCAGGAGCTGGCAGTGGCCCGGAGCCGGCCCTCTCTTGCAGCCGCAGGAGGAACCAGCAGCTCGATCTCCGGCTCCCGGCCCCAGGACTGAGGCTGCACACGCGGAGCCGTGGGTGGGTAGCTCGTACTGGGCAGCTAGCCCGGCAGGTGGCAAGACGGGAGGCAGGAGCAAGCAGGGCTCAGGGCTTGCCCGTGAGGAGCGAAGGGAAACTCCAGGAGGACGAGTGACGGCGGAGCGCAGGTTCCACACGCAGGGCGCTCAGCAGCCAGGCTCGGGGGCGCCGGTCCCGACCCGCCGCGGGCCCGCTGCGTGACTCAGCTTCTCCGTCTGCAGAGCGGGGTGACCAGAGGGCCCGTCCCGCAGGGCCGTCACACCGTTCGTGAGGGTTTAAAAGAGGACGTCTTTCTTCTGTGTCACATCGGAACCCTCGCCATGGTGGCTCTGCCCGGTCCCTGTCTGACCCTCTTTGTCGCCTGCACTCTGGGGCCGTGGGCTCCTCAGGTGTCTGCCTGCGAATTAACCGCTCCGTCTGGGGATGGAGTCCCAGCGGCGGGGATGTGAGGCCAGGGCTCCGGGCATCGCCTGCCTCCCCAGGCCACTGTCCCCTCAATTTCTGGAGCAGAGTGTCGGAGGAGGAAGGCTCTCCCGGCCGCAGCCCCCAGGTCTGGGGGTGAGGAGCACAAGGAAGGGGTGCGAGGAGGGGCAGGGGCCCAGCCCTGCCTTCCTGAGCGCCTCCTCCCGAGCCTCGCCCCTGATGTGGCCGGTTCGCCCGGAGGGAGTGGGATGAGCCAGCCGCCAGGCCGGCGCAGGCTCTGAGGCTGCTCTTCCTCACCCTCACCGGCCTCCGCCTCCGGCTGCGCTTCCCCGGCTCCCCAGGGTCTCTGTCTGTCGTGAGCCCTGCAGCCAGCCTGTCCTGTCAGTACTTTCTCTGGTACTAACTGGGGGTAGGGAGCTGGTCACCCTTGCTACTACCCCGTTGTAACAGGAAGAAAGGACTTAAATTCACTCATTCATTGTAAATTGGTGCAACCACTATGGAGCAGAGTATGGAGCTTCCTTGAAAGACTAAAAATAGACTTACCATATGACCCAGGAACCCCACTCCTGGGCTTATACCTGGAGAAAACTGTAATTCGAAAAGACACCTGCACCCCACCGTTCATAGCCTCACTATTCACAGCAGCGAAGACATGGAAGCAGCCTAAATGTCCATCAACAGATGCCTGGATGAAGAAGCTGTGGTATATTTTTGTACAATGGGATACTACTCAGCCATAAAAAAGAATAAAATAATGCCATTTGCAGCAACATGGAAGGACCTGGAGATCATCATTCTAAGTGAACTAAGTCAGACAGGGAAAGATAAATATCATATGATATCACTTCTATCTAAAATATAAAGAAATATACAAATTTTATTTACAAACCAGAAATAGACTCATGGACATAGAGAACAAACTGTGGTTGCCAAAGGGGAAAGGGGAGGAGAATAAATTAGGAGTTTGGGATTAGCAGGTGCACACTACTGTATGTAAAATAGATAAACAACGGGGACCTACTGGACAGCACATGGAGCTATATTCAATTTCTTGTCATAGCCTATAATGGCAAAGCACCTGAAAAATATGTATGTATATAACTGAACTGCTTTGCTGTCCATTTGAAACTAACATTGTAAATCAACTACACTTCAAAAAATAAAAAACAATATTAAAGAAAAAAGAAAAAAATTCACTCATTCGGGCTCAGGGCTCTGGCCCACAGCAGCCGGTCGGCGCGTGTCGTTGAGAACCCTGTGTGCGCACCTGCTCTGGCCTGAGACCTGGCTTGCTCAGGGCAAAGCTTTCTTTGCTCTGAAGCCATGATTTTCAAGGCTGTCGGGGGTTGATGTGGGCAAATCTCAGGGGTGTTTTTCTTTTTATTTTGTTATTTCCTTTTTTATTTTGGGGGTGTTTTTTCAACCCCAGGATCCTCATATGAAGGAGGTCTTTGCAGCGATCCTGGCTGCTTCACAGCTGGCGGAGCTGTGGCTCTCGGGGCGGAGCCCACCCCGCCACAGGCCTCGGGGTGGTGGAGAGCTAGTTCATGTCCCTGGTTCTGGCGGAAAGGGCTGGCAGGGGCTGAGCAGGTGGCTTTAGCGCCTGGTTGCAAACATGACACAGTCCATTAATGCCACGGGCTGACACACATGCAGCAGAGGGCCCTTGGCAAGTAGTAGGGCCGGACTGCCGGCGTGCGAGTGTGTACATGTGAGTGTGTGTGCGTGAGTGCATGCGAGTGTGTGTGTGGTGGGCTTGGAGAAGTGGGCAGAGGCCAGGCGGGGAAGGTCTGGCGCATTTGGTTTTTATTCTGGGAACGGTGGGAAGCCAGTGCGCTGTTTTGGGTGGAGACAGGGGTGGGAGACCCGGATGGTGCTGCACTTTGAAAAGATGGCCCGGCTGCTTGCAGGACTGGCTGCGGTGGGTCAGAATTAATGGGCAGACAGAGGCTGTTGCATCAGACACTTGTCCCCCAGCCTGGAAAAAATTGCTGGTTGCTGACAGCTCTTTAAAATAATAGCATGAATGATCTATTAAGAGTAATATGATATACAATTTAAAGTGTAACCTTTAACTCAGTGTCTTAGTCCGTCCAGGCTACCATGCCAGGACAGCACACACATTTCCCACAGCGCTGCAGGCGGGATGTCCGAGATCGAGGTGCCAGCAGGTTCAGTGTCTGGTGGGGACCCGCCTTCTGGCTACACCCACACGTGGGGGAGGGGTGGGGAGCCCTCTGGGGTCCTATTTTAAGGGTCCTGCTCTCATCATCAGCCCTCCACCCCGTGACCTAATCACCTCCCAAAGACCTCACCTCCCAACACCATCACTTTGGGGGTTAGGATTCAACACATGAATTTTGGGGAAACACAAACATTCAGATCGTAACACTCTGGGTTCACAAACTTTTTTGGGGTTTCAATGCATTAATTTACTGATTATTTTAAAATATTCTTTTTTCTGATATAACAGTAATTTATGCATACTATAAAAACCTGAAATACCGTAGTTATGTGGATAATGTAGAAAGATGAAGTCCATCTCAAGCCCTTGCTTCCAGAAATACATTTCCTTCCAGATATTTAATGCATATGTGTGGGAGCACACACATGGGTTAAGAAACTTTGATATTGTAATGATTGTTTTACCAAATCATATTCTCACCTTTATGTAAACACATAAGAAATGTATAATCAAAACCAATGCTTTCCATATTTGACTTTATCTGCTCCTTCAAAGCAAAATGTCCAAAAGCACAAAAGACTGAACTCTCAGTACCGGTCTCCACCTCATCTACAGAACTTCGCTCAGCTGCCGTGAAGCTGCCGTGCTAGCAGGAATCTGCTACGAACTGTCTCCTCGCCGTGAAAAGCAGAGACGTGCTTTGCTCGCTTTGCTTTTAGCTCAAGGTCATAGATTTAGGGCTGCTTGTGCTCACGGAAAACCACAGCTCGTCCCTCACCCTAACCGGCAGGACGTGCTTCGCTTACCAGGCGCAGGTGGACGGTGTGGGCCGCTCCCGCTCGCAGAAGACTGTGGCTGAGCCCTCAGCTGGGGACGGCGGGGCTACTTTGCCTGCAGAGACGATTTCTGACCACAGTGTGGAGACTCTGTGGTGGTCTGGGTTTTCATCATCAATTGTTTGGAACACTGTAACCTTGCTCGCGTTGTCTGAGGTTTACAATAACCACTTGTACTATCAACATTGTAACCTTCTCCCTAAGTATAAGTTAAGATTAGAATGTTTGTTTTTCAGGAGCTGAAGCTGCTGGCCTGCGTCCCTGCACGTGCGCCACTCCCCTTCCTCGCTCCTACGACGCGTTTCACTTCGACTCTTTGCTTGACTCTTCTCAATAAATACAAGAGCTTTGGAGGCGCTCGGGGGGTCGGTCTCCGGCTCCCTCTCACTCTCTTGACTCAGTAAAGTCTTGAGTGATCTCGTTCTTCCGCAGTGGGACTTTGCTGGACAAGACCCACGACGACCAGAACCCACACATCTGTTAACTCGCACTGTGATTATTCTGCACCAAAATAGGATGTATTGTTCGTGTTTCCCTTTGACTCCCGGTGACGGGGCCCAGGTTTTCTCCCACATCCCGGCGGCAGCGCTGTCTGAGGCCTGTTAGAAACGCAGCACCGCGGGCCCGCCCCGGGCCCACTGCATCAGAGCCTGTGTGCGTCAGCTCCGCAGCGTCTCAGCAGCCTTGCCCGCACGGTGACGTCACAGAACTGCTGGTTCGGAATCCCTCGCTACTTTGGATGGCTTTATGGGCATAACTTACGTGACCAATCTGCGCAAAGGGAGTGTTTGCTTCCTTTTAAAAACGTGTGTGTGTGTGTGTGTGTGTGTGTGTGTGTGTATACACATGCGTACACGTTGCACTATTAAACAATGCCACAGCAAACGTTCCTCTGTGTGTGTGTGGCAGGACCTTGCAAGTGTTTCACAAGGTTATCATCCTAGAAGTTGCTTAGGGAAAGTGTATAAATATTTTTTTTAAATTAACAGATAATGCCAAATTTCAGACCAGAAAACTGAGCCAACTTGTGCTAAATCAAGAGTGTGAGCACCTGTCCCCCATACCCTCCCCTTTGGTGACGGGTCTGGCCGGTCATTTTTGTCCACCAGTAGTGAGAGGTCAGCGAGGGAGAGCGTGGCTGCAAGGTTACAGACCTCCTTCGCTAGCTTCCTCACTGCCCAGACCTCCTCCGCAGCCTGCCTCCCACCAACCCCGATCGAGAACATGCAAACCCAGGTGCCCCGGGCCCCTTCCTCTCCATCCTTGCGGCCACCGCCCCAGTGCCCAGGCCCTACCTGATCCCCTCCAAATCCACTCGCGGCCAAAGTGCTCACTTCAGCCCTTGTGGTCCTCACCCCCCACCTCCTCAGGGATCCTGGGTTTGGCCTCCCGGAGGCCCCTCTTTCCCTCAGCTGGAACACCTGCCCTGCTCTGCTGGACCCGCCCGCCTGTGGGGAGGTAGTTTCCCTGCCTAGTCCGCCTGTGTGGCCCTCGCCCTTGTGGAACTCTGGGGTCTTCTCTGTGTCTGTGTCTGTGGAGGGAGCTGCTCAGATTCCTTCTTCCTCAACCTCCAGCATCTCAGTGTCTGCCCCTGGGGCTCATTCAGCTCCTGGTGCCCACTAGGCAGTGAACACATGAGCAAATGAATGAATGAATGAATGCCTTCAGATCATGCTGGGGCTGGAATGAACTTTCAGAGCCAGCACATCCTCAGTCTCTTGCTTTTGGTGCTCTAATTATCGGTGGCATGGCAGAGCAGAGCAGCAGGGTCCAGGTAGGTTGGAGCAAGGGATCTGGACCGGCCTGGGGAGAAGGGTGCCCTGGGGGAGGACTTCCGGTGAAACGGGGTCGGAGCATGTTGATTTGCGTTAACTGCAGGGTGAGCTCGTCACTGGACGCCGCTCACCAGATGACTAAGGAGCGTCCCTGGGCCGCAGACCTGTGCTGACATCTCTGCCCGTAAAGGAAAGGAAAAAAAAGTCACAGTTGTTCATTGCGATTTTCAGTGTTTTTAGTTTACAAGCCAACTATTCATCACATTGATCTATAAATAAATTTGAAAGCAGTGATACATCTGGGTCTTCGCAGGCCCCAAGTTGAGGCAATGATCTGTAAATATATTCGTCTGTGTCACTGATCCCTGTTTTATTAATGTCGCGGCTTTCTCTGTGGTTATCAATCTCGCTCCCGATTACCAAAGGGCTGACAAAGCCTTTGTTCGCTGGTCCAGAGCCGGAGCCCCTTAGCTCTCAGGCAAGCGTCTGGGTGACGAAGTCACACCCCCTCCTGGCTGCAGTTCAGGTTCCACTAGCTCGCCCTGGCCTTTCAGATGCGTCTCCCTACTTCTGTGGATTTTTTTGTTATCTGGAGAGACTTCCCTTGTTTGGAGTGTGGGTGACCTAAATGATCTTGAATTAAGGGTGACGTTTTCGACAGAGGCACACTTCACCCTCTCAGCAAAAGTTAAGCCCATTTCATTAGTTACAAAGGACGTCTCACTACTTTCCGCTACCGTCTTTGTTTTTGTTGGTTCTACGCGGCTTCATCCATGCAGGGCAGCCTTAGACGAGGCTTGTTTCCCGTTGATACTGGTGCATGAGACCATCCATCCTAACGTGCTGTATCGACAGTGACTCTGGCGACATTAACCCAGGGGTGTCTGCCGCTTTTGCACACGCTTGTTGAACTCTTTGTCTTTCTACTTACCGCTGTCAAATTCATCTTGCTTAGACTATATTTACCTTTTTATATTACAGCCAGCTAGTAAACCTTGCAGGCAGCTCTTTCCAGTCGCATAAACGCTACTCGGTGCCATCACTGGCTCAAGTCACCAACCCTTTCTTACTGCCAACGCTGCCTTCTCCATTCAGAAACCCTGGGAATACAATAATCACCAGGCATATTTAATTTTTTCTAAATGGAAATAGCTTTCTTTTGGTTATGAGACGTTCAAAGGAACATTTGCAGCTAATGTCAAAGAGTTTGAAAAAGAAGGTTGTGGAAGGGGAGGGGATAGCTCAGTGGTAGAGTGTGTGCCTAGCATGCATGAGGTTTTTAAAATAAACAACAAACAAACAAACCTAATTACTCCCCAAGATAAATTTTAAAAATACATTAAATAAATAAATAATTTTTAAAAAAGAAAAAGAAGGCTGCAGAAGACACTTTTGTCCATGACTCCGTGTGTCCTCCATGCAGCATGTGCCTGGATGTCCTGGAGCAAGGAGCAAGCATCTCTCTCTCTCTGGGTTCTACCGGGGCATCGGGTGAGCTGAGATCAGGAGAGCTGGTACCCGGGGAGGGGCAGCCCGCGGCCCATCACGGCTTCGTCCCCGGCCGGGCTGGCTCTGAGGGCTGCCGAGCACCCGGCTGCTCCTCTTCCTGTCCCAGTCCCCTGCCTCACCACAGGGCTTCGGGCATCAGCCCTCAGCCAGCCCTCGTGCACTAACATCCTTGTCTCAAGGTTTGCTTCTGGAAGAATCCAACTTCACACAGTTGTTAAAAGAAGCAAAACCTACTAATCAGAATCAATTGCCCAGAACAACCAATGTAGAGTGTTCTTCCCAATCTTTCCAAACCCAAACTTGGTTTCCTCCTTCCTCAGCCCCAAATTCTTTCTGACACACACACACACACACACACACACACACACACACACACACAATTTTGAAGGAAAGGAGAGTGGGGATCCTATTCCCTTCTTTCTGTTTCCCCGAAGCCCCCGCGTGCCCAGGAGAACAGACCGGTGCAGGCATGGCGACCACGGGCAGATCCCAGGAGCTGAGCTGCAGAGGCAGAGGATGAATTAAGTAAGTCCGCAGAGGCGGGGGCAGGGACGGCGGCAGTCAGCACCGCTCCACATTTTGGGTGGCTCCTTCTCCCTCTGTCCCCAGAGCCACCAGAGTTAGGTCCCAGCTTCCTGTTCATCCTTTCGTGTGCCCAGGGGGATGCCTCACCCTGTGTTCATGGTGACACTGCCCCACCAATCTAGCCCCCATCAAATCTGCCTCTGTTTGAAACTGAGTCTCTTCTTCCCGGTCCCTAAAGGTCCCCCTCACTCATAATTCCCCGGCGCCTTCTCTCAGCACCTCTGTGATGCCTCCTGCTTGTTTTTAATCCAAGGACCACGTTTATCCATGGACCAGGACCTGGGCCACACTTTTCTGATTTCTATGGTCTGGCGTACAGGCCTTTAGAAAACACCTGCTCATTGGTTGATTGAAGTGGGGAGCTTTTCAAATCCCTGGTCGAATCATTTGGCTCTAGAAGTTCATATGGGAAATTGTGGGCTCATTTTGGTTATTTTAATCATTCACACGGCAACATGTTTAGTTCTTGGGGAGAATTTGAACAGGTTCTTTAAAAAAATTATCCAGTGGTCTTGTCTGCACCTCTTGTACTGATGATACTTAGTACGTAATGAACTTAGACAGGATTTAATTTTTCCACATCAGTCACAATAAGGAAGGCTAACATTCACTGCTGTTGGCCAGGAGCCAGGCACTAGTCTAAGCTTTTAAAAACTTACCATTTCACTTAGTGTCCCTGAGATCCCAGGAGGCAGCAGGAAGGCTGTGCGATTTACACGGAATCGTGGTCCCTGGTCACCTTGCTGTTGGGGGTGGGGGGGTCAGTGCAGAAGGTGCCGGCTGCACCTCCCTGGCAGGCCACCTCCGACTCCCGTGCGGGATCTGCAGGTGCCCCCTGAGGGTGAACAGATGCTGCACAAGTGGTGTTACCCTGGCAAAAAGTGGGCCCCTCTAGAAATGCTTATCATTTGTACCCACTCATCAAGGCTGTTGCTGCAAAGCAGCTTTCTTTCCTTGCTTCCTTAGCACTGAAATTGCATCTGAAAAAAAAAAAAAAAAGACAAAGAAACAATAACTACCAGAGGAAAACCAGTATCTATCACCCGACAAGCCAGTTCACTGGAGGTTGGATCCGTAGCTGGGGGAAGCGGGAACAGGTGCAGACAGGATACTTTTCTTGTTAGCAGAGAGTGCATCTTTAGCAACAGTCAAACGCTACTCAACACTAGCCTTTAAATTAGCTGCGTTTTAAATAGCAGGGTTTAAAAAATACACAACAATAGATCAGGAGACCCCTGTAAATCCGGGTCTCACATCACCAACCCCATGTCTCCTTTGTGAAGTGTATGATTAATCTTCTGGTTTCCAGGGAAGTGATCCTTCCTGCTGGAGAGCTGCAGCATGGATCCGAAGGTCCCCTGGCCTCGGTGATGCTCGCTAGCCCGGTTCTGACTGAACCGCCTGCCGACCAGCCGAGGACCAGGAAGCTTGCACGTGTTCTGCATTCACAGTGCAGTTCTCACAGGTTTTCAGGGTCTACGTCTAGACCAAGTCGCACCTGCTTCTCTTGTTTTCCTTCTGGTCAGCTGGTAATAGCTGGCCTTTGCCATGCCAAAGGCATTTCTCTGCTTATAAACTCGGTGCCAGCACTAGAGTTTTACTATATCAAGTTTGAACCCTAAGAGCTCAAGAGTAAAACCTTCCAGCGTCTGCCGGGGGTCGGGAAGGGCACCTCCCTGGGGCTGGCGTCGGCCGGGAGAGGTCTTCAGGATTTTACCTGGAAAACGAGGCACGTCTAACATTTCATTTCTCAATTAATTTTCCCAAGAAAATAAATACAACCAACAAATTACTTTATTTATTTATTTTTTACAACTACTTTGTGCCCCTTGATCACTTTTTAAAACACACAGAAGTATTTGTTTGTTTGTTTATTGGGGGCAAATTAGATTTATTTGTTTATTTTCAGTGGAGGTACCGGGGATTCAACGCCGGACCTCATGCATGCTGAGCATGTGCTCTGCTACTGAGCGGTACCCTCCCCCCACAAATTATTTCACTTGAGTAAACTGTATATTTAATACTGGAATTATGGGAATGCTTTGGTGTTCAACTAGAGAGCATTCACTCATACTTTATAGAGCAGCTGGTTAGAAATACTGTAGAACTTTTCACAGCATTTATTGATCTATTTCTGGCATTTGAATCCCTAGACAGGAACTGTCTATGCGCGAGATTTTATGACCTCAATATAGATCCAAAGCTTTTAATGCACCTTTTGCCTTTATCATAATGTCACTGAGAAAATCAGAGTGGGTAGGAATGGCCTTCTGACATCAAATTCCATGTTTAATTATGTTAAGATGGCTCTGTTTTACACAGCCCTTACAACTAAAGATTTTAGAATAGTTCTTAGCTGATCTGGTCATGTGGCCCCTGACATTAAATAAACAGCAGATCCTCCTTCATGTCAATAGTGCAGAGCTACTGCTGTGTTCACCGACTCCTCAGGACACAGTAACCCTACCAACCATCGTCAGGAGGAACAGAAAAATATCATCATGCCAACAGCAAAATCGTCGTTCTTGTCAGCCTCACTCTGGCATCTGATAATACTGAACAACCTTATATAGCAGATTAACTTACCTGATTACTTGGTGAATCCACTGGTACATTTTCAGAAGACTTGCTCAGTTCTTTTATTATTTTTTTTTATTGAAGTACAGTTGATTTAAAATGTTGTGTTAGTTTCTAGTATATAGTAAAGCAATTCAGTTACACATATTCATATTACATATATTCTTTTTCAGATTATTTTCCATTATAGGTTATTACAAGGTATTGAATACAGTTCCCTGTGCTGCACAGTAGGACCTTGTTGTTATCTGTTTTATATATAGCAGTTAATATCTGCTAATCCCAAATTCCCAATTTATCCCTCTTTCCCCCAAGTTCAAATACATTCTTTAAAAAATTGACGTTTTCTTACTCCCCCCATACTTTGTGATTTTGATGTCTTATTTCACATCTTCATGGTTATCCTTTTGCTATTCATTGTAGTTATATTTGCTTCCAAAAAATTTCTTTTTTAAATCTGTGTACTGGCTTACTGAAGTGGTCTACAGTCCTTTTATATCTTTTGGTGAGAGAGGTACCATTCTAGTCAGTGATGTCAGTAAAGGGGGAAGCTCTGCATGTGTTGGAGCAGCAGGTATATGGGAAATCTCTGTAACTTCATCTCAAGTTTATTGTAAACCTAAAATTGTACCCCCCTGAAAAATAGTTATTTTAAAAAAAACTTAGCCTAGGCAATAGATATGAAAGATGAGTATCTTAAAAATTAATTTAGTTTTTATGTCCTTGAAGTTTCATTAACCTGTTTTCAGGAAATTGCATACTTAGACTATTTCACTCTGCACCTCCCTCACCCCACCCCACAGCAAACTCTTCAGAGCCATGACGGAGTGTCCTGCCTGTGGATTCTGCAGCAGGCTGATAGCACCCCCATAGCTCATCTTTGTGCTTCCCAGGGGTTTGCCATGGAGTGTGCTGTTGCTGACCAAGAGACATGTGGACCAGATGCTCCTTCAGGGCTGGCCTCAGCTGCCGAGAGCCTCCTTTCCTTGAGTCGTCCATGTCCAGTAATTGGGTTGGGGGAGGGGTGTTTCTGGGGCTCCTCCGAGGGGCCACAGCGGGCCCTGCCTCCCTGCAGACTCCTGGTCTGAGCCACAGCTGCCCGACTCCTCCCCCTCCCCTTTCCTCCATGTGGCTCTCCAGCACAAGCTCCCTCCCAGCCCCCAGATGGGAAAACCCAGCCTTGGACATGGCTCCTCCTAGTCCCCCGTAAAGACACCTAGGACACACCGTTTTTCTCCTGCATCCTTTCTCTACACAGTGTCCAGACTCCTTAAGCTCCAGGGCTGCGTCCTGGAGGGGGGAGGGGGCCGGGGGGCCCAGGGTCCCTCTGTCTGTCCCTTTCTCTCCATTCTCTGGTCCATATCCTTGAATGATGTCCCAGAAAAGGAGGGGGGAGAGAGCAGGAAGCAACCTCCATCTATGTCATACCTGAAAATGATTAAATTCTACCTCGTGCTTGATGGCTGGTTTGGGGCCAGAATTTTAGGTAGAACATAATTTTTTCCCTCAGAGCTTTGAAGATGTTGCTCCATTATTTTCCAGTGTCTAGTGTGGTTTCTAGAAAATCAGATGCCAGTCTGGTTCTTGTCTGTGTGTTCTGAGTGATGTCTGAGATGTGAGTTTTTTTTCGTTTATTGTGCTGAGAACCCTCGGTCTGAAGACTTGTGTCTTTGGTTCTGACAATTTCTCACATTATCTCTTTAGCAACATGCCCCCGTCAGTTTCTTCGTGTTCTCTTTCTGGGACTCTCATTGGTTAGATGTTGGGCTTGTTTTTTGTTTTTTGTTTTTTGTTTTTTTTGATTGATGTTCTAAGTCTTTCATTGTTTCCCATAGTTTTCACTTCTTTATCTTTTTTCCTCAGCTCCATCTTCCAACTTTTCCACTGATGTTTTCAATTTCAGCCTTCTTTTTAAAGTTACTTGTCTCCTATTTTTTCCTTTTCATATCATCCCATTTTTGTTTTATCAATGCATTGGTTCCCCAGCATCTCTATGATATTATTTAAAGTCCGCTTGAGGGTCTGTTCTGTTGCCTGCAATATCTCAAAGCACTCCAGGTTTTTAATATACTGTTTTAGTTTATTTCTGCTTTGAAAAACATGCTTTCATATAAATTCAGAAGCACTGCACATTGGTGGAGGGAAAACGGAATTGGAAGATGAAACTGAAAAATGCAACAATGAAAGAAATCACATCCCACCACCTACAGATTAACACTGTTTCCATCTGAGCAGGTATCTCTCCAGGTGTGCATGTATACACGCACGTTGTATTGTTTACAAACACACTGTGTCTATTTCTAGTCGGGATGGGATCATAGGTACATATGATTTCTTGGTTCCCTTTTTCTTTTTTCTCTTACTCTTTCTCCTTTGCTTATTTCTGGCTTCCTAGGAACGTCTGGTCGTTCTTTGTTGACTTTCAAGCTAAGAAAGAGGCCATGGTTCTTATTTTCTGCATAGGCTCACCGTGCCAGGCTTCACCTTCGGGTGAGCAGGATGGGAGACCTACGGGCTTATCACGTGAAGAGACTTGCACTACGAGTTGCTCGGAAATGGGGACATGGAATTCACAGGAAAGCGTGTGCTTTAATGTTTTGTTACATTTCTGCAAGAGTCTATGATCTCCTTCAATAAGACTGAAAGCCAAGGCCATTGAGAACCGGCACAGCCATGCTGTGCCTTTCCAGGGAGCCTTGGCGGCTCTGCTTTGGGGTGACCAGGCCAGGAGCCAGCTGTTCCTCTGGGGGCCCCCTGAGGGCTAGAATGCCAAGCAAGTCAGAGTTCGTTCCACGCACTAGCTTCAGTATTTTCATCTAACCATACAGTTAGGGTTGTTCCATTTCACAGCAGGCAGGTCTACCTCGTTCTTTTTGAAGCAGCGGAGCGTTCCGTGACAAGGCTGCTCACGTGGGCTTCCGAGCCTTCCCTCCTGCACGTGGGCTCTGCGAGGCAGGCTCTGGGCTTCCTCTTGTGGCTTGCTGGGCAGCCTACTTCAACTGGTTCTCCCCTTTGGGCTTATCCCTGAGGTCACTGTTTCCAGTGGCTAACATCTGCAAGCCCTGTGACGTGAACCTGCCACGGGGAGTCTTCAGCTGGGTTACTGCGAGGACTTTTTGAGCCAGAGGTTAATATATTAATGAAGACTGTGGCTGTTACCGTACATTAAATAATGGCTGGGAATGATTGGAAGAAAAACATCCTTATGTTCTCCTGCGGAGTGTGAGATTGATGAGAATGGATTACTCTGCCAAGAGAACTCAAAAATATTACAACCTTTTATTCCTCTGCAGCTTGGAGGAGTGCGTATTCATTTCTATGTTATTACAAAAAAACTCTCACAACAATTCTGAGCTAAAAACATATTAAATCATCACGTTAATTATATCGAAACAGCCCACTGAGATTCTGTCGCTAATCTAGTTTAAGCTTGGCATCTCCAGCTCATCCAATATTTTATTTCTCCTCAGGTCACATTAGTCAGTTGGGCATGAACAACTGTATTTATTTATCTTATTAGTTTATTTTGGTCAAGCCATAAATTATGATAGAATTATAACGATTCCTCCATTTATATACATCTCACAGTCACATTCAGACTTGACGTTTTCAAATGCGGTCTAAACACGATATAAATATTACCCCTTCCACAATTGTTTCCTCCACTTTTCAAGAGGAGTTGAAGGGGCTCAGAATTCTGGATTCTATTTTTCTCTCTGAAACTCTCCCATCTAGTGCTTTATTTGTGGCACTATCTCTATGTGCAAGTAGAGACAAGAAGAGTCACGTAGTGTGACAATGTGCTGTAAAGCTAAAGAAAAAAAGAGAAAAAAAGACACTAGTGGAGGGCAGGGTGCCCCCGGGCCTAGAACCCTGTCTGTTGCTTGCGGATTTCACCCAGAGGGTCCAGCGCGGCAGCAGATGCCCAGGCTCCCCACGACCCAGACACGTTTTCAGTGTCTCCAGGACCACGCAGGGGAGGCACCCGAAACCCTCCCCCACTCCCCTCCGCTCACTCCCTCGTAGCCTGCGACGGAGGGGCCGCTCCTGCAGATGCGCGCAGGCCCGGGCAAGAGCGCACCTCTCCCCGGGATAGGCCTCCCAGGGCCACCTCCGCGAACACAGAGCGCTCCGTGTGGGTCAGGCCCTTGTCCTGAGCTGCACAGCCTCGGAAACTCGACTTCAGCAGGAGACTGGGAGCACGTCACTATGAGGGACACAGGCGGCTGTCACAGGGCATCTTGAGTGCTGCGTTGTTATTCTGGCTGTCTGCCCAGGAAGGGGGCACAGCCTCGTCTCCCACCCAGGGGGTGAAAGGGGGCAGAGCTTCCCGCTTCCTGCCCGTGGCAGCCAGAATGGGGACATGGGAGCCAATCGGATGCGTCTGCCCAGGACTGTGAAGCTTCAGAGCCAGACTCAAGGCATCCTTGTCTTGGTCAGGTTTCTCTCTTCCACAGCACGATGCGGGGACTGCGGGTGGCGGTGACTCTCCCTTGACTCTGCAGAGGCCAGATCGCAGAGGCAGGACACGGAAACAGGTCATGGAGACTCACGGAAGAGCTCAGGGGGGTCGGGGCACGTGGCTCCAACTTGGGAAGAAATAGCTCACACTGAGGGACCCCCTAAACTATCAAGTCAGGGGATACAGGGAGCCTGGACCTTGGCAGGACTGGGGCAAGAGAAAGCCATTTGCAGGGACCAGAAATGGAGGGGTTGAGACCATGCCAGCCTCACCAGGATCCCCCCCCCATGCTGCCTCTTCGAAGAAGAACACCCCGAAATGGCCAGTCCACAACGTGAGGGGGTGGGCAGGAAGGTCACTGGCAGGGGAAAGTACCCGAGTCACAAGGCCACGAGCTCCCGGTGAGGGCAGGGCTGTGCCACCTCCGTTCCCCTCCATCCCAGTGTCTCCGTCAGTCCGGACCCTCCCCTTCAGGGCAGCCCCCGGCCCCTGGTTTTTGTTAGCATCCCTTGAGTTTTCAGTTCTCTCACGTGTTGCCATGTCTCTGCTTCTTGGTTGCCAGTTAAGCAGGAAGCATTCTCTCTTCAGGTGGTAGCAATATTACTGCTATTGAAATAAAAATAATAATGTTCCAGGTAGGACAGAAAATCATGAAACCACTTTCAATGAAGAGTAAAACCTTTTGGATGTGTGTGCTGTATACATAGAATGATGGCTATTATGTAATAGTCTTAAAATCACAACTGCAAAGGCAGGTGGCTGTCGTGATCCAAGGCACCGTCTCTGTAATCAGAGTGAGGACATTTGTGAATTAGCAGATGAGACCGATGCTAAATCAGAGGAAGGAAAGGCAAAGGAATTTTTCTGCATTACACTTGCGCAGTCACCTTTGAGGAACGGTTTGACCGGCATCGGGTCTTGGTGACACAGTGCTAATGATGCAGCTCCCCCCAGGGCGGCACCGGCTTGCCACGTTATGGCTCCGAGTCAGCTTTTCCAGGGGGCGTCCGGGAAGTGTCTGCAATATTGTGGACTGTTTTCCCACAGGAAGTGCAGTATGGAAACCGTCCTTCCTCTTGGTTCCGCTTTTAAATACCCTGGAACTGAGCAGTGAATGGTGGCACCATTTTTGCTGCAGTCGTCGGAAAACTCACGAGGCAGAGGAAGCCCATTGCAGTGACCATATTTCTGCTTTTTCTTTCTTCTTGATGTTCCAAGATTCCTTCTTTTGTCATTTCCTTAATGTCTGGAGAACTTCCTTTGGCCATTCTTCCACAGTAGGTCTGTTAGCAACAAATTCTTTGAGTGTTTCTTCTTCTGAGAACGTCTTTACGTTCCCTTTGTTCCTGAAGGAGCTTCACTGAGGCTACAGAGCTGTGGCTGAAGGACGTTTAAAAGTCTCTGATACCAAGACTGTGTAACTTCTGTTCATCTGTCCTCACGGTCACTGATCCTAGCCCTTGTCACCCTCCCTCCACTACTGAGTGTGACCATGACCTTTCCATTTTGGTTATTGCAGTTTTCAGTTCTATCATTTTCATTGGTTCTTTCTTTCTTTCTTTTTTTAAATAACGTCTATTTCTAAGCTGAGGTTTCTACTTTTTCATTTGTTTTCAGAGAATCTGTAGTTACTCACTGGTGCATTTTCATTCAAGGCTGCTTTAAAACCCTGCCGGATGACTCAAAGTCCAGTCTGGTCTTCTTGGTGTTGGCCCTGGTTGACTGTCTTTTCCTGTTCTGGCTGTGATATTCCTAGTTCTTGGGATGACAGGGGATTTTCAGTTGTATCCTGGGCATCGTGGCTGTTACACTCGGAGCCCAGGGCAATTTGGGTCTTTATTTCACCAGGCGGCCTCCCCGTCTAGGTTTAGCGAACAGTTCTTGCCCTGCGTCTATGGGCTGTGGTTCCAATGGTAGTTTAGTGCCCAGAGTTTCATGGTGCTTTCAGTCTGTTACCTAGTGCTGGTGGGGCTGCCCCTGGTCCCTGCTGGGGCCACCTAAGGGGGTGGTGGGACCTTCCCAGGCCAGGCCACCTGGTGCCCCCCTAGGAAAGAGTTCCCAGCCCAGTTCCCAGAGTGTTTCCTGGGCCAGATGATGAAGTCCCCCCCGTAGCCCCTGGCCGCGCAGCTTCTCTAGGTGGGTGAGGGCACGTATCCTGTAACCTCTTCTGGTCAATTCCCTGCCGGTGCTGCTGGGTCACCTGGTTTTGTCAGTGGGAAGAACTCCCACCTGACCTGGGGGAGGGATGAGCCTCCCTGGGCCACCTTCTGCTCAGGGCTATGGGTCAGGAGATGCTCACCTGGTCCCCTGTGCTGCTGGTCAGGGCTGTGAGATGCCCTGCTACCCAGGGCCCCTAACGGGCCCGCCTTCCTCTTTCCACCTCTCTGAGTTCTTCCTTGGGTCTTTCTAGACCTAATCTGCTCTTTACCGCAAGATTCTATTTCAATTCTCTCTGCAGCATTTATCAGTCATTACCTGATACTTTAATTAATTGACCAGCTGTAATTAGCAGTTACGTCTGTCTCTCCTCTAAAGCACAGCGTGTGACAGCTGAGAGCTGCAAGCATCGTCCGTGTTTACGTAAGTGCTGACTTACCGACTGTACCCACGCACGTACTCTCAGGGCCTAGACAGTGCCGAGCACAGAGGAGGTCAATGCTGGTGAACTGAACGGATGAAACGAAAAAGAAAAAGGAGAGGGGGATTGTAGAAGTCTTCTTCACCCTAAACAAGATGCAAAATACCCGCTGACTTAGTACACGAAGAAAGGATAGCTTTCCTAGGACAGGTCAGGCAAGTGCGAACGTTGCCCATAGTGCAAGCTTCAGTCTCCTTGTTTGCCAGAATTCACCAAGGGAAGAGTCAGTTTGACTCTGTAAATGCCCCCAGGGTAGAGGGAGGGGCGGAGGTGGGTCTGTGGAAACACTGAAAGGGGTGCGTCTGGGTGGGACGGGACTGTCACCACGTTCCCACTGCCTGCTGCCGTCCCCTCACGGGACCCTCATCACCTGACTCGGGGAAGAAGAGAGAAGCTCTTCCCCGTGCCCCGGGGCACCCCAGAGACCTAGTCCCTGAGGCTGTTACCTGGTCAGACCAGCAGTATGACTGTGAGAGATGCTAATCCAATCACACTCACTCTCTTGGTGGGAAGAGGAAAACCCAGGCGACAGCCACTGCCAGCAAGAGCCTTCCCATCCTTTGGCAGGTCCGGACCCATGCTGACTGGGCTCCTGCCTTACTCTGTGGGCCCCACGCAAGCCCATTTATTTTTGCTAATGAGACAGAAGTAGAGGGTTGGGATTTTTACAATGTTAAACATTATGCTTTATAAGCCAGCCAATCTAATTATTTACAGGCATCAAGGATATTCACCGCCCTCCCCATCTACTATTTATTATTGTAACATGTCTGAAAGGAGTTAACCACAGTTGATTTTCTTTTTTAATTGAAGTCTAGTCAGTTTACAATGTTACGTCAATTTCTGGTGTACAGCATAATGTTTCAGTCATACATATACACACATATTTCTTTTCATATTCTTTTTCGTTATAGGTTATTACAAGATATTGCCCTGTAGTCGAGACTGGTTGTTTACCTATTTTATATATGGTAGTTTGTATCTGCAAATCTCGAAATCCCAATTTATCCCTTCCCACCCCTTTCCCCTGGGTAACCATAAGTCTGTTTTCTATGTGAGTCTGTTTCTGTTTTGTAAATAAGTTCATTTGTGTCCTTGTTTTTTTTTTTTTTTTTTAGAGTCCGCATATAAGTGATATCATATGGTATTTTTCTTTTTCTTTCTCGCTTACTTCACTTAAAATGATGATCTCCAGGTCCACCCATGTTGCAGCAAATGGCATTATTTTATCCTTTTTTTATGGCTGAGTTGAATTTTTTTAAAAAATTGAAATATAGTTGATTTACAATGTTGTGTTAGTTTCTGGTGTATAACCATGTTTGAATTTAATTAGAAGAGAACATTTATGATTTCAGAATAAAGTTTATCCCTGCAAATTTTGAGAATTAATCTGATTTATTCCTACTTGGACTTCTAATGCTTCTGAAACAATCTTTCAGAAAAAGAATGACATATGGTTTCTTGTCAATGACCTGATAACAGAAAATGGCTATGTGACATTCAAAAATAATTCCTCAGTTAATGCTACGTGTTTATTTACAAGCTTTTTCTTGCCATTGTTATTCAAATTCCATTCAATTCCACTCCCAGATACAGGCCAGGAGTTAAGCGAGACAAACATCACAGACATTGTAAGAAGAACTGAGTCAGGGTGGGGTGGTATAGTGGTAGAGCACATGCTTAGTACTAAACACATGAGGCCCCGGGTTCAATCCCTGGTCCCTCCATTAAAAAAAAAAAAAAAAAAAAACAATAAAAAAGAACTGAGCAGATAATCTTAAAGGGGGAATGAGAGCATTTGCCAGCTTCTACATTCGTGTAAATAAAGGCTGATGACTCAGCAGCTCAGACAGCGGAACTGGTTACTAAGATTACAGAGTCCCAGCTCCTTGAGATCTTCAAGAACACACCCCACCCACGCACTCCTACATAGGAGCCTGGGTCAGTGTTGAGGTCTTGGCCTTCGATGTTTAACGCAGCCAAATAAACAAATCAAAACCCATATTTTCATGACAAAGTCATAGAACAGAAAGTAAATAGCAAGTGTCCAGTGAATGCAGGCAGTGTCGACAGTGGGTACCCATCTAAACACTTACTCCAGCCTCAACTCAAACAAAACTATTACCTGTCCGCACTGCAGCCACAGCTCTATAGTCTAAAGCAACACAACGTAACAATGTGATACAATCCATAACACGAGCTGCACGTCACAGCCGCGCAGCAACGCAGCACAGCACACCAGGACACAATTTAACGTTAGCTACTATAATATTTTTCAATGGATCTCTGCTGCTTACCCAGTCTTTTCCAAATCCCTCCTGGGCAGACTGAACCCAGGCAGCAGGGAAGAGCTTACACCGAGACCGGGGCTCCGATCACAGCTGCAGAGAAAGCAACTCAGGTTTCACCTGATGCTTTTAACAAAGTCTTTACATTGGAAAAATCAAAACAACCAAAACGACCTCAGACTGGGTAATAGAGCCAAACAATTTTGATAATGTGAGTAATAAATACTAGAGGTAGGCCAAAAAAAAAATTACAAAAATATTTTTTCAAATCAGCAGTTTTCACAGCACCTACAATAAACATTTATCAAGACAGCCTATGAATATAAACACACCTACATCTCTTTAGAATACAAAATACATTCTGGGAGCATCTGAATTCATAAATTGCGGGATGAGTGTTTTCCACGTGCTGCTCTGACATAATTCACACAGATTATTTCTTGCCCTAAGAGCACTCCTTTGCACGGTGCATTATAGGAGTGTCAGCCTGGATTTATATGAAGAAGAATTTCTGTACAGGGGATTATTGATGGCAAATGGAAAATTCACCAGACACTGGAAATCGGAAGTACTCCTGAAAAACCTCTCTTTCACTTGAAAGGGCTATAAATCTAAAAATAATCTTGAATTCACAAGCAATCCTTTTATGCAATAAGTTGATAGCAAATATATCACTGAAGAGACACATAATTACCTTAAAATCTACCACAGTTAGAAATGTATTGGAACTCTTAAAATACGATATAATTTTATAATAGTAAAAAATGTAACAAATATTTTTACTGGTCATTTTTTTCTTTGAGTTTCACCTTTTATCCTCAGACATATAAAGACAAAGTAGGGCTGTGTGTAAACTAACATCCCAGACTGACCCAGGAAGCTCCAAAATTATCTAAATACATTAAAAGCTGATTTTGAGGAACGACAGAAGGGACATTTGATCATCCCTTTCGCTATATGGAACCAGCAGTCCCAGAACTCTCCAGCTTGGCAGACACCATTTCTACGCTATCATCTCCCTTAGAGAAGACCCTCTGCGGATCGAAGGGAATGAGCAGGAGCTAGAGTATCCAGACTTGGGGGGTTCTAGCTTCACATGAGAACGTTTACCTTGGCCAGCTGGCAGGGGGGCTTTGTCTCTGTCTCTGTCTCTTGTCGTGTCTTTGTAACTGTATTCACCTTTCCATCGATAACCGTCACCGTACATACTCACGCCCACGTCAAAACCACAACCACCCTCTAATACCTACACTCACGTCCGCAGCTGTGATTATTCTGCATCTGCCCCTGTCTGTCCATCGCTGCATCTCTGTCTGTATCTGTGTCTAACATGCCCCTCCTCCGGGAGGGCTGCACAGAGTGGGAGAGAGAGCTCTCGACCCGGAACGGAGATCTGAAGTGCGGAACGGCCTCTGTCGTTTACTAACTATGCAAGCCTGAGTGTGTTCTTTTTTACCTCATTATATTTCAGTTCCTCATCTGTTAAAAAGGGTTGACAACCTTAATTTATCTTGTGGGGTTATTGCTAATTTAAATAATGGATAGCGTGTGCTTTCTAAGCCACAAAATACCTACATCATTGGGGAGGGCGCAGCTCAGTGGCAGAGCGCGTGCTTAGCATGCACGAGGTCCTGGGTTCAAGCCCCAGTGCCTCCGTTAAACAAACCAACAAATAAAAAACCAAACATATGTGTTCTCTACCTACAAGGGGGTGGGAGTAGCTCAGTGGTAGAGTGCATGCTTAGCATACACAAGGGTCTGGGTTCAATTCCCAGTCCCTCCATTAAGAAAAAAAAATCAAAATACCACATAAAAGTAAAATATAGTGATAAAATTTTTTAGGGCCAGTTTGGGAACCAGTAATAAATTAGGATAGAGTCTCATTTTAAGGCCCATTCTCCAGCTTATTAAGCTTTTCTCACCTTGGGAGGACCTGAGGGGCGTGAAGGACGAGCCAGGAGCCAGACCCTGGAGCACTCACCCCTCCCAGCCTCAGCTTCTTTCTTCTGTAACCTTGTCGGTTGACTCCACTAAAAGTTACTGCCCTAAGATCCGGGCGAAGTCCATGGTCAAGGACAAATTAAGTGTAAAGATAAGTAGGATACGTAGCGTCATCTGTGGCGCAAAATTAGCCAGTCCTCTGATTCGTGATGGGCTCCTGTGCTGGAAACCCAGCGCCCAGCAAGGAGGGAGAGATTGATGGCTCCAGGGATCAGAGGAGCCCCGCGGGGTCCTGGAGGAATGCAGCCGCTGGCCGGCGCGTGAGGGAGCCTTCCATGTGGCACTGCTGCCCCCTAGCTCTTCTCCTCCTCAGAACATCCCTCCCCACGGAGGACCAGCCGCAGAGTGTGGCGGGGGTGGGGGGGTGCTCACGCCTTCCGCCAGAGTGCCAGCCTTGACCGGAGAGGGGCCCCCGCCTTCTGTTTTCTGACACTGAAGCCCAGGTACCACTGCTCCCATCAGACAAGTGTCAGGATAATGAGGCATTTTCCAAAGCAACACTTGTTTGTGGTCCTCGCATTGAACGTCTGCCTCATTTGAAGATTTCTTGGCGAGGGGACAAGCAGGCATCTCTATGAGCCTGTTCCTGTCTGTGACCTCTGGGGTCATCATCTACAGTAAGCCTTTCCGGAGAAGCACCCTGAGGACCACACCAGGTGCGGAGAGAAAAACTGCAGGCCCTGCCCTTAGAGCATCGATACTTAGGGAGACGAGAGAAATGCACAAGAAGACCACGATGACAGCTAGAAAGTCCACTGTGCCACCCGTCACAATAAAACGCGAGGCCACCCCGGGGTCTCAGGCTGTTTTGTGTGGCGTTTGTCCCGATGTTTTACAGCCATGGAAACGTCCCCAGGAGGAAAGCTCTTTGGAAATTTGCAAGCCCTGCTAATGACAGTAATTTCTCTGTCCTCCAGTTTGTCACACGACCTAACGGGCTCCAACAACCTGTGAGACTTCTTCCGTCAGTTCCCTGATGTGGCTCTTTATGTCCTAATGATTTGCTCATAAACCTACACCTGAGCACAGTGTGCAAGCCAGTCAGGCCATCCCAACAGCATTTTACATCTTGCTTTTAAAGTTTATGTCCTGGAGATGATGGGGCTGACTTCCTGGATAGAGTGATTTTATGACACTCACTTGAAAATTGGTTTAAAAATGCTGTAAAAGGGGAACATTAGTAGCAGGATGTTTAGGAATGCCACAGCCCAGGAGCCCATAAAGGTGGCCGAGATATTTCTGTCAAGGTTTATAAGCTACACAGATCAACCCTTCCAGCTCCTTAAGTAACGCTTGGCAGAGGTACCGCCCAGCACAGCCAACCGCTGGGAGCCAGCTCTTCAAGGAGGCATCTGCTCTGATAGTGGACTGTGTTCACTGTGCAGAAAGGCTGCCTACCTGGGCGTGATCTGCCCTGCCCTGAGAAGTCTGGAGAGAGGGAGGAATCTTAGAGAAACATTTCACATTTCTGGCTGCTGGATGTGGCTTGCAATCCAAGAGCCAAGAGCTGATAGAAAGATGTCAGTTCACTTAGATACAAAGATAGTCCTTGTTCTAGACGAGGAGATTCACACGTTGTACAAAATGCCAGTTCTCCCTAACTCAATTCCAATTAAAGACAGAGAGGATTTGGGGGGTTTAGAGGTAACAACAAATGATATCAAAGTTCATCTGGAAAAACAAACATTTGAGAGTGAGTAACCAGGAAACAGTAGCGTGGAACCAAGGGGACATTCTCAATGGACTTGTTGCAGGAAAATGGGATGCCACAGGGTGGCCATGTCCCAGGTCTTGGGCAAGTCCCTGGGACGAGCCCCGCCAAATGAGGGGCCCTGGCTTCACGTGGGAAAGAATTCAAGAGGCTGGCATGGTAAAGCGTAAGAAGATTTATTCAGAAGGCAAGAGGCCCCAGGGTGTCAGGGTGGCCAGTTTTTATGAGCCGGCTAATTTCATATGCTAACAAGCGGGAGGACTCTCCCAACTATTGTGGGAAAGGGGTATCTTGTAGTAACTTATGGTGAAAAAGGATGGGAAAATGAATATATGTGTGTATATGTATGACGGAAGTATTGTGCTGTGCACCAGAAATAGACACATTGTAAACTGACTCTACTGCAATAAAAATGTATTTAAAAGCTAGTGTAAAATGTTGAAAGTTCCACATCCACTTTCTGAAGGTCTCAGGGCCCTTTCCTGGAGCAGTTTAGGAGCTGGTTCTGCAAAGAGAACACCTCCGCAGTCAGACAGCTTCTGCACTGCGGCCTCCAGCCACTTAGTACCAAGGCTGGGAAAAGACCCGGGAGACAGAACCGCAGGGGGACTTACTCGTCTCCTTGGCTCGCAGATGCTCACTCATTTAACGGGGACAGCTCGGGGGCAGCGGGGAATGTACTTACTGGTGTGCCTGAGCGCACAGTTAACCCAAGTACATGCTCAGGCCACAAACGAGGGCAGATGAATTTAGAGGGAAGGGAGGTGGGTGGTTAGGGCAGAACCCCCAGCAGAGGGACCTGGGGGTTTTCCTCTCTGTCAACCACGACGAAGCCGGGTTTTGGTTCTACTGCTTGGCGAGGAGCCCAGTACTGTGGGCAGACAAGCGTGAGTGAGTCAGCGGAGCGGGGCTCGAATGCGGGCTACCTGACCCCGGTCCGGCTGCTCACCCTCTTCAAGCCCCGGCATCTACAATGGTGAAGCGGAGCTGGCACTACCTACTTCGCAGGGTCCCGCAGAAAATAAAACCAGGTGAAGTGAGCGAGCACGTGGGTTGGGTGCAGGTGGCCGCTGTAGCCACAGGAGTCCGTGGTGGCCTCTCTGAGTTGACAACATTCACGCTGCAATGGAAGTGAGAAGGGGCAGCTGTGGTCCAGGGGGAGCATTCTGGGCAGAGAGATGGAAGGACAAAGGCAATGTGGCGGGACGGGCAGGAGGCTGGAAAGGTGGGTGGGGTGGTCCTGGGTTCCTGCTGGTCTCCGTGAGGGGTTAGTGTTTGATTCTAAGTGGGATGGGGAACTCTAGGGGGGAAAACCTGACTGATGCTGGGCTGGCGGGGGCAGACGAGGGGCTGGGAAGAGCGGATGCAGGGAGACAGGCCGGGGGCCACCTGAGGGATGAGGTGGCTGGGACCTGGAGACAGCAGTGAGGGCCTGAGAAGTGGCTGGTTCTAGACCTGCTGGGGTGGGAGAGCTGACAGTTCTTGGTGATGGAAGGCGGCCTGATGTGAGGGGCCGCACGGAATTCAGGATGGCTCCAGGCTTGGAGCTAAGTAGCTGGTGCCCGTTCTCTCTTCCTCTGGCCCGCGAAGCTCCAGCAGAAACGTGGGTTTGCGTGGAAAGTTTCCAAATTAATTTTTAAGACTGTAAACAGATTTTTTGGTGTGTGCTGGAAAGAACCTTAGGAATCATTAACTTAAATGAGACCCAAAAGGTCACCCATGGCAGAGCTGGAACCTGGTTTGCCGAATCCTTGTTTAGTGTTTACTCTGCTCTAAGGTACCCCCTTTAGCAAGTGGCAAGTTGAGGCAGAGAACCCACTGGTTAGGCTACCAAACAGTGGTGCTTCTTTTTTTTTTAATTTTTTTTAGCTTTATGTGGTTTTTAAAAATTTGTTTGTTTGTTTGTTTGGGGAGGTAATTAGGTTTATTTATTTATCTTTAATCGTGGTACATGGGATTGGACCCAGGACCTTGTGCATGCTGAGCACACACTCTACCACTGAGCTACACCCTCCCCCAGTGGTGCTTCTTAAAACAATTCCTTTTTTAAGTACTGTGTAGACACGGTTCATGCAACAGTTATGATATGTAAGGAGTAACACAGGCGTGGTGAACCACACCCTGGCCCCCCAGGGTTAAGAAACGAGCACTGTCATTCTCTTTGCAGTCCTCTGAATGCCTCTGTCCAATCTCTTCTCCGATCTCCTTTCTTAGAGGTTTATCACTCCACCGCTTTCCTTTATAACTCTACCACACGTCTGTATCCCTAAGTAATATCCCATTTAGGTTCTGAACTTTATGTAAGTGGAATCATACGGTATGTTTTCTTCTGTGATTATTTTTTTGCTCAACGCTGTTTTAGAGACTCATCCACTTTGTTGCTTACAGCTGCAGTTCATAGACTTTTCACCCCCGGGTAATATTCCATTATATGAACACACCAGAATTTGTTGATGCTTTCCACTGTGGATGGACAGCTGGGCTGTTTCCAGACTGTTACTTGTTTATATCTCTTGCTGTGAGTATTTGAATAAAGGGGGAAAAGGCCCTTTGACGGAGGCTGGAAGGAATTTGGGTAACATCTGAACATTGCTTGGCTTGGTTTTGTATAGGGCATAAAGAGAAAAAAATTGGTCTCTATGTCCTTTTGTCTGAAAACTTTGAACTCATTGAACCTTGGAGAATCAGAGTGAGGCCTAGTGAAGTGAACGGGACCACGCTGACTTCAGGCGGCTTCAAAGGCACGACACAATAGTGCAACGGCCGCACAGGAACCAGCGGCCGTCTCACCTGGGACATACGAGTCTTAGTGTTGGTAGTCTTTTCCAGTTTGGAATCCTTTTGTTTCTTTTCCTTCTCTGATTGCTGTGGCTAGGACTTCCAAAACTATGTCGAATGAAAGCGGCGAGAGAGGGCATCCTTGTCTTGTTCCTGATCTTGGAGGAAATGCTTTCAGTTTTTCACCGTTGAGTGTGATGTTAGCTGTGGGACGGTCATATATGGCTTTTTTATATTGAGGTATGCTCCCCCTATGCCCACCTTCTGAAGAGCTTTTATCACAAATGTTGAATTTTGCCAGAGCCATATTGTTGGAAACACTGGCAACATCTGTACCATTATCTATATAGGCATAGAAATTTGAAGACTCACTGAAGCTTGAAGACATTTTTGGGAAATTTCTCAGAGCAACCAATCTTTTGACCAATACGTACTTGTTACGTGTCTACTTTGGGCAAGGCATTCTAACAGCTACTGCGGGAAGGACACAGAAGTCTACAAGATGCAGGAGGCGATACTCTAGACCTTCAAGAACTTGCACCCTGCGGACAGACACATATACAGGGAATGTTGACGTAAGATATAAGGATGTGTGTGTTAAGTGTCCGATGAACGGCTGTAAGCTTTCCGTGTAACTCCTGGACTGGAAGCTTCACCAGAGCAGGGATGGAAGCAGTCCTCTTTCCACTGTGTGCCCGCAGTTTTAAATCAATGAGTGAATGAGGAGACTGGAACTGTCAGGCAAGACTTTGTGGAGAAGGAATATCTTGGTGTAGACATGGAAGAATGGTAGCACTGAATCTGAACAGGAGGGAAGGGGGTTGGGATGGGTACAAGTTCTGGGCCTTGGCAATGGGAAGGCACTGAGGGTTGGAGAAAGAGCTCCTTAGGAGAGAAATGGTTAGCACAGTTGGAAGGGCAGAGTGGGGCCCAAAAGTCAAGGTTCTCAATGTCAGTTAAGGAGTCTGATTTTATTCTATATTTAATGAGAATAACTGTGTTGCATTGCTTACAGCAGGGGAGAACAAACCATGTATTGGGGGATGCAGAAAAGACAATGTCAGCTGGGGTAACAGAGGTAACTGGGTCACCTACCTCCAGCTGGTGTGGGACTTTTCTGCACGGTGGCAGTTGGAGGGTGCCCATGGGCGACAAGAAGGGACAAGTCCTAAGGCACAGCACTTCTCAATAGCTTCCTATGTTCTAATATTCCTTTGGCCAAAGCAGGTCACATGTCCAGGCCCAGATCCCAGGGGTGGAAAATCGGCTCCACTCCTTGATGGGAGGAGGGCAAAGCCACAAGGCAAAGGGGTGAGTATACGGACAAGCCTGTGGCCATTTTTGAGGTCTACTAGCCTGGGTTAAGTGTTCTAAGTACCAAAGACAGAAACAATTAAGATCAACTGTGGGTGAACCTCTATAGACAGCTGCATGTAAGAGAATAAAAAGGTCCAGTTGGTTGGAGTGTTGGGTTAGAAAGATCAGAAATGCCATATGCATCCACTTTCTGGGATATGTGTGGAAAAATGCCACACATCTTAGAACTGGATCTGATTACCGTCTGCCTTGGAGAGATCACCCCAGAAATTATCCAGGTCATTTCAGGCAGGTATTTAACCCAGCTCTGAAGCTGGGTGTTCAGGAAAAAAGATACTTCTTTGTCTTTCCCTGGTTCTTAGGGCTCTGAGACTTTCAAAAAATAAAGAAGTACACTGAATTTAACAGGTTGGAAGTTACTCCTGCTTTCTTATCAGCCTACAGCAGCAGGAGTCCTGGCTCAGAACATGCCTCATGATCTCCAAGTCCACACCACCAACACTTTCTGGCATAAGCCATCATAGGCACAGTATTTGGGGGCCTATAAGCTTTTCAGGGGCCATAAAAAAAAGCTTGAGTGGTGAAAAAATTTTTAATTCAAAATCACAAAAGGTACTGCAAAATCTAAATTAATATATATCATAAACGTAATTTGAAAGCAGTTTGTAGATTTTCTTGCTTCCTAAGAATTCTCAGAGATGCCAAAACATCACAGCCAATAGCAATTAAAGTGACTTTCTTATAGCCAAAAAGTCCAAAAGTAAAATGGTAAATATTCCTTCAAATTCGTTTTTATTGCCAAAAAGCCCCACACAAACAAAAAGGATACTTAATGCAGAACGGGGGTGAATTAGTGTTTCGCATGTTTGGCAGTCCCCAAAACAAAGTCCGGTGGAAGGTCTCAGGAGGGTCACGGAGTCGCCCCAGAACAGCGCTGCCCTTGGATCTGGCAAGGGCCTCACACTCAGGGCCATGGACGTTTCCAGGTGGGGAAGCCCAAGACCTTATCAGGCCCAGGGAAGCCAGGTTTCCGCCCAAAGCGCGTCCTGAAAGGACGGGTTTCCGACCTTTTACTTACTTTGGCGGAGTGACAGTCTCCGCCGGAGGCCACCTGCTGGACTCTGCCCAAGTGCCCCGCAGACCGGGCAGGTGCCGGGTGAGGGGCACTGACCGCAGCTGCCTTAAAAGGCGGACTCCTGTTCATCAGGTGGCCCGGCCCGCCCACCTCCATATTTCACCCCCACGCGCGCGAGAACGCGCCGGGCGACCCGACCGCACACGCCAGCTCGTCCCAGGGCTCCGGGCCGGAATCCCGCAGCCTCACGCCGTCTCAGGCCCCTGGGGGCGCGGCCCTAAGCCCCGCCCCGGGGCCAGCCGACTCCACCCCTCCAGGCCCCGCCCCCGCCCCGGCCCCTCGGGCACCGCGGCGCGCTCCTCTGACGCGCGGCGCCTTCCTCTGACGTCAAGCCCGGCCTCGGCCCCGCCCCGAGCGGCGCCCGCCCTCCGCAGCCCGAGCGGCTTCTCCTGAGGCTACGGCTGAGGTAGCGGCTGGGGTTGTGGTCGCGGCCCTGCAGCTGCCGGCTGTCCGCCCGCTGCCGTGTGGGCCCGCGGGCGATGGTGCGGCGGAGCGCGCGGACGCGGGCGGCGCGGCGGCGGGCATGAAGGAGGATGGAAGGGCAGGACGAGGTGTCGGCGCGGGAGCAGCACTTCCACAGCCAAGTGCGGGAGTCCACGGTGAGCGCCCCGCGCCCGGCCGCCCGGCCCCGCGGTCCCCGCCCCCTCCCGCCGCCTCCCGCCGCCTCCCGCCCTGCACCCACCTGCCGTCCGTCCTGGGCGCGCGCGCCGTTCGGGCGGCCACCTGTCCCCCGCCCCCGGGAGCGCTTCGGGGCCGCCCGCGCCCTCGTCATCCCGAGCTCTTCCCCGACGCGGCTGGCGGCCCCGGCAGGCAGCCGGGTGTACGTGCAGGTGTCGGCGGTCCCCGGGAGGTCTCGGGCGGGCGCCGGGGGAGGGCGGGGCTCGGTCCCCCGCGCCGCGGGGAGGCGGGCACCCGCAGCGCGGCCGCTCGCGTCGTCCGAGTCGGCGCGCACCTTTCCGCCCCGCGCCCGCCGCCCGCCGCCCGCCGCCCGCTCGTGCTGGGTTGGAAACCCTCCGTGTTGGCCGTGAAGACCGGCGGCCGACGGGACTGAGGGCCTGAGCCAAGCCCTTTGTGCTCTGGAGCAACTTCTGCAGGAAGTCATCCTTTCTCGGTCCCCGTTTGTTCTGTGACGCTGGCAGGGGTCAGGAAGCTGGCTTGGCCTTGGAAATCTTCAGTGTTTTTACCTCTTAATGATGCACGAGAACACGTTATGGTTGCTTTTTCATGACAGTATAATAAAATATATAAACTTTATGTATTTGGATTTACACCCCTCTCCTTCTAACTAACTTCTCTCGAATTCAGTTTTGGTTCTAGGTGAAAAAAATTCTGATGGAGAATTTCCTAGTTTGTAGTTATTGATCTTGAAAACTGAGAATCACTTTGCCAAGTCACACTTTGGGATAAAGAGATACAAAGTCTGAACTGGTGGAATTTGATACAGCATATTTAGTTTAATTTTTAAAATTTTTATTTTATTTTATTTTTTTAGCTAAAGTACAGTCAGTTACAGTGCGTCAGTTTCTGGTGTACAGCACAGTGTCCCAGTCATGCATATACATGCATATATTTGTTTTCATATTCTTTTTCATTAAAAGTTATCACAAGATATTAAATCTAGTTTCTTGTGTTATTTTAATTGAAGCAAAAATAAACAGAAGCATCTAATCTTACGTGTATAGCTTGAAGCACATGAGACTAAGCACACCTGTGTAATCCTGAACACAGATGGAGAGACACAGTATTAGAAGCATCCCAGAGGCCCCTCCCTTTTTCCTGGCCAGTTACTCTCCACTCCACCAACAGTGACCACTGTCCTGGCTTTAATAGATTAGCTTAGTTTTGGACGTTTGTGTAAATGGGACCTTGCAGGATGCACTCTTCTGTGCCTGGTTTCTTTCACTTAATGCTTCTGAGATCCCCCCGTGTTGTAGGTGATTGTAATTCACTCTTGGTGCTGCAGTTATGACTGTAGCACAGCTTATTTTTAGTTTACTGTTGGCAGGCTCTTTAGTAGTTTTCAGGTTTTAGCTACAAGTATTCTGCGTGTCTTTTGGTGAACATGTGTATGCATTTCTGTTAGGTCTGTACCTTGGAATGGAACCTCTACGGTATAGGTTGTGCGTTCATCTTTAGTAGATACTTTTAAACAGTTTGCCAAAGTGTGTGGTACCAATTTCCACTCCCACCAGCACTGTAGGAGAGGTGTGATTTGCTTCCCATCTGTACAACACTTAGTATTTTTTTTTTAATTTTAGCCATTCTAGTAAGTGTGTCATGGTATTTATTGCACAAGAGATTTTATTTGCATTTCCCTTTTCATATGTTTATTGGCCATTTGGAAATCTTTTGTGAAGCATCTTCAAGTCTTTTTCCCATTTCTAAACTTGTTTATCTTTTTAATACTGATTTGTAAAAGTTCTTTATGTTTTCTGGATATGATACCTTGGTCATGTATATATGTATATATATTAAAATTTTTTTTCATTTTGTAGATGCCTTTTCCCTTAATGCTATCTTCTAATGAGTGGAAACTTTAAATTTTAATATAGTTCACTTTATCAGAATTTTTTTATTATCAGTATTTTTTATGTCCCGTTTAAGAGACCTTTTTTTATTCCAAGGTTATGAAAATGTTCTTTTGTGCTTTTCTCTAAGTTCTTTGTTGATTTACTCTTCCCATTTAAACCTGAAGTTCGTCTGGAATTTATTTTTTGTGTATGTTGTGAAGTAGGAGTCATATGTATTTTTTGCACATGGATGTCCAGTCACTTCGGCACCATTTAGGACCTTAGTCACAAATTAGGTAACGATATATTTATGGGGTTTACTTTCAGGCTCTATGCTGTTCCATTGGTCTATTTATTTTTGGCTTTATTTTAAATTAATCGTATATTCTGTCATTTGGGTTGAGAAAGGAACCCATGTTATAGTAGCCAGGAGCTATATTACTTTTGTTTACTACTCAAGAAACAACCCAGTTTTATCACTGATTTTAGAATTCCTTAGTTCTGCTCCTCCTCACCCCCACTTCTCCTGGACCACTGCCCTCGGATGGTGGGTATACTCCACCCTCTGCCTAACCAGCGCAGGCAGTGACCAAGCTTAGTGAGTTTCCAGTCTCTGGCATTCCTTCCTCAAATTATTCATACTTAACAACAGTTAATATAAATGCTTGGTTTTTCTCTAGGACTCGTTGCCAATTCTTTTAATTATTCAACTCTTCTTTGGTTTTGCCAAAAAGATAAAATATACATAACATACAATTTACCATTTTTAAGTGTGTGGTTCGGTGACATTAAGTACATTCACACTGTTTTGCAACCATCACTACTCTCCATCTCCAGAGCCGACTTATCATTCCAGACTGAAATTGTCCCCTTTGATCAGTAACTCCCCGTTCCTCTCCTTCCAGCTCCTGGTAATCACCATTCTACTTTCTGTCTCTCTGAATTTTACTGTTCCAGGTATCTCATGTAAGTGGAGTCAAAAAATATTTGTCCTTTTGTGTCTGGCTTATTTCACTTAGCATAATGTTTTCAAGTTTCATCCATGTTGAAGCATGTGTCAGATTTTCCTTCCTTTTTAAGATTGGATAATATTCCATTGTATGTGCATATCACATTTTGCTTATCCATTCATCTGTCAGAGTGCGTTTAGGTTGTTTCCTGACTACTGTGAATAGTGCTGCTTTGAACATGGGTATATGAGTGTTTATTTCAGACCTTGCTTTCAGTTCTTTTAGATAGATATCCAGAATTGGAATTGCTGGATCACATGGTAATCCTATGTTTAATTTTTTGAGGCGTCACCATACTGTTTTCCACAGTGGCTGGACCATTTTATATTCCCAACAGTCATGTGCTAGGGTTTCAGTTTCTCCATATCCTCTCCAACACGTGTTGTTTTCTGTTTTTTAAAAATAATAGTTGTCCTGATGGGTGTGCAGTGGTATCTCATTGTGGTTTTGATTTGTGTTTCCCTGATGATTAGTGATGTTGAGCATTGTTTCATGTGCTTTTAGACATTTGTATATTTTCTTTGGAGAAACGTCTAAGTCTTTTGCCCATTTTTCAATTGAGTTGTTTCGTTGTTGAGTTTTAGTTCATTATGTATTCTGGATATTAATCCCTTTGTGATTTGAAAATATTTTTTTTCCATTCTGTGAGTTGCCTTTTTACTTTATTTATAGTGTCCTTTGGTGCACTAAAATTTTAAATTTTGATGAAGCCCACCAATTTATTGATTTTTTTTTTTTGTCACTGTTGCCTGTGTTTTTGGTGTTTTGGCAAGAAATTGTCACCAAATCCAATGTTATGAAGATTTTCCCTTATGTTTTCTTCTAAGAGTTGTATAGTTGTAACTTACATTTATGAGATCTTTGATGCATTTTGAGTTAATTTTTATATATGGTATAGTGTTTAACTTTCAAATGCTCGTGTGATAATCTTACTTTGTCTTTAATATTATGAATACCTCAGTTCTCTTGTCAGTTACTATAATAATCACATTTAGCTACTACTAACAGGTGGTAATGATCCATTTCCTTTCTTCCTTTTGTGGTCTTGTTTTCCTTTTCCTTTTGGACTTCACATGCACAGAATTGGATTGATTTTAATCCGTGGTTCATACACAAACTTTTCATTTGTTTGTCTGTCACCTGCTTTTGATTAACCTGTTTTTAAATAATATGCACCCATAAACCATCACACAGGCTTTTAAAACATTGACTTTAGCTTACTAATCCCCATCAGGAGAACTAAACACTGACAGTAATTGATAGGTACCTGTTCTTTATGCTGCCGTAGTTGCACAGCAACACTCATCTTTCAATACATCTGTTCTTTGGATGCATTTATTTACATGGTATCTTCGAAATAGTTTTCTTACATTGGTGCCACTTTCACAAACATAGTTATTACTTTAAAATGATCACCGATTGATACATGTGTGTACTAAAAAATCTCCATAATCCCTTCACTGAGTTAATAATAAAAAACATTTATTGAATATTTACCAGGTGATGTTATTTGAGTCTCTCAGCAACCTGTGGAGTAGGTATTTCACAGTACCTGGCAGAGGTGGTATAGTGTGCGATAGAGCCAAAGTTTGAGTCCAGGCAAGCTCATTCCATAGCCTGAACTATATTTACAGTCCTACAGGGTTTAAACCTCCACTGTGACAGGGTTCAGTGGGATCCAGCTGGGTCAGTTACATAAAATGCAGGAGTTGGCTTATTGTAAGGCTGATGAAAGGACCTAGGAGAGCCTATGAAGCTAGCTGGCAGGGAGCTTTGGGGTCTGGCTGCACGATCTAAATTCTTCCTTATCCTAGCTGTAGACAAAGCTCCCTTACTTGGCTGTAATATTTTGGGGGACAGTTGTAGGGCTGACTGGGACTTTTACAACACTAGAGGTTTTAGGACCCTGCCATTTATTTGGCTCCCTTTTGGCTAAACAGGAGTGAGGAAGAAGTGCAGATGCCAAGAATCATCCCCCACCTGCTGCTTCCCTGGAGAGTTTACCTGCCTTTCCCTCCAGGGTCTTGGCCTCACCTCTGTGGCTTACTCCTCCTTTTGGAGGTGAAAACTTTAGCCCTTTTTTCTTGAGAGTAGGGGTTGGGCAGAAGATGGAGCAGATCACCAATCTGGTACATAAATTTGGAATGCAATTGTCTGGGGGTCCGCAGTCTTTTCTGACCTTTGTCATTGTTCTTCAGCCAAAGACCACTGGGAACACACCTGTAGTTGGACAAGTCAGGTTTACTGCATGTTATTGCATGTCGCAGTGAGGGGTAAATGCATACCATGGGGAGCTGTGGGGCATTTCCATAAGAGAGTATTAGAACAGAACCTGGTAAAATAGGATTTGGGCTTGTGTTAGGTGATTTGGGAGGAGTTTATGGAAGTGTGGCTTTGATCTGTATTGGATGCTGTTAGGAAGCAGAGATTATTCTATGATTGAATATCTTCATAAATCTTACCTAGAAAAAAAAAAGATTGGAGGGAGGCAAAAACTGTAATTGGTAGAGATGCAAGTCATTCATGTTAGCCAGAGTGGGGAAATGTTTGGTCGTTTTTAATGATTCAGACAGTGTTCATGTTTTTTGTCTTTGTTCAGGCATGATTACAGAATTGTCTTATTTATCCTTTACCATTATAGTCACAGAGTGGCCTTCTCGGATGTTAATGTTCCCTGAAGTGTTTTATTTTCATCGGGGGAATCACTGAGGCCTAGCTGTGAGTTGCTAGCCGCTGTAAACGACACCAAGGCCAGCTCCCAGATGCGGGGGCGGCTTTTCCCTTGCTCATTGTGTTTGTAAAATCTTAAGAGTGGATGGTGTAGTAGATACAAATCCAATAGCCAACAGATATTGAGGTGATTTTATAGTATAGGTGAGCAACGAGGAATGGGATAGAAGTATAGAGGATTCCTTGTGTTTGATTTTGCTAAACTGGGTTAAATCAATGTCCCCTGGTAGGCGGTACAGTGGCCCATAAAGATGTCCACCTGGTAATCCCTGGAGCCTATGAAAATGTTCTCTTAGATGGCAGAAGGTACTTCACAGATGTGATTATGTTAAGGGGAAGATTATCCTGGATTATCTTGGTGAGTGCAGTGTAATCACCAGGGTCCTTATAAGAGGAAGAGGGGACGGGTAGAGTCAGAGATGTGAGGGCAACCAGAGGTTGGAGTGATGCTCTCTGAAGATGGTGGAAGGGCCACAAGCCAAGGAATGTGGTGGCCTCCAAAGTCTGGAAACGTCAAGGAAATGGGTTTTCCTGTGGAGTCTCCAGGAGTGACTAGCCCTGCTGACACCAGTGCTTTTAGGCCAGTGAAACCCGTGTTCAGTACTGTGAGGTAATAAATTAGTGTTAAGTCACTTAGTTTGTGGTGAGTGATTACAGCAGTTTGGCCTACACATTTCTCCTTGTGAGTAATCCTCACCTGTCTAGTTCTGTAGAACTCCCACCTCTCTTGAGGTTCAAGGAGACTGAGGCATTCCTCATTACACTTGAGATGTTCTTTTTCCCTATTCTTTCCTTTTTATTTTATTTTTTTAAAGATTTAAAAAATATTTTATCTATTATTATATTATTAATTTTTTTTTATTTGGGGGAGAGAAGGTAATTAGGTTTATTTATTTTTAGAGGATGTACTGGGGCTCAAACCCAGAACCTTGTGTATGCTAAGCATGTGCTCTACCACTTGAGCTATACCCTCCTCCCTCTATTCTTTCCTTTTTAAATGACAGCTGAAAGTATATTTCCTGAGACATGTAGGCATCCAAAGAATGTCATATCCTTTCAACGTGATTGTTAGTGCTAGTCTTCCTTTTGTTTCCAGGCCAAAATTATGCAGTGAGATAGAGTATGAAATCTCTGAGAGCCATGTGCTTTTGTTGTGTTCTCCACAGTGTCTGTAGTAGGTTTTGTTAGTATTCACTGATGATGATGTTAGTGCTTTGAAGATTATATCTAAATGTAACAGTACAAGTCAATTTCCTGAAAACCTTGCTAGTAAGATAATTCAAGGAACTTAAGACATTATAGGAAAAAACAGACATGAGGGAATAAAGTTCAGAATTTATTTTTAGAAGTCCTTATAAATGTTTTAACACTGAAAACAATTCAGAAAGGACACCAAATAAAGACAAAAAAATTCTAATTTTACACTGTTACTGTCTATCATCCTTTGTGTGTTAGAATCTTTTCAGGATCCCCTTCCCTAGAATTTCAGTGGAATTCTTGTAAATGCATGTTTGATTGTTTTGAATAATATATATCATGAGAAGTATTTCTCTATGTCTGTTCCTCCATCCAGATGTTTAGTACCTTTCTGATTTTTGACTTGGAGTTTTTAACTCTAAGATCCAACTCTTGTCATTCTTCTGGCACTGAAGAATTTCTGTGCTAGAGGTGGGGGAAGCTGTGGGTGACCTCTCCCAGTCACAGGATGTAGAACCCTGGCTCTGCCCTCAGTGATTCCTTGTTAAAGCACTTTTTATCTTTTAAGTACCTGTCTTCCTACTGGCCTCACAGACTGGTGATGAGGGGCCTTCCAAGACTCAGATCTCCCTTCCAAGGTGTCACTGTAAAAGTCATTCCTCTCTGTCATCCCACTTTACCTGCCTTTCCACTGCTGACGCATATCCACCAGGAGTGACTTGAAGTTTGAGGATACCATAATTTCTTGGCTCTTAAAAAGCCTTGTAGCACTAAATTTGGATAAACTTGAAATTGCCTGAGAGGAACCTGAAGTTGCAGAGGGAATACAATATAATTTTTTTGTGTGTGTAGCTGTGTCAGGACTCATGATAAAAGTCATAGTGCTTCAGTTGTGTAGGCCATAGACTCTCTAGATAGGAACTTTTAAAGTTATTCTGATATTTAATTAATAACAATTTTTACATGGGTATCTTCTCTGGGGCTTGGGATTCAGGAACATTCCACATATCTCTTAAAGTACAGTTTTTGACCTTAGAAAGTCATTCATGTAATATTATTTTAGCTCTTCTCAAATTTACTGTCTGTACCTTTCATGGAGCACGAGAACTAAGTGAGGAATTTGACAAGGAGCTGGGCATCTGGTGCTGCAAACGCGTTTGTTTCACCAGCGTGCTAATTCATGAGGTTGCGGTTTTATGGAATTGATCTGAGTTACTTGATGTTGTATATTTTAACATTAGATGTATTATTGAGGCCTATAAATGTTGTTATCCCTCGTCTAATACTCTTCCAGAGCCCCCAGCTTTAACCCTTACTCTCTGTCAGGAGCCTGTGTTCCTCCCTGCTGAACGCGGGGCAGCTTCGTTGGCTCTGGATTGGGGCAGGGTGGGTTTCAGCCTTATCTTTGCTGCTTACTAGCGTGTGGTGTGGGTGAGTTGCTTAATCTCTTGGAACCTTACTTTTCTTATCTATAAAAATGAGAGTTTTCCCCAAAGTTGTGAGAATTGAATTAGAGTGGTGCTGGGTGCAGTGCTTGCCACTTGATCACGTGGGATGTGCTGTTTCTGTGGACTTTGATTAGCTTGATCAAGGATAGATGATGTTTGAACTAGTTGCTAGTTTCAGAGTTCTAGTTACCAGGAGCACTTGATGTAGCTTTGTTAGCTTGAGGGATGTCTAGATGTTAAAAAGAGCAAGGTGATAGGAACTTTTTTCTTCATATTCATATTCTGTACTTGCTCTCCAGAAAGTTCCATGCAGTGGTTTTCTAATTTGTTCCACTGCTGGCTATATAATTTTTGGGGCCCAGTGCAAAATGAAAATACGGGTTATTTGTTCAAAAAACAGGAAAAAATTGCCATTGAAGGTACTAGAATATAAAGCTTATTTCTTTATTCTATGGATTTTTTTCCCCAAATCTTTCAAAAGGAATGGCAGAAATCAAGTAAACTATAATAGAAATGAAGAATGAACTGTAGGACGATTACAAAAGATGTCACTTACATGTGTTGGGAATACCAGAAAGAGAAGAAAGACACAAAGGAACAGGAGAAATACTTGAAGCAATAAGACTAAGAATTTTCCGAAAATTAGTAGACACCAAAGTACAGATTCAACAAGCTCAGAGACCACCAATCATGGGATTAAAAGAAAAAAGCCCCAAAAAACTCCATCTAGGCATGTCATATTCAAGCTACAGGAAATTAGGAAGAAAGAGAACAGAGGAAAAAAGTCAGAGGAATAAAACACCTTACAAATAGAAGCTCAAGAGTAAGAATTATATCAGATTTCTCTTCAGAAACCGCACAAGCAAGAAGAGAGGAGGAGTGAAATATTTAAAGTGTTAATAGAAAAAACCAAATCCACCAACCCAGAATTCTATATCCAGCAAAATTATTCTTCAAAAATAAAGGAGAAAGAAAAACTTTCTCAGACAAAGAAGTTCTTAAGAGAGAAGGAAAATTTTTTAGGTGAGAAACCCAGATTTACGTAAAGAAAGGAAGAGTATTAGAGATGGATAAATGAGGGTTAAATAAAAGCTTTTATTCTTGATCTAACAGATGATAGCTTATTGGAAGTAACAGCACCCCTTATGCAGTGATTAGCTTATGGATAAGTGAAATGAATGACAGTGATGTTACAAGGCATAGGAGGGAGGGATTGGGAAAGCTTTGTTGTCAGGTACCTGCACTACCCATGAAGCAGTATAGTGTTCGACAGTGGACTTGGATTCGTGTAAATGTGAATTACAAACTCTAGGGCAATCACTACAAATATTTAAAAAGAAGTATAATTGACATGCTAAGAGATGAGAGAAAAGAGAGTCGTATAAAATGCTCAATTAAAGCCAGAGAAGGCAGAAAAAGACTAAAAGACAAAAAACAGGAAGGGCAGTGAATAGAAAATAATTAAAACTATGATAAATATTAAAACAATATCAGTGATCACTTTAAATTTGAATGATCTAAATAAATCAATTAAGGACAGAGACTGTCAGAGTAGATTAAAAAAACCCCACTGTACGTTGTCTGTGAGAAGTTTAGTTTAAAGACGCAGATAGATTAAAAGTAAAAGAGCACAGAAAAGATATTCCACGCTAACACTAATCAAGAGAGAACTGGAATAGCTGTGTTAACTTCAGGCACGGTGGATTTCAGAGCATGGAAGATTGTCAGGGATAAAAGGAGCAATACATAAAGATAAAGGGTCAGCTATCCAAGAAGACATAACAGTCCTCAGTGTGTATGCACCTAACAACAGAGCAGCAAAATACATGAGGCAAAAACTGATTAAACTGCCAGGCTAAGTGGATGAATCCACTCATATAGCTGGAGACTGCAACACACCCTTTATCGGCAATTGACAGATCCAGCAGGCAGAAAGTTAGTAAGGGTGTATAGTTGAACTGAGTAACACCATCAGTCCCCTGGATCTAATTGACATTTACAGGCTCCTTCATCCAACAACAGCACAGTGTACATTCTTTTCCAGCTTGCATGGAACATTCACCAAGATGGACCACGTTCTGGGCCATGAAACACACCTTAACAAACTTAAAAGAATAGAAATCACCCAATGTCTGCTCTCAGATCACAGTCGAGTTAAACTACAAATTAATAACAGCAGTATAGCTGGGAAGCTCCAAAGTACTTGGAGATTAAACAGTACACTTCTGAATAACAAATGGGTCAGAGAAAAAGTCTCAAGAGAAATTTAAAAGTATTTTTAGTTAAATGAAAATGAAAATACAGTTTATCAAAATTTGGTGGGATGCTGCAAAAGCAGTACTTAGAGAGAAATTTGTAGCACTGAATGGATACATTAGGAAAGAAGAAAGTTCTGTAATCAATAGTCTAAGCCTCTACCTAAACTAAACTAAAGAAAGAAGGGCAAAGTAATTCCAAAGTAAGTAAAAGAGAAGAAATAATGAGAAATAGAGCAAAAATCAGTGAAACTGAAAACAGGAAATAAATTTTTAAAATCCACAAAATCAAAAGTTTGTCCTTTGAAAATATCAGAATGACGAACCTCTGGCTAGACTAAGAAAAATAGAGGGAAAACACAAATTACTAAATTGGAAATGAAAGAGAGGTCATTACTGCTGCTTCTGTGGGCATTAAAAAGATGTAAAGGAATATAATGAACAGCTCTATGCCTGCATATTTGAAAACTTAGATGAAATGGACAAATTCCTTCAAGGATAACAATTTACCAAAATTCACACAAGGAGAAACAGATAATTTGAGTAGGTCTATATCTATTAAAGAAATTGAATCAGAAGTTAACCTTCCAAAAATCAGTGCCAGGTTGGCAAATTCTACCAAACATTTACGGAAGAAGTGATATCAATTCTCTGCAATCTCTTACAGAAAATAGAAGCAGAGGGAATACTTCCTACCTCATTCTACAAGGCCAGCATTACTCTAATACTAAAATCAGACAAAGACAGTGCAATAAAGGAAACTACAAACTGATATTTCTCATGAGCACAGATGCACAACTCTACAAGAAAATACTAGCAAACTGAATCCAGCAGTGTATAAAAAGAATTGTAGAGAAATCACTTAATGTGATCTGTCGTATCAACAGACTAAAGAAGAAATATCCTATGATCCTACCGGTAGATGCAGACAAAGCAGTCGACAAAATTCAGCACTCATTCATGATAAAAACTCGCCGTAAACTAGAAGTAGAGGGGGACTTTCTCAACTTGGTAAAGAATATCCACAGAATATCTATAGGTAACATCACGCTTAACGTTGAGAAGCTGGAAGCTTTCCCGCTAAGATCAGGGACGAGGCAAGGATGTTCCCTCTCACCACTGCTTTTCAGCATTACTGGAAGTCCTAGCTAATGCAATAAGAAGAGAAAAGGAGATGATAGATACATAGATTGGGAATAAAGAAATAAAACTTTCTGTTTTCAGATGACATGATCATCTATGTAGAAAATCCCAGTCAGTAACAACAAAAAACTGCTGGGGCTAATTAGAGGTTATAGCAAGGTTTCGGGATACAGAGTTAGTAAACAGCAGTGTTAATTGCTCTCCTGTGTACTAGCAATGAAAAAGTGGAACTTGAAATTAAAAGCACAGTACCATTTCCATTAGCAGCCTCCTGCCCTGCCGCAAGTGTTCTTAGATGTAAAGCTAACAAAATATGTTCCAGATCTGTATGAGGGAAAGTACATACTCTGATGAAAAAAATCAAAGAAGATCTAAATTAATGGGGAAATCTTTTATGTTCGTGGAAGAAAGACTCATTATGAGTAAGATGTCAGTACTTAAGTGTTTGTTGCCTGGGTAGACTTGACAGAAATAGTTGTAAAGCAGCTGAATTTCCCGCCGCCGCTGCTTTGTTGGATCTTCGTACTGTACCCCCGATGACATCTCATTGCTTCACAGTCACTGCCACATATTGGAAGGCTGAGTCGTCTAAACTTCCACCTTTCTTCCAGTTCAACGTGTTCTCCCTTTGCCCTGATCATACTTGACTGAGGCTAAGGGACCAGCAGTGGGAAGGGAGTGCGACTTACTCAGTTTATTTTAAAATTATTTAGGCCCTCAGCAAGATGCAAGAGATACACCAGATAGTTCCTATTTGTGCTTGCACCTTGACCCCTAAAATATACTAGATACAATGCATGGCTTAGGAGACAAGTTTTATTTACATGAAACATTTAATAGAAATCAGTTGCTGTGGACAATGTGTGAACTAGGAGTACTGTGGGGCTTCAGAAAGAGGGAGGCTGTGTGGCTGGAACAGTTGTGATTGGGCTGAAGGGCCCGAAGGACAGAGGGTGAGTGACAGCTTGTCCCGGGGCTGGCTGCTCTCAGATTAAGCTGTCCTTCCTTTATGTTTTTCTGCAGGAGGTGTCAGAAGGGATTTAATGAGCTTTGTGCTGATGACTTGCATTATAAGAATATATAGAATCTGAAAAATCTCAAGAATAAGTAATAAAGTATAATACTGTACATGACATTAATAAACTAGAAATTTGCTGTGATACTCTTGAAAAATGGAATATTTAACCCTTGTTAAAGGTCTAAATGTTATTTTGTGTGTGTGTGTGAGGAAATACATTGTTTTATCTTTACTGAAGCACAAGTTGAAAGACACCGGGCTGTTTATTATGATAGTGCTAGTAACTGTTGAAAGAGTAGATACCAGCATGTGTTTTGTATTCAAATTGTGGAGACAGAGCATTGGAAGTTTTGTCTTTTCTTTTTGTTGCAATTACAAACAGTGGAACAAGGATCATCTTTATATATACATCCTTGTGTACATATGCAAATACATCTGAAAGGAATGCTTGTAGCTGCTAGCAACAAAAATTCAATGTGTTTTTAATCAAACAGGGGTTTCTTTTACTATAAAAAGTCTGGAGGAATGATGTATTGATGCATGCTGCAACATGGATGAACCTTGAAAATACTACGCTAAGTCAAAGAAGCCAGACACAAAAAGTCACGTACTGAATGATTCGCGTATGTGAAACATCCAGAACAGACAAATCCATAGAGACAGAAAGAGATTTCAGTGGTTGTGAGGGGCTGGGGCGGTGAAGGGGCAGGATATGGGGTACACAGGGATGTAGAGCAGTTAGTATAATAATGCATTTATTTACTACAGCATCTCTGATACTTTTAAAAATTCATCTTTATTAGTATGTATTTGGTTTGGGTTTACTTTTTCTTTCATGGTGAATTGAGATCTTTCAAGTAAAGCAGTGTTTTATTTTTCCTTGCATATTCCATTTTAAAAAATGTGTTTTGGTGGTGTGTATTTTAGTGCGTGAAGTTTATTTCCTCATTGTGGGTTAAAGCGTTGTTCACAAAGTGCCCCAATTTGTCTTAACACATTTTGTCTTAAATTCAGCCTTGTCTGAGAGAAAAAACATACTTGACAATCCAGCTTTCTTTGTTGTTGGGTTCACTCTTCTCCCAATCCACTTAGGTTTCATGGCCCATCATTTCACTCACTCCTGTTAATACCCTAGACCAGTGGTTCTCAAGCAGTGGTCCAGCACTGAGGGCTAGTGTTTAAAACCCTGGGAACAGATGTGGTTACCTCTGAAGAGCTTGTGGAATAAGAGTAGATGTCTTGCTCAGCTCAGAAATCATAGTGAAAAATAACACTTAAAGGCTGGCAGGAAGAGGGAAGCTAGTGAGGGAGCCTGGGAGAACAGTAAGAGCAGGAGGAAGATTGCTGGCATGCCAGTTGCTGCTTACAGGTCAGGTGAAATTGAGAAAGTGTACCTTGGCTGTTGGGCCACCACCGCCCACTGTCGGAGCGCTCCGAGTTGGCCAGTGGGCGTGAAGTCGGACGGGCGGTCGGCGGAGTGAGTGGTGGTGGTGGAAGTGGAGGTCCGCAGGCAGAGGCTGCAGAGGCCCCGGGCACCTGTCAGAATCTCAGGCCTGGGGTATCTCCTGGGGACAGCCTGCACCCACTTCAGCGTCTGAGAGCCGGGCTCGGGTTGTGCGGTGCCGTCAGCACTCCTGCACTGCTTAGTCTTGGCCTGGGCTTGCCTGGAAGCCAGTTCATCTCACGTCGTCGTGCCTCCCTTCTGTTGCATTTCTCTGCTCCCTTTGTTCTCCTGTGTGACTTACCGGCATCTCTCCTCACCCTCCACGTGTAACTCATTTGATGAACTTGGCTTCCCTGTCACTGAGAAAATAGAAGCCATGGAAAGAGAGTGTCTTTGTGCTTCCGGCACCATCTACTCACCCACTGCAGTGGAGCCGCGGTCTCTTGTCTCCTGCTCTTCCTCCTTCTTTTCACTATGGATACATTTTTATATGTGGCCCCTTGAGCAGTTCTCCCTTTTCTTTCTCCTAAGAGTGAGTAAATACTGGGCTATTCCTGCAACTGTGTAACTTCTCATCTTAGAAAAAAAAAAAAACCTCTCAACAGTCTCCTTCACACGTCCTTTGCTTCCCTTTATCATAAAACTCCTGGAAAGAACTGTTTACTTTCATTTTGTCTGCAGTTTTTCTCCTCTCTTCATCCTCTCCGGTCAAGGTTTTGCCTCCACCCTTCCAGAGAAACAGCTCTTGTCCGTGTCCTGACAACCTCTGCGTGGCTAAATCCAGCTGCCTGTCAGTTCTCAGTCCTCATCTTGCTCGGCCTGCCACCACGTTTGACACGGTCGACAAGTCCCTTTTCCTGGGTGGACTGTCTTCACTTGGCTTTCAGCCCGCTGGTCTCTTGTTTGCCTACTGCTTCTCAGTCAGCTGCTGCTGACTCCCGTCGCCGTGGCTTCTCAGTGTCTGAGAGCCCAGGTCTCTGCTCTCAGGCTTCTCTTCTCTGGCTCTGCCACTACCGAGGATGGACGTCTCACCTGGGCTCAGGGCTTTCAGTGCCGTCCGTCTGCGGAGGGGCCTCTCCCCCTCGCCTGGCTCCTTCCCCTGAACTGTACTGAGTTTTACGTCCAGCTGCCCATTCAGCCTTCCACCTGAGTGAATAATAACTGTTTCAAATTCAATATGTAAACTCTCCTTCTTATTTCTACCCCAAAACTACTCCTCTTGTAATCCTTCATGACTCAGGAAGGGGCAACTCTGTCTTTCCAGTTTCTCATGCCAAGAACCTTACGTTTATCCCTGCAAGCCCTGTCAAGTCTGCTTTCAAAACATTCCCAGAACTTAACACCTCCACTGCCCAGGTCTGAGCGACCTTTCCTCTAGATTATTGCAGTCATCCCTAACTGCTCTCCCCACTTCTGTTGTTTCCCTTTTCTAGTTTATTTCCACATTGCAGCTAGAGTGAGCCTTTTGCAATATGTCAGATCATATCACTCCTCTGCTCAGAGTCCGACAGTGGGTTTCCATCCCACTCCAGGTGAGAACCAACTACACCTGTGAGAACCCACATGTACTACAAACTCCTGCGTGACCTCATCTCTTACTTCTGCCCCCTGGTTGTTGGAACCCAGCAGAGCCTTCCCTGTCTCAGACCCCTGGCACCGCAGTTCCCTCTGCCCTGAACACTCCCTCCACATGCTGAATGTCTTGCTCTCTCTTTCCCCATGACTCTTTCCTTAGAGGTCACCCCGTCAGCGAGGCGTGGCCTCCTCACCCTTGCGGGCACTCCCTACTCCCCTAGGCCCGCACTGTCAGCTGACACGCTGTATGCTTGTTTATCTGTTTTCTTGCTGGAATGTGAGCTCAGTGAGGGCCGGAACCTTTCATTTGCTCCTGTGTCCTCAGTGCTCAGAAACGCGGTTGGTATGCAGTAAGCCCACGGTAAGTAACTGTTGAGCGAATGAACCCCAACAACCTCTGTCATAAACACTAACTCCCTTGCTCATCTGACCCCCCTGACTCTAACCTCGTAAGTCACTGTGCCTCTGCCCAGTCACTGCTCTCCGTTGCTCTCTCAGCCCCACTCAGGCTCGCACTGCATCGTCACATTACGCTGTAACAGTCCCCCCGGTCCTCAGCATCTTTAGAAGACTGCCTCTGTTTCCATTTTTTCACCAATGACTGGCTTTCCCTTTGACCCGTCTCCCACACTCCAGGGGCTTGGGGAGGAGGGGCTGATGGTGTGGACGTTCTCCCGTCTGCCCGGAGCTCCTTCCAGGCTCTCGGCAGCAGGCCGTCTTCGACGCTCTTCTCTTTCTCCTTCCGGCCGCTCTCCCACGTGTCTGGGGAAAACTTTCATAGTCTTCCTCCTCCTCCTCATTTTGTCACTTTCTAGACGGCAGCGTACAGAGGGTATTCACCGCCTAGGCCGAGGTCATTCTCAGTCACACGGCCGCCCACCCTTCAGAAATCCACACGTAGGGATGATCCCTAGGCTTACCATCACCTGGAATGGTCTCCCTGAGAGTCTTCAAAGTACTTTTACCACGAGCCACAGCTCCACTACGCCTTTGCTTCAAGGACGCTGGGTCTGTGACTGTAGTGAGGTCTCCCATTCCTTCATCCATCCTTTTTGCCTGCCATCCCCTAGATCTTATAGAAAGTAAAAGGGAATTAATATTTTAAAAAAACTCTTGTTTAACTGCTGTTTATTTTGATAGTGATTTATTTATTGAATAATCCCCTCCACTTTGATTTGTGAAACCTCTTGTATGTATAACTATATTATATAAATTTTTATATAATTTATTACATAAATTTATTATATAAATTTTATAATTTTATAATTATTTTATAAATTTATTATATAAATTTTTATATAATAGACTCTGTCATTGATCTGCCAAGTTTTGGTTCCAGCACACTCTTTAAATGTTCTTGAAGCTTTAAGGTATGTTTTCATATTTGGTAAGCTCGGAGCCTCTCATTGACTTTATTTTTCAGATTTGTTGGTGATAGTTTGGTTCTGTATACTTCCACGTGATTTTGAAAACAACTTGGTCAAGTTTTGAAAAGAAAAACGTCCATTGGACTTTTTTTCTGGAATGGTATTAAACTGGGCTGACTAGTTTGTATCAAAATTTTTATTAGCCAAAATTTTTGACTTTATAATAAGTTAAATCTATTTTTACAAATATCAAAGATGAATCTTCTGTTACTGAAGAAAAGATGTGCAGGAACTGTAAATGATGTTCCATTTGTTTTGTTTCAGATTTGTTTCCTTCTTTTTGCCATTCTCTACATTGTCTCCTACTTCATCATCAGAAGATACAAGAGAAAGTCAGGTAAGTAGAAACACTGTAATTAATTAGCTTTAATAGCTTTGATTCTTAAGCCATGGGGTCAAGGCATAGTCCGTGGCTATACGGTGCCTGTCAGCGTGGTACTGTACTCAGAATGCCTGTGACTGAAGCAAGCAGTTGCCTGGTACTAAGAACATTAGAAACCATCTCCAGGGAATCTGACTGCTCACAGTGTCATCCTCTTAGACCTGAGCCCTTGTTTATCATCATTCTTCTGTTCGACTAAGAATAGTGTAAGACTGTTCAGTATCTGGGAAGTTCCAGAGTTTATGAGGTTATATGGCTCCTTGAGGCTGGTTCTCAGTGTGAACATAATCACCCCTCATCACCCCCATCCCATTCTTTCTCTGACTACCAGAATATCTTTCCTTCTTCTGAAGGAGTGTAGAATTTAGTCTCCATAATATCCTTTAGCACTCAGTTATATATTACCTTGTTTTATCCTTTTGTTATTTTGTATGTACCTTTATTTCACAAGAGGGACCACTATATCTTTATTCTTTTTTTTTAATGATCTTTGTGCTGATTAATTCACAGATTTTTGTGTCAGTTTTATAAGTAAATAAGCAGTTGCTTTACTGACTTCTGTTAAATTTTGGAAATCACAGGGTTTCCACCTGTGATGCTGGGCTAATAGGCGATGCCATGTGAACACTTGAGGATTCCATTTACTAAAATTCCTTATGTTATCACACTAAACTTCTCAGAATTTTGAAAGAAGTCAGGCAGTAGTGCTTGCTCTAGTGTACTGCTTGGCTCTCTGACTGCACTGAAATACTCCTTGGATTCTACAGTCACTTTTAAAGATGTTTTGGCATCAGGTTTCATAGATTATGGATGCAGAAGGGGGAAGAGATAGAGAATGAATGAATCATGTGCTGTTTTAGGGGGAATTAGGGAATGTTGAGCAGGAAAATAGGAGATATATTAGCTGCTTTTTGAGTAACCATGGGGAGGGTGTAGTGAGGACCCTGGACCTGGTTGGTAGAGTGTTGGCAATAGAATTGGAATAGATATGAAGCTATTAAGACATTTTCAAGATATGATGGTTAACTGGTTGTGGGTACAACAGTATAAAAATTAATTGTGACTATGTTATTTTGTGGTTTCTGGCTTTAAAACTATTTTGGGCAGCCAATTATTAAGAATGGAGATTGGACTAAGAGAATGGCCCAAATATGCCTTTGTCACTGAAGCGGGTGGGCACTCAGAATTCCAGAGAGCTGCACAGAGCCTCTGAGGGCAACCTCAGTTAGGTACTGAGGAGAAGGAGGGCCGGGGTGTTGTGCAATATTTTTGTAATTGGATCATAGTTTCTTTTGTCAGTAAGATTATGTGAGAGGATAAACAAGATGGCCAACAACCAGGAGAGAGGAAAAGGGTAGGTTGAGAAACACTGGAGCAAGGGCCACCTGCTACTTAAAGAAGACACAAAACATGATGAATTTCTGTCTGTAACTTGAATGAAGTGATGGCGTATTAAGGCAGTGGTATCTAAGGTGGTTTAGGATGGTCCAAGAGAATCCTCGTTATTACTAACGATAAACTCAAATTACAGCAAAGTACATGAGTTCTAAGGTTCTGAATTTTAATTTTATACAAAAAAAAATTTTTTTGCTCTTATCAACCAGAAAATTTCACTGACATTGTATAATACTAAATATACCATGATAGTGGTTCTAAGATTCTACTGAGTTTTGTTTTCTTGAGCACTAAATATTTGAAAATATTTAATTTACGTATGGAAGTTTTGTTAATCAGGATTTTTGATCAATCATAGCACTCTGTTCTCTAACCATATTCTTTCCTGTCTGATTTAATGAGATTTAGATTTGGATCTGTGCTGAAATAAACATAGTGCATTTTGAAAATCGTTTCTACTCAGTAATTGCTTCTTTGAGTTTATATTTTTGTTCATGTTTTTATTAAATTAATGAAACATTTTGTTGGAAGATAAAAATATTAATACTTGAACATTTTTGCAGATGAACAAGAAGATGAAGATGCCATAGTCAACAGGATTTCGTATGTATTTTAATATTCAATTGTTCTGTTTCTAATTCTGAAGTCATAAATTTTCAAAATTTAATTCTATCTTTTGGGCAGAAATATGGAAAAAATTCACCCAAAGTATTACAACACCCTTGGTAATATTAATCCTATCCTCAGAAAGCACATATAAGCAAATATACATGGGTAATTGAGGATTAATTATCTTTTGTTAAAATTTGCTTATTTAAGTAGCCAACAGATTTTTTATCTTCAGAAGATTTAACTAGGAAATGAGCTTAAGGTTGGGAAAATTGCTGGGCCATGAGAAAGCAAGCACTTGGCTGTCTGAGTGATCTTGGAACAGGGAGCAGACATCTGTTCTGGTCACTTGAACATTTACCTTCTGTGAGCAGACACATGGTCCCAGCTCGTCCTTTTACATTCCTTATAGCTCTCTATCTGCTTCTGTATGCTGCTCATATAGGACAGAAATACCCTTGAAAAAAGTTTTTGAGGTATCAAACTGGATGGAAGGCAGTGAATTCCTTTCTATCATATTTTGCTTAATTAAATTTGAAATTACACAGATACACCTACATAGGAGAGTATCTGTATTCCAGGAATTTTTTTTATTGATGCTTTAAAACTTTTTTGAAATAAAATAGTTCCAAATTTATAGAAGAGTTAGAAATATAATACAGAATTTTTTTTCCCCTGAACTGTTTGAGAAGTTGCTGACTTGATGCTCTGAACAGTTGACCTGCAGCTGCAGATTTGACCAACTACAGATCGAAAATATTTGGGGAAGAAAATCCCAGAAATTTTCATAAAAGGAAACTTGAATTTGCCATGCATTGGCAACTATTTACATGGTATTTACAACTTTCTGTATAACATCTTTATTGTGTTAGGTATTATAAGTAATCTAGAGATGATTTAAAGTCAGATGAGAGGACATGCATGGGTTATATGCAGACACCCCGCCTTTTATATGAGAGACTGGAGCATCTGTGGATTTTGGTGTGTGCGGGTTGTGAGGGCAGTGTTCTAGGAGCAGTCTCCTACGGATACCGGGGGATGACTGCGGTTCCTGTATGTGGCGCGTTCTCCCATAGATCTGCCACACGCCCAGGAAAACAGTGAGATTAACACCAGCGCAGTACCAGTCACGCCCCATTCCAGTGTACCAGTTGTCCCAATAATGTTCTTTGCAGTGAAAAGGTCCAGTTCAGAATCACACACTGCAGGCAGTCGTGCCCTTTAGTTGCCTGCAGACTGAACCGCTTCTGCAGTGTTTCCTTGACTTCCCTGACCTTGATGCTTCTGCAGATTACAGACCAGTTATTTGGGTTTGTCTGTTGTTTCTTTATAGTTTGTATAAGATGATGCATTTGCTGCTGAGGGATGGAGGAGAGGAGGGGAGGAGAGGGGAGGAGGGAGAGAGACTGTGTGCACTTATGCTTGTACACACACGTGCACTTTCTCAGGCACTGGACTGTTACTCAGCCTAAAAAGGAATGACGCACTGGCACAGGCTACAGCATAAGAAGCCTCAGAGCATTGGGCCGAATGAAGGAAGCCAGACACGGAGGCCACGGGGTGTACGACTCCGTTTATGAGAAATACCCAGAATAGGAACATCCACCAAAAGCAGCTCGGTGGTTACCAGGGGCTGCGGTGGGGAGAAAGTGGGGAGCAGCTGCTTGATGGGTGTGGGCTTTGTTTTGGGGTGAAGACAGTGTTCTGGAATGAGAAAGGGGGCTTGCACAATACTGTCAGTGCATTAAATGCCACTGAATTGCTCACTTTAAAATGGTTAATTTTGTTATGTAAATTTTACCTCAATAAATAAATAAATACTTTCAACTAATAAAAGACTTTAATAGGGCTGATCTGATTGATAACTGAAAAATGAATGCAAATGGACCCCACTTTACTAGATTTGGTCATTTAAATTATTTTAAATGCCCTAGGAAAAATGACTGTAACTTCACTTTGGGAATTCCATTGGGAATTATGACTGTAACTTAGGCCCATAGCTTGATGGTTTAAATTTATAGGATTAGGGGGTCTTAGTTTTATTCCTGGCACCATGACGTTTGTGAAAAATTCTTAAGTGAATTATCTTTTTTTTCTAAATTACTCCTCCTATGAAGACAGAATAATTCACTGCACTTACCTCAACAAGCCGCATGAGTCAGCCTGACTGAAGGGCAGATGTTAACATCTGCCCCAGTGCAGTCCTCCAGGTGTGACGTACCTGTGAGGTACGCACCTCTCTCCTCTCCTTTTAGTCTGGGTTCCACTTTTGATGGTAAATCTATTCTACTGCGTTTGTAAATCAGGAATTTATAAAAAGGCAAGAACACACCACTTTGGCCTTTACCTTTGCGGTGTATTTTATGAAAGTACGGCTGTTTCCTTGCTTGGGGGCGGCCTTACCTGCTTTGCCACAGCACTGGGGTGGCCTGTCTGAGGGGTTTGGATTTCCCCAGCAGCTGGTTTCCGCATCGCAGTGACGCACACAGATGTCCTCTTCCCGAAGGCAGATGTGTGTGCCCTTCTAAGGTCAGGAAGGGAAGCATGGAGGAGAAGTCATCTGAGAGGGTGGATCTGACCTCTTCTGCCCCTAGGTCACCCCACCTGTGGCCTCTTTTGTCTTTCACTGCCTTTTTTCCTTTCTGTGGGGGAATGAGTGAGAACTGAAGACTTAGGGAGATCTGGGTTCAAATTCTGAACTCAAGATTAACCAGGATCCAGAAGACTCAGAGAGAGCCATCTTCTCCACATGTGAGCTAGAACCTCCCCCTGCTCTGTGCTGCTGTGTTGATTACATGGAGAAGAAAGTTAACTAGGGGCGGTGCTTGGCATGTAGTCGGTGGGAGCTCAGGGTGGCTCCTTCTCCTCCACCCTCTTTCTTGCCTTACCTCCTTCCGCTGAAGAGCAAGAAGCAGAATGAGAGATTGTGCTTAACTGAGGAGGGAAAAAGTGGAAGTCCTCAGTCTTCCGGAAGAGTTCAGGCAAGGTCCGCAGTGTAGGCAATTGCCCGCACCGCCCGGCCACTTGGGAGAGGGGTTCTCCATGACTTACTCAAGCGCCCACGTCAAACTGAGAAGTCTTCTTTGGCCTTCCTCACCTCCCTTTGAGAACCCACCTTCACCTTCTCTTTTGCTTCCTGAATGCCTTCATTCTGTCCACTACTCATGCCCCCAGCTTAACTCTCTCTGTCCTTTTCAACTCCCAAGTTACATTTTCTCTCAAGTTGGATTTGATTTAGATTAAAGTGATTAATAGAAAAGCAGCACCTAACTGGTGACGGGTTTGGAGGATGGCTCGTGAGGCCAGGTGGGTGAGGAGGGTTTCCACGTGGGAGGGAGGCCTGGCACGGGGGTCAGAGCCCGAGGGAGTGACCTGGTGTTTACTCTTAGGATCTGAGAGGAGGAGAGAGGTTTCCTGCAGAGGGAAATCCTGGCATGGATGTCACTCCACGGAGGTGGAGAGGGGCACCCACACGTGTTGGGGAGTGCTCTGTCACAGGGAGAGCCCACGCAGGGTGGGGAGGGTGCCCATGTGGGATGACAGAGCCCAAGGAGACTGAGGAGGGTGTTGCCAGAGGGGTGGCACCTTGACTGGTGTGAGCAGAGACCATGACCAGTAATGGGGCATTCAGGACTCGTGGGGCACCTGGCAGCCTGCAGAGAGGAGGACGAAGTGCAGCTTCTGTGACTTCCTGCCTCGTGGACCTGCCAGGCTCCACAAATCCAGGCGGGGTCCCTTGTATCCCTCACCAACCTGCTCGGGTTGGTGCCTTTTCTGTCACAGCTCCCAGTTTCAGTTGGGAGAGAGTCTGTCATCCCCAGCCCCTCTCTCACCCTGCGCCAGGAAGTCCTGTTGGCTCTGTCCTCAGAATCTGCTCTGTTTCAGAAGGTGACATTTCTGAAACTGCCTTTCAGTTCTGAGGCTCACTTTTCCAAGGTTGTGTAAGCGATGACCAGGGCTGCCCTTCTCCAACCTGACCCAGTTGAAGACCCCTTGCCAGCTTTTTTCTCTGTCCTGTCAACCTTGTATGGATAGCTCTCCTCACAGCCACTCATTTTTGTATCTCTAGGGCCAGTCACAATACCCAAAGTGCAGTAGCTCTACGAGGTTTTTTTTCCCCCTGCATTTTTTTGGATGGGGGGTGGTAAATAGTTTTATTTATTTATTTTTGATTTTAGAAGAGGTACTGGGGCTTGAACCCAGGGCCTCGTGCATGCTAAGCATGCGCTCTACCACTGGAGTTATCCCTCCCCCCCAACTCTTTTGTTGAAAGAGCCAGTTCTATAGTTGCAGTGACATCCATTCAGGCTTTTCTGGATCACTTGTGATCTCTTTGCCCTCATAAGCTTACTCCTTGGTCAGATTACACACAGATCCAGGTTTTAGATTTGGGAGCCATGGTTGGCCTTCACTGCTGGGTGTTTGGTCAGTGTCATGAGAGCCAGGAGGAGAGGGACTGACTTCACGGAGAGGAGAGAGAAGGGAGACGCTGAGGAGTGCTTCCCGGGGCAGATGGCGCACGTGACACCCCAGGGAGAGAGCCACCGGGCTGGGGGCACGGGGCCGTAAAGCCCACTTGGGGCGCAAGGAGGTTAGGCAAGCCTAACTGTAGTGGGGAGCCGTCGTGGCGAGAGGAGCCTGGACGGGCGTGTTGGGATAGCTGCGCAGGGCCTGGGGGGCGATGGTGGATTTGATCTTAATCTCAGTGTTGGAAGAAGGAAGGAATGGTAGCGATGAGGATGCCTTCCTCACGTGACTTGTGAGGGCAGAAATGATGGTCGCTTGAAGTCGCTGGTGGGTGCGTACTGGAGCTGGCAGTGGGCCTGAGACGAAGGTGTTTTTCTCGGGAAGTGTGTTGTCCATTGAGCAAATCCAGCTTGTGGGACTTCACCTCTGTCTGAACTGAATTGTGTTTTTGGTGTGTATTGTGTGGTCTACGTTAAAAAGTTTATCTGTGATTTACTGAACAGAGGAGGTTTCATGGTTATTTTTGGCTGTTAAGTAGGAAAACACTTCTGTTGGTGGCCACAAGGTGGCACTGGCTTCACAGTTACTCTGTTAGATGAGCGTTTTGAGTGTTCTGTATGCTTTTTTTCTTCTATCTTCTTACATGTATTTTCATATTCTTTCTACATTAAATATATGGAATAGTTATTAAAGTTTCATCTCTGTTGTTGGTGAAGTTCCCTTTTACTTTGCTATTTTAGTCTTTTGAAAAATCTTTAAAAAATTTATATAAAATTTTAAACATTTGAGACATACAACTGAGAAAGAAAACCCCTATATAATCTCCCTCTCCTTTGGGTTATTACATATGATGCTAGATTTTTTTATGTACCTCTATTTTCCTGTGTGTAAATATGCATTTTGGGGGGGGAGGGTGCAGGGGGAGAGTATGTTTTATATTTTTTGTCCATGCTTTTCTTCATTTTGGGGGGACTTAATTTCTTTTAGACATGTTTCCATATTAGTAAATGCTAGATATTATTTTTAAAAATGACAAAATTGTTTTAAAAATGTTGTTTAAAATATAATTCTGTTGAATAGTTCCCTGCAGTTTACTAGTATAATTTATTTGACATTTACCCATTTTAAGAGGTAGTACACCAATGGTTTTGTAAGTTCTTTCTTCCTGAAATAATCATTTTAAATTAATTTGTTTCTCATCCTGTTTTCCTAGTATTTTTTTCACGTGAAACAGTTGTTGCATTGCTGTTAGCCTATATTGCCAAAGTTGTTAATTAATGCATATGTAATTCTTTTTGGATTTAAACATGTGAGAGCTTGGAGTCTACTCTTTGAGTTACTCCCACAGTCCTTGCTGTTTCCGATCGCTGGTGACGAGGACTCTCTTCTCTTCCAGGTTGTTTCTGAGCACGTTCACTCTAGCAGTTTCGGCTGGGGCTGTTTTGCTTTTACCCTTCTCAATAATCAGCAATGAAATCCTGCTTGCTTTTCCTCAGAACTACTATATTCAGTGGCTAAATGGCTCCCTGATTCATGGTTAGTATATATTGCTTAATATAATCTCAATTAATGTTTTAATTTTTTACTGTACTGTATTTGAAAAGTTTCCTTTTCTTAGTTTCCTTCATAATTTGCATCTTCCTCCAGTAAACCATTTGAGTTCTTAATATAATCACAAGACCAGATTTTACTAAGTATTCCTATTCTTGGTTTTAAAAGACTTCTACAAGAAGCAATTTTTATATGTATTGTGATTTTGATAAATGCATTTTCATTTAAACATTTAGCATGAGAATTTTGGTTTATGTGAATATGTCAGAAGAATTCAACCTCCATTTAGGACCTGCAAAAAACCCCACCATAGTTTCTATTTTATTTATTTGCTGTTAGTTTCTTCAGTCATTTCAAAATGTATGATAGGAGGGGGAAACTAAAATGAAGCACAATCTTTGAAGTTAATGTGGTTTAAAACAATGATGACTTACTTATTTTGACAACGTGGTCTGTTGCTTTGAAGCAAAATGACCTGAATTCCAGTCTTGGCTCTGTCATTTTCTGGAATTTTTGGTGAGGTAGGACATTTTAATTTTAATTTTAATTTCTAAGGTACATAAAAAGCTCTGATATACAACTTTTTAATATGTTTTATTATCTTTTGCTTCTTTTTTTTTCATATTGAATTATGTGATCTCCTTAATTGTGAAACACCAGCTCTATCAGATTTTTGGAAATGTGTTTTTCTAGTTGTTATTTTACTTTTTAATTTTGCTTTTTTGATTACAGAATTTTTAAAAATCCGTGTTTTTTATTGAAGTGTAGTTGATTTACAATGTCAGTTTGATGTTAATTACAGAATTTTGCATTTTTATGTTGTCCAGTCTTTTTTTTCCTTTGGTTTCTCTAATTGTTTTTGTGTTTAGAAGCTCTTTCCCTTCCTGAGATGGAACAAATATTCCTTTTTTTTTCTCTTGTTCTTTAAAAAATGGTTTTATTTAGTTAAGTATTTAATCCGTCTGGAGTTTCTACAGTTAACTACCTTTTCTCTCACCCCGTGTGTGTGTTTAAAGAAATGCATATTTGTTATAGAAAATTTGGAATACAAGATTTGCAGTGAGGAAAATTAATATTACCCACAGTCCTACAACTCAGGGAGCTCCTATGGACACTGTGGCCTGCAGCCTTTCAGTGGTGTGTGTGCGCTTGTGAACATATCACCAGTTAAATAGTGAGGTGGGACCCTGGTATACTCACGGGTGATTTGTGTCTGCATTCAGCAGCGTATAGTGGGGAGGTTTCCATGGCAGGAAATATTTCTCTGTGCTATTTACAGTATCACCTAGAGCCACTATAATCCTGAAGCATTTTCAGTTCTTTAATTAGCAAAGCTACCTTGTACATCTTTACAAATAAATATTCATCTTTAGGACAAATTTCTGCAGTTTACTTTGCCAGTAAGCATACTTTATTTAAAGGCTTTGAAAAGATTATTTCCCAATTATTCCTCAGAAAAACCGTCTGAATTTTACTAGCAGTTTCATTTCATGTAGTATGTGAGTTTCTATTTCCAAAATGAATCTTCACCAATTTGGGGTGTTAGTTAAAAAAACCCTACCAATTCAATAGATGAGAAATTTCCTTTTTAAAATCTGCATTTTTAAAATTATTCTTGAGGGTGGACATTTACAAAACATATTTATAGGTCATTTGTATTTGTCTTTTTAGTAAGTTGCCTTGTATTTCCTTTGCCTATTTTTGCAGTGTTTTTAAGTAATTAGCTCTTTATCAGGTTAATTGCAAACATATCCTTCCCAATGTCCTTTAATACTGCTTATTCTGTTTCTTGACCTGAAGAATTTTAACATTTAGTCTGTCACATACTTTACACTGGGCTTGTGGTTTCTGTCACGCTTGAAACTGGAAACAAATGGAGTCATTGATACTCCGAAGACCAAAGAATTTGGTAAAGTTAGGACTAATTATTAAATGAATAAAGAGAAATTATTCCTTTTTTGTTGCTCAGCAATTGAAAAACTCAAGCAAACTAAGGTCTTTACTTAAATTGACACAGAAAGTCAGTCATCTACTGAAAAGTTATTATGAAAGGCCGGAGACAACCTGGAAAGTAAATGAGAGTTGTTTTTATCAGTGGTCAGTTGAAAAATATATTTATCAATCATTTTTCTGATGAATTATTTTTAGATGACAGTGCTGTTTGTTATTATCCAACGCTTAGATGATACATAATTTACAGGTGTTTTTTGCATGTGTTGTTTGAAGTGTTTGTCAGAGACTGTTCGGCGCTGTCCCCTCTGGCCCCAGCTTTCTGCAGGGGTGTCCTCCTGTGGTGCATATGTGTTTGCACTTGCACTGGAGTACAGGTGGTCTCAGGCCAGGCTAACTGGTATTATAAGTGTACTGGCCTTTGTTTCCAGCTTTACTAAATAGAAATTTCATGATATCCTTAATGACCTTCAAATACTCTAAATCAGGGCTATTTCTTTTATTCTGTTTATAGACTGGGCCTTTATTCTGTTTATAAGTAAGGGCTACCAATATATGACATACTGTGTATTTAATGCTAGATATTATGTATTTGTTTGTATTGTCGTTTTTCTCATTATAGTGTAAGGTGTATAAGCTCAGGTATGGTATTTTGTTATAAATCGCGGTCTAGGACAGTGCTTCCCGCATAGTGGTAGCCCAGTAAATGTGTTCAGTGAGTAGATAGACTATATGATAAATAATAGCTTTAACCTCCAGTGCATCACATCAGCTGCAAGTTGGGGACCTGGAGGAAGAGCCTTCTAAATTATATCATCACTTTGAGATGTATTCTCAGAAATAGGTCTTAGGAACCTAAGCTGTCAGCTCTGGAGATTGTTCTTGAGGGCTTTATGACCCCTGACTTTGTTTCTGCTTCTGATTTTTTGGTAGATCTGTATCCTTTGCCGCGTGTGATGAATTTCATAGAGCTTCATGTTTATCTTTCTTTTCTGAGTTCATAGTTTGGTTTGAGCTTGCGGATGACGTCCCAGGGAATGTTCATTTCCTTGGATGGTCTTGGGGCTGGAGATTCGTCAACCCTAGATACCTTGCTTCTTTGCTTTTAGATGATAGCCGTTCATGGGACCAGCTGTCATAGAGGAGGCCCAGGAGAGCCCATGGTACAGTTCCAGCCTGAGTTTGAAGCCCTCGGTGGTGGCAGTAGACAGGACCACTTTGGTGACTGTGAGTCTGAGTTGTTGAGCCTACACGTAACCTCCGTCCCTGCTGCCATTTTCTCATGAGCCCACTGGGTGATTACGGGGGCCGTGGGAGAGAGAGGATAAGTTCATTTTATACACTTTAATACTAAATCCTCCTCTCCTGAGGTTCCCCTTTAGTTAGCAGTCACATGGGATACAAATATCTTCACATTTTTTTCCCATTGAGAGTAGTCTGTCTGCACACCTTGTCTCCAAATGTCCTTGTTAACCAGTTTTCCAGTCATGTTCCTTCCAAGTCCCTGACCGCCCAGCCAAACCATTGGTCACAGCTGGTGAGTGTATAACCGCATGTCTGGCCACTTTCCCTTCCAAGCAGAGTGATCTGTCAGGTGCACTGGGAGGATTTCGCCTCACTGTCCTTTGGAGATGTTGCAGGGAGGGGCCGTGGCGCTGCAACTGTCCACCTGGGGGCGGTGTCTGCCCATTGAGCAGATCCATCTGTGACCCAGGCGGTGTCTCCTGTCCCTCCACCAGATGGTCAGAACTCCCCTGGATGCCACAGGTGCAGGCAGGGGAGAAAAGGCAGAGTGGCAGCAGGGCTATGGGTGTCTCAGCCACTTCGTGAGGCTCTGGCCTGGTCGCGTGTACACCACTTCCGCCTGATGTTGGAGGGTCGCTGTGCATGCCCACCGTCATGGCTTGGTGGGTCAGGTCAACATAACACCTAGTTCATGATGGACAGCTCGGGTCGCATGGTAACTTGGTGGTCAAGTATTCAGTCTCCACTAAGGCCTGACAGCAAACCAGTGGCTGTTTCTCAGAAGGAAGGCAGTTATCTGCAGGAGATGGCAGGGCTTTGCGCCGAAATCCCAAGGGCCTGGGCTGTGACTCACCTGTGGGGCTGCCGATGGCTCCAGACAGCATCCCAGTCTGCTGCCGGCACTTCAGGCCCCTTGCACCTGCTGCTGGGTCATAGGTCTGAGGTCAGAGCAGCCTGGACCTCGTGCCAAGCCTTCTCTCGTCTTGGCCCCACTCAAAAACAGCAGCTTTTTGGGTCACTCAGGAAATAGGCCAGAGTAACACCTCAGGTGAGGAATACGTTACCTCCAAAGTCCAGAGAAACCACCAAGTACTGGGCCTTTCTTTTGGTTGTAGGAGAGACCAGATGCAGTAGTCCTTAGAAGGGTGTCTTGACTTGGCCCACCCCACTGGACCCCTAGAAATTTCACTGAAGTAGAAGACTCCTGGATTTTTGTTAGATTTATTTTCCACCCTGTCATGAAAATGTCTTAGCGATAAGTCTAGAGTAGTTGCTACTTCTTACTCACCGGGTCTGGTTAGCATAATGCTGTCAATGCAGGGGAATGCTACGTAGTCTCCTGGAAGGGAATGGTGGTCCAGATCCCTGCAAACAAAACCGTGCCATAGGTCAGGAGGGGTGGTGTGCCCTGAGCTCGGACAGTGAAGGTGTATTGCTTGTTTTGCCAGCTGAAAGCAGACTGCTTCTGGTGGGCCTTGTGGACAGGGAGGGAGAAAAGCATTTGTCACATCAGTAGCCGCATGCCAGGTACCAGGAGGTGTGTTACTTTACCCAGGTGGTGAAACCATACCTGCTATGGCAGCTGCAGTTAGAGCCACCATCTGGTTAGGCTTACAGCAGCCACTGTCGTTCTCCAAGACCTGTCTTTCTTGGGGATGTGGGAGTCACCACCCCCTCCTCTTTCCAGTGCTTGGCTGCGCTAATTCCCGCACTACCTTCGGGAATGTGGGGCTGCTTTTTGTTTACTGTTTTCCTAGTTAGAGGCCGTTCCAGTGGCTTCTGCTTCGCCTTTCTCGCTGGAATCCACAGGTCAGGGCGCCATTGTGGGGATTCTGCCTGCTTTTGAGGCTGTACATCCCAATTATGCATTCTGGACCTGGGGAAATAACCAGAGAACAGGTTCAGGGACACCCCCCCCCCCCATGAAACATGTGGGACTGGAGCTGAAACTCTCCCGGCCACCTGACCTCCACAAGCCCCTGCTCTGTCATGTGGACCTCAGTGATGTTTTGGGTCTCCTGGAATTAGTGTCAGTTAGGAGCCAGTGTTTAGCAGTCCCTGCAAAGTCTGATCATTTCTTTTATCCTAGTGCAGTTATAACTTCCTTTTTCATTTGTTAATCATTTACCATCTTGTGACATTTATGGGATTTTCTTGAATTATTGTCTTTTTTTTTGTTAAATGTTTTGTGAATTGATGCTAAATTCTTTGAGGACTCAGAACTTGTCTCAGATTCTCGTAATCTCCCCGGAGCGCCTGTCCCACTTCCTGCACACTGAAGATGCTCATTAAAGATTCACTGTCTGGATGAATAGAAGTTATTAATTGTTTCATTAGAAATACTTTGGTAAAAATGGACTTAATTTGAATAGAAATTTAATGGCTTATCCTAAAAAATTGTCAATATGGAATGATTGTGCCTTTAATGTGTAAGTCTCATGAGGATTAGAGGCTAAAATATGTGTTGATAATGCTTTGGGATGTGTAAATATATTTAGTTTGGCTTAAATACAGTGTTTGGATTTTGGACTTGTGTCTGTTTTTTTTTAACTTTTTAATACTGAAGTATAGTCAGTTTACAATGTGTCAATGTCTGGTGTACAGCATAATGTTTCAGTCATACATATACATAAATATATTCGTTTTTATATTTTTTAAATTATAGGTAACTACAGGATACTGAATATAGTTCCCTGTGCTATACAGTATAAACTTGTTGTTCATTGGTTTTGTGAGGATTCTCCTTGTACTTCCGATGTAAGAGATGTTCTGCCAAAGTGCAGTAGGTATTCTGTGTGACTTGTTCTGTGTGTGGATGTGTTTCTGTTGTATTCATGGGAGAGGGTGAGCACTGCTTCCTGCTACTCTGCCATCTTGGCAGCGCCCCCTGGACGTGTGTGTGAAATGTTGTGTGTTACCTGTGTTACCTTGGAATGCCACTTCACTTCTCTGGGCCAGAATTTAGTGACATAAGTAAATAAAATACTGAACTTAGTTCTAAATCTCTGTATCTTATAGCAAGATGTGTCTCTGTCAACAATGAGAAGATGAGTAAAACATTTTCTTGAAAAATGTGATATACAGAAATGATATTGGAGCCCAAGTGAGGCAGGGTGGTAATCCTCTGGTCACTGACAGTTTTAGCCGGGGGGTCTTTGTCATTTGTCAGCTGGCTGCCGTGAGAAGCGTTCCATCATCCGCTTGGTGTGGGCCACAACCTGCCAGCAGTTACAGTTTACTATAGGATGGTACAAATTAAAATGATAGCTAACACTTGTACTGTGGTTATTTTTATTATTATAATAAAATAGGAAAAGGGTAAAAAATGCACAGAAGAAAGAAAATATTTCGTTCACTTTATGTATCTTGTATACTCTTAAAAATTAGTAGAAAAATATGAAACTATTCAGTTCCATAAATTAAAAAACAGTGACTCAGCTGCTTTAATGGATTGTCCTTTCTGAGTGATGAGTATGTTTTGGAACTAGATAAAGGTGGAATTAAGGTATAGCCTCAAATAAAATGAGGAAATAATTGTTCAGTTTTCGAGGTATTTTCTCTCAGCAAGGCCCACTTTTTGCGAAGCTGTCCATACTCACTTAAGACCAGACAGAGGCACACGTTTATAAAATGACTGCTCACCTTGAGATTCAGCTTGTTAAAAGACAAGCACAGTGAAGCTGACTCAGCTTTACAAGGTGTGTGTGCTTTATTTTGGTTTGTCAACAAGAATGGCCAGTATGCTGTTTTGGACGTGACGTCATGAAGAAACAATACAGAATCCATCTTTGTTTCGTTTTCAAGTCCCACAGAAGGTCAGAAAATTCACTTTTAGATTGTAAGCCATCAAGCTTTAAAAAAGCAAAGCAAGTGTTATATTTACTTATTTATAAAAATTAAATCAGAAGTCAGTCCTTACTGATTTTAAGGTATCATTGTTAGTTAAATTAACAATTTCTAGTTAATTGGTCTCAATAGTTCAGTCATTTATTATAATGTACATCACTATAGTTACTGGCTACTTACTGAGGTATTGTTTATACTAGTAAAAATAAAAAACAATCTTAGTAGGAAATTTACTTAGTTAAATTTCAGTAGATCCAAACAGTGGAGTGTTTTTTGGCCCCTACAGATGATGTTGTAGATGAGTATTTGTTGATAAAGAAAGATACTGAAAAAAATATTTTTCTCTGGGTGGAAGGATTTTATGATATAGAAAAACTTATATTTATAAAATTTTAAAAATATTTGCATTGTATAATATTTCCACAGTAGATATGTATTGCTTTTTGTTATAAGAAAAAGTTATACATTAAGGTAAAAAGTTCCACAGCTTATTGCTAAAATTGTTCTTTTTGTTCTGTTTTCCTTCTGAATACATAAGCAAAAGCTATTTTAGTTCTGAGGTTCTCACAACACTATTCAAAAGCCAACTGGTTGTCTTTCCTTTAAAGCTCACGCTTTCTTTGTAGAATTTTTAAATTATATGTCATTCTTTGACAGTTCGATTAGTTCCTCAATTCCAGTAAAATATTGGTCTTAACTTAGTTTTGTCATTTTGGAAATTATTGAATATGGCTGAACTTGGATTAATCTTCTTATTTACATTCATGAAGTTTTTTGTCTATGTGGTAAAATGATAGGTTGTTTCATAGTATTTTGTATACTGTGTTGAAATATTTTGTGACTCCAGCAGATGGAGCTAGAAGTTAATGCTTCCTATAGTGGTTTGGCAGTTCAGTTTGGTTGGGTTGGGTTTTAAACCAAGTATTCTGGGATTATTAAATAATCTTTATTTACGTTTAGATACCTCTTTGGGGGATGGGCATTGAATATGTTTCCAAAAAGGTTGTCACTGATACTGATTTTGATAAATTACAAGGTTTCTGAAGTTTTAGGGTTCTACTGCTGCATCAGAACATAGAATTTTAGCTTTCTGAAGTAGAGAAATTTAGCTCAGATTCCTTTTTGGTTTACAAATTAATATGTGATAATATGTAATACAGTAAAGGTGGTGGTAGTATGTTATGTGTATTAGCTCTAATTTTTAATTTAAGAATGTTTTATCAAAATTACAGAATATTCTTAAGGGGTATTTATGTGTGTACGTCTGATGTGTGTTTATAAAATGCTGGAGACTTACTGAGTTTCACACAGTTGCCAAAAATAGAACGACAACTTAGGAGTATATAGTAGCTATGTTATTTTTCTATATATTAACTGTTCTTCTCATAATAACTTTAACTTTCTCACATGTTGCAAGTTTAATAATTAAATTAACCTAAGCTGAGTCTGAAGCTTTCACATTTATTCTGGTTAATAATCTAATTTTTTGCATTCAATTATTTAGACTTTGAACAAAAGCTGGCTATTTACATAGATGACTATACTGCTAGGTAGCATATTATCATCAACTCTCAAATTCCTTGTGTTAAGTGAATTTTTCTGGCAAATATAAGTATGGTGGAAGTTATATCTCTTTCTGCAATTGTGGTTGTTAAAACCATCAGTGGTAATGTTGAATCTCCTGGAAAAGGGGGAGTGGGGGAAAATAAAAATTGTTTTAAATTATATATATTATATATAAAGTTCAGTACACAAAAGAAGTTATCTAACCTCACTACAAAACTAAATGAGTTGCTTAGTATCTTTGTTCAGCAGATGTTGCTGCTTGTCAGTATCTGTTGATACAGATTTCTTTCTTTAGCTTTTTCATAACTATCTTCATTTTAAGTGTATTGGTTAGTCAGAATAGGTTCTTTTACTGATTAGTGTGATCTTTTTGCCTAAGGCAGACTTTCATTTTTCAACTTTTGACTTCCAGAGAAGAATTTGAATTTGTATTTTTCACTGCATGAAAGGGAAACATGATCAGAAAGAGAAATTCTGGAATTTCGTATATTTAGAGATCAGCAGCAGTAATAAAGTCTCCTTTCTGCTCTGGGTGATAGCTGATCATTTTAAATTATAAAAACTAGTTAAAAATTTCCCTCCATTATTAAAGTATCGTGGACTCTGAGCTTTCAGGGGTTTTTGCTAGTGGTTGCAGCTCTCTGAGGGCAGTCTTGGAGCCCCTGCTACACGGTAACTTGTTTTACTGAGGCTGGGATTGGAGTTGAGCTTCGTGAGGCTGGCGGGTAGACAGGCCGCGCCGCGGCTGCCGGGGGCCCAGCCTGCGCCTCCATCTCAGGTCAGCTTTGTGTTCTCCGTGCTTCTTGTGCACTTTGTGGGGAAGTTACAGGATGTCGGGGTGTGAAGGGCTTTGGGTTTCACAGAAGCATTCAAGTGTGTATTTCATGATGCGTAAGGGCCTTTACGTGCTCCTTGCAGAGAACTTAGACTGTGCAGCCATGGGGAGGAAAACAACCATCCACCATTCTGCTGCACTCACTTGTCAGTACTTCGGTGTATTTCTTTGCAATTTATTTTCTGTGCCTATTTTTGTCATTGTTGTTTTCATAGATCTTTTAATATCATGTAAGTATATAGAGTGTTGTTGTGTAAGCTTGCTTTGGTATAATTAGTGAGAATCATTCTCTAAGGAAAGGGTTGAGAGCTAATTTTAGCTGTAATTCATAGCACTTCCTTGTCTTTATCTGGTCTAATTGATGTACGTTAGAGTTTTTCAGGTTTTTGGAGATTTGCATTATGTTGAGACAGGGCAGGGAGAGGCACTGACATTGGTTTACCATTTTGGTATGTAATTTCTCTTCTGTTCTTCATGAGAGCTCTGTAAGGTCTATTACAGCCCATTTTATACACGAGGAAATAGGACAGTGCAGTTGAAGTCCCTTTTCTGGGTCACCTGTAGCTGACAGATGCAAACCCAGGCTGGTCCGACATAAGGTACCACTCACTTGGACACCCACTGCCTGGACTGAGGAAGTCTTTAAAATCATGAAGAGTGTGAATACTGTGTTGTGCACTAAGTACACGGAATACGTGCAATATTTTATTGAAGTTGGATTTGTTAAAACCTTTCTGTATTCGAAAGATGTTTTGGTTTCTTAAGACTTGTGTGTACATAAATGTAAACAAATGTGTAAGTGTTAGTTCTGTTGTAGTGTCTTACAAACTGGTCATAAGCTCAATTAAGCATTTTGTTTTACAGAGATGGATAGACTTTCTAGGCTATCATATTCTCAGTTTAAACATTTCCTTTAGTAAAATCTTACTAAAGTGACACTCTCTTTTTGCCAACCAGACAAAAAAAAGGCCCTCAGCTTAGGGTCTCACGGGCTGAAATTAAGGTTTTCACAGAGTTGTATTCCTTATTGGAGGCTCTGTGGGAAGAATTTGCTTCAAAGTTCATTCGGGTTTTTGGCTGAATCTGGTTCTCTGTGCTTGTAGGACTGAGGCCCTCATTTCCTTGCTAGCTGTTAGCCAGGTGCCATCTTTGCCCCAGAGGCTGCCTCTCTCTTTTCTTTTTCCATGTGACCCCATCCAGCAAAGTTGTGTCAACTTCCTCCCTGACTTACTCTTCTCTTCTGCTGCTTCTCTGACTGAGAGAAAATTCTCTGCGTTTAAAGGCTCATTTGGTTCAGTTGTGCCCACCTGGCTAATCCAAGATGGTCTCCCTGGGTCTCTTTATTAAAGTCCTTAGCCTTCATTATATCTGCAACATCCTTTTTTGCCGTGTATATTTGGTGAATAGTGTTTTCCCCAAATTTGTGTCCCCCTAGAATGTCAGGACATGACCTTATTTGGAAATGATGTCTTTGCAGATGTCGTTAGTGAAATAAGATTATAATAGATTAGGGTGAGCCTAATCCAGTAGCTCCTCCTTATACGGAGACAGAGCTGAGCCGGACACAGTGGGGAGAAGGCCATGTGAAGACCAAGGCAGAGGTGGGAGTGTTGCGCCTGCAAGCCCAGGAGAGCCTGACACCACAGGCAGCCGGCAGAGCAGCGTGGAGGGGCTCTTCCCCAGAACCTCCAGCAGGGCAGTGCTGCTGCTGGCCTTTGCTTTCGGACTTCAAGCCTCCACGACTGTGAAACAGGAGGTTTCTGTCTGTGGTGCTTTGTTGGGGCAGCCCTAGGACACTCACTGATGCGCTGTGGGACGATTCCAGGGGTTAAAGTGTGGGTATCTTTGGGGCTCACTCTCCCTACCTTGAGTGTGCAGCTGAGTACAGAGCAGGAAAATACAACCCATAATGAGGGGAAAAAGTCAGGCAAAACTGACTCACAGTTGACATGATTCAGAATAAGACAAGGTCATTGGAACGTTTCTTCTAACTCCAGTTCACATATTCCAGAAGCTAGAGGAGAGGCTGAACATATTGAGACATAAAAGATATGAACAAGAACCAAATAAACTTCTAGAGATGGAAGCTGTAGTGTTTGAAATGAAAGTACATGGGACGGGATTCCAAAAGCAGACTGGACGTTGCAGAAGAGATAAGACATAGCAGCCGAAAACTGAAAAAGAAGCACACAGAGAAAAAAATGGCCGAAAAACTGATCAGGTCATCAGTGGTATAACTGATGTTCTTGAAGGAGGGAGGATTAAGAAAAATATTTGAAAAATTAATGGCAGAAAGATTTCAAGATTAGATGAAAACTGTAAACTCACTTATCCAAGAAGCTCAACTAGCTTTAGGTACAAGAAACCTGCCGAGACACATCAAGTTGGTCAAAATCAGTGTTAAGGAGAAAATCTTAAAAGCGTTCAGAGAAAAAGATGTAAAGTACAAAGGAGCAATGACGAAACTCATAGCTTATTTCTTCTGGGAAAAAAATGCAAGACAGATGGCAGGGTAGCAACGTCTTGAAAGTAGCGAAAGAAGAAAGCCCCGCCAGCCTGGTTCTATATCCAGTGAAAATACTTTCTCAAATCGAAGTCTCAGTCAGGACCGTGTCAGATGTACAAAAGGCGAAAAGTCATCACCACACACCTACGCTGACAAAAGTAAGGGGAGACTGGCGGCAGGTAGACGTCTGGATCTGTAACTCCAGGAGTGGCTAGTGTGCGGGTGAACGCTGGAGCGACGCCACGCTAATTCCAGTAAGAAGGGGGCGGAGTAGGTGTGCTGATACCAGAGACGGTTAAGGAACATCCCGGGCTTGAGAAGATTGCTTCATACTAATGAAGGGGTCCACCTGTCAGAGTGACACAGTAGTAACCTTGGTCTACCTATCATCTACCTGTCTGCTTAACGATATTTATTAAATAGCTATTAAGTACACGAAGCAAAACTTGTGGAAATTAAAGGATTGATAGTAAAAAATCACGATTATATTCAGATATACCAATATCCCCTTTTCAATAACTGATGGAACAAGTAGCCAGGAAAAACTCAAGGCATGGATACTTTCAAATACTTGAAATTGAAGACTTGAGTAACACTTAACTAACTTGGCCTGTTTGCATTTACGGAACACTGTGCCCGTCAGTAGTGGAATACGCATTCCTTTCAAGTATTCGGGGAGTATTTACCAAGAGAACCGTATTCTGTGCCGTAAGACAAGCCTCAGCACTTTGTCCTACATGACACGCTCTCTGGTGACAATGCACTTGAGCAGGGAATCAGCAGCAGCACCGTATCGAGAAAACGCCTCAGGTAAGTGGCCACTAAATAGCACTTGACAGTAGCTCTCAGGTCGAGGAGCAAGCCAAAAGGGAAATCCGGCATACTTTGAAGGAAAGAAAAATGAAAATAAAACATCTCAAAATTTATAGCACAAAGGTAACCGTTTAGGAAAAGAGAAGTCCTTAAGTCAGTTCCCATGGCTTCTACCTTCAGAAACTAGAGAAGGGAGCAAGTGAATCCCAAAGTGAGAAGAAGATGGGAAATGAAAAAAGATGAGAGGAGACATCAATGAAACAGAAGATGGAGAACATCCACGAGGAGGTCAGCCGGGCTGACGCAGCCTCAGCCAGATCGCAGGACGCACCGTCGTGAATGTCAGGCCTGGGGGTGGTGGCGCCACTCCGACTCTGCGGCTGCTGAAGGGCTGACTAGCACGCATGTTGAGCACCTTTATGCCAGCAAATTCAACAAGTTAGAGAAACTGAAAAATTCCTTGAAAGGCAGAAGCCAATGAAACCCTCTTATGCATTGTGGAAATGTTACAAACATTCTCACAAATAAAACTCTAGGCCAGCAAGACTTCATTGTTCTACCAGATACTTAAAGAAGAAATGCTGTCAGTTCTACACAGACTTTTTAAGAAAATTGAGAATGAGGGACTACTTCCTAACTCTGAGACCAGCATTACCCTGATACCAAAACCATACAGACACACGTGAAAACTGTAGACCAATATCCCTCACGAACATAGATGCATGAATTTTTAACAAAATTTTAGCAAATCAAACATAACAATAATAAAAAGGATAATATGTCATCACTTTTTTAAAAAATCAATGAATATAATTCACCATATATACATATTGAAAATGAAAATTCATATGGTCATCGCAATATATGCAACAAAAGCATATGACAAAACTCAGTGTTCATTCCTGATAAAATCTCTCAGCAAATTAGGCACGAAAGGGGATTTTCTCATCCTAATAAAAAGCATCTCTGAAAACCCTGCAGATAACATCATACTTAATAGTGAAAGGTTGAATGATTTTTACTTGTGATCAGAACAAGGCAAGGATGTCCTCTCTCACCACTTCTATTCAACATTGTTCTGGTGATTTTTAAACAATAAAGAACATTCAGATTGGAAAGGAAAGAGTAAAACTGTCTCTGTTAACAGATGATATGACTGTCTATGTAGAAATTTTTATGGAATCTATTATAAAAAAGCTATTAGAACTAATAAGTGGATTTTGCAAGGTTGCAGGATACAAGATCAATATATAAAACTCCACTGCACTTCTATATACTAGCAATGAGTAATTGGAAATTGATTTAAAAACCAGTGCCATTTATACACAGTAGAATCAAAAATATGAAATGCTTTGGGATGTGTCCTATATGCAGTAAACTAGAAAACACTGCTGAGAAAAATTAAAGAGTACTGTCATAAATGGAGCGAGAGGCTGTGTTCATAGAAGACAGTACTGCTAAGATGTCCATTCTCCCCAAGTTGATGTTTTGATTCAACACAGTCTCAGTCAAAGTGCCAGCATGCTTTTTCTTTTGTAGAAATTGAAATGCTGGTCTAAAATTTAGGTAGGAATTCAAAGGACTTAGAATAGCCAAAACAGCTTTGAAAGAGAACAGAATTGGAGCGCTGACCGCCCAACTCGGAGTTTAAGGCCCTCGTAGCTGAGACTGCGGTGACAGCACAGAGATAGACAAATAGATGAACTGAATAGAACAGAGTGTCCAGGAATGTATCATTATAACATACTGTCATTTTACTTTTAACAAAGGTGCAAAGGCAATTTGGTGGAAAGAGGCTGTTTTTAACAAATGGTATTGGAGCAATCATAGGCAAAAAATGAACTTCAGTTCGTATCTGGCACTGTATACAAAAAGTGATTCAAAAAGATCATAGACCTAAATGTAAATCCTAAAACTGTAGCACTTACAGAGGGAAACATAGGAGACAGTCTTTGACACTGGGCTCGACCGTAACTTGGGTAAGACAATTATGCTGCAAGGCATGATCCATAAAGAAAACATTGGTAGATTGCACTTCATCAGCATGAAGGAATTTTGTTCTTTGAAAAGTACTGTTAAGAGAATGCAGAGACAGTCCACAGAGTGGGAGGAAGTGTCTGCAAATCCTATACCAGATAAGGGACTTGTAGTCAGAGTATTTAAAGACCTTGCCAAACTCAGGACACAAACAGACAACCCAATGACAATGGACACCAGATCTGAAGAGACATTTTAGCAGAGAAGATATAGATGGATGGCAAATAAGTTCATGAAAAGATGTTCACATCATTATTCATTGGAGAAACGCAAATTAAAACAGTAGTGAGAGACCACTGTACACCTGTTGGAATGGCTGAAACTAAGAACACTGCCCATACCATCTTTTTGGTCAAAATGCAGATGAAATTTGAACCCTGCTGGTGGGAATGTAAAATTATACACTCAACTTTGGAAAACATTTTGACAGTTTCTTAAAATGTTAACTGTACACCTGCTGTCTGACCCAGACATTGCATGTCCATGTACTTACCACAAAGAAACGAAAGCCTGTGTCCATACGAAGACTTGTATGTGTTTATATAACAGCTTTAGTTGTGAGAGCCACAACCCAGACAGCAGTTTGCAGGTGGATGGATGCTGTGTAGTAACTGTATTGAATCTGATACAAAGGGACAGACTATTGATACTGTCAGTGTTGAAAAAAATCTCAAAATAATTGTACCACGGGACAGACTCCAGACAAAAACAAGGTTACATACTACACATTACCATTTTTAGAAAGTTTTGGAAAACACAGTCTTTTCTAAGGTTCACAATCTGGTGGGTGGAGTATGGGTTGGGGTGGGGAGTGGCAGGAGGCTGTGATTATAAAATGGCATGAGCAAATGTGGGGGTGATGGATACATTCATTATCTTGGTTATGGTGACATAACTGCCCAGTTTTATGAAATTGTACACTTTGTAGTTTATATCAATTGTAACTCAATAAATTTGCTACAAATTAGTATTTTTACTTTTTATATACATCATGATTTTCTGCAAAGTGAACGTGGGTGCTCAGAAAGTAGGATAGTTTGGTACAGAAACTACTCAGCGCTGTGCGTTAGTAGCCTCTGGGCATACGACTATTACTGAAAGCAGAAAATCATAAAGTGCTTGTTTTGTTACAGGCATGCTGACTGTTGTTCATGCCTTATTGCGCTTAATTCTCAGCACCACCTGCGGACGTGATCCTCAGCCTCGCTGCACAGGTGAAGAACCTGTGACTTAGAAGGGTTGTCATGTGAAAGTGCAGACGGGGCTTGAGCCCAGGCCTGTCTGAAACTCCAGTGTGTGCGTTTGGCCACCATCCTGTGTGCTCTTCTTAGTTATTAACACAGTACAGCAACTGGCCATAATTATAACCCCTGTGAATGAAGAAGAGGGTTAAGATCTTTAGCATTTTTTTTTCAGGGCTGGAAAGTGGAAAAGTATTTTAGAACAGTTTTTATTTTTAAAATTGCAAATTAAAGTTCTTCTTAAGACATTGTTTTCTGAAACATTTTGTAGAACATTTTATTTCCTGCTAAGGTAAATATATACTCTAAAATTCGCTCACTCTATCTAGATTCTTGAGTAAGAAACTTGTAAATTGATTTTTAATTATATCACCCTACCTACTAAAGGAAGTAAATCTCTTTAGGTAACCTGTACAGGTGCTGAATTATTTCTTTTTATTTGTTTGTATTCCATGCTGTTCCAAAAAGGATTTAGGGCACTTATGAAACATATATGTTAATTTGTAACCAACACAACTGTAAACTAGTTGACTTTGGTTCCCAGACAGCTCAGCGTATAGTCTCATAGGTCTGGAGTGGAAGCTGTGAGGGCAGAGGTTTGCCTGGAACAGAGAGCTTTGTAAATAAGGGTTTTGAAAGAACAGCAGTTACCTCTTTTCAAAAACATTGGGTTATGATTGCATGTAGTCCATTGAACTTATGCTTAGCATAATTTTTATCTTTGATTCTTGATCTTATAAATTTTAATGAAGGTTATAGCCATCAGTTTTAAAGTTGATTATTTTACGTATAAAGAGTGAGAGGTTGGGTCAAATATTATTCCAGTGACATACCTAAAGTTCTGTCTTTTAAAAAATCTAGTATTATCATGTAAGTTGCTTTTTATTGTGATTTTATGAGAGCAGAATGTGCCAGAAAGGGAAAAGGTGATGTGAGCTTGCCTGCCCCTTTTACTTTTTCTTTCCCACTTGGAATTGCTTACTAAAACTTCTGTGATGTCGTGGTTTTAAAAAATCCCCAGACTTAGTGCAGCTCCTTGCAGGCTCTGCAGCCTCGGCAGGTTTTGCGTAGCCAGCCTCTGCCGTGTCAGGGGTTGCCGTGAGGAGCAGATGAGTTTGTGTAATAATGTGTAAATCACATAGAATAGTGCTCAACGTAAGGGCTCAATAAATGCTAATTATTACTTTTAGGGTTTTTATGAGGCTTAAATTAAACAAGGTTGTACATGTAGAATGTTCAGTAGAGTATCTGGCATTTATTAAGTGCTCAATAAATGCTAGTGGCTCTAATTTAAATATTCAGGTGCCAATATGTCTGAAGAGGCTGTGTCTTTGCATCTCTGCATGTATCGTATCTTTAGTGAATGCATTTTAGGGCTTGAGGAAAAATCGTTAGTTTTTGTGTTGACTTTTCCCAATAGGTACAAGTTACAAAGCTATAAACAATTTGGAGAAATATGTAATCATTTTTCTGGTTTCTAAGTTTAAGTCATTTGTTAGGCCTCCCTCTCCAAGTTTATGTTTATTTTCACTGTTAAAAAGTACAGAACTTTGACTAGTGTCACAGGCTAGCTCTGTGATTTTCTTTGGCAGGACTTGTCAGTGTCTAACTCATCTTTCTTCCGTTGTTCTCCGCCCTGCAGGTTTGTGGAACCTTGCTTCTCTCTTTTCCAATCTTTGTTTATTTGTGTTGATGCCCTTTGCCTTTTTCTTTCTGGAATCAGAAGGTTTTGCTGGCCTAAAAAAGGTAAGTGAATTGTGTTTTAGAATTAAATGTACTAAATGAAGAAGTAAATACCAGTCTTGTTGAGCTAGGAAAACGAGGCTTCAACAGCCATTTTACTGGATTGTAAAAAGTTTAATAATAGCCTCTTGTTAATATTAATAATGTTTTTACAATACTACTAATAGTGTCACATATTAAGTTGTTCCACACGTCCACAGGGAGGAAGTCGTCCTTTGACCTTTGAGTGCTTTGGTAGTATGTGCAAAGTTGGTGGGGTACTCTTCTGTTGAATGAACGAGCCTGATGCAATAGCTATTACTCCTTTCTTAGGCTGTCTCACTTAGTGTAAAGCATGACAGGAAATTCTAAAAACCTTAAAATGTATCTCGTTGTGAAAGTGTTTCACATCCAGTGTTTTCAGGAGAGTGGCATGTTATACTGCTCCCCCGGATAGGCAGATCCCCAGGGTACTGTGACTTACTGCTGTTAGGTGAATGTGGGAGGGTCAGAGGTGGGCAAAACAGGAGACTGCGAGAGCAGCTTAAACAGTTGGTCCAGACGTTACAAATGCTAGTAACTCCGTCTGTCCTTGAACATAACGACTTAAAGTGAAGGGAACAGCATTTCTGTTTACAGCTTGCTGAGCTCTTTGCTGTAAAAGCTTGGAATATACTGCAAGGATTTCAGGTGACTTTTTGGGTGACTTTTAAACATGACAAAATGAGTTCTAGTGTTGCGTTTTATAGACATTGTTCACCTTTTAATTCTTAGGAGGCTTATTCTTACTCACGCTGTGACGCGTGGAGTGAGTGTGCCCGTGTGTCTTGTCAGGTAGTGCGCCAGCTAAGTGGAGCGGCATGGGGAGCTGCCAGCTGAGTGTGATCGTTACTACGGTTTCTCACGTAGCTTCTTGTGCTTCTTAGGGACGCAGTTGTTCGGGTGTAACATTTCGATAGTTCTTCTGATTTTAAGCCTCAGGTATAGCGTGTTTTTGACCTGTACATTGAAGGGTGCCGTGACAGAATCACTGAGAGGCGACACGTGCGTTGTTTTAGTGGGCTCATTTTTCTGTTTTCCATATATTCTTCCATGCTTTAACAGTCTGCTGCTGGGAACTAACAGTTGGTTTTGTATTTAGTCTCATGCACTAAATTGTTTGTTGTATTTGGCGGTCAAACCGGCATTGAGAAAACTGGCTTTCCTATATTTGTTTTTTATAATGGTGTTTTTAAACTATTTAAGTTACCCATGTAATGTGAAAGAATTATATAGTTTCCGTTTAAAAAGCTGTGTGTTCATAATTTCTTGAATAATTATAGGAAGTTTTATTGCTGAAAGGGATTTAGTTCAAACCCTCCTTTTATAAGGAGGAAACTGAGGTCCAAAGATATTAAGTGTTATTAAATTGTCTAAAAACCACATATGCACAATTGCAGAACCAGAACTGAGACCCAGGGGTTGCTTCTAACCTCCCCAAAGCATGCATGCTTTTTGCATGCCAGCACTGTGCAGAGCACAGCTAAAGCCAACAAGGTAGGTGACGTGGCCGGGACAAATAAGGTGAAGGAGCAGAGGGGACCGTGGCACGCTGGCAGAGGGAGGAGCCGGGAAGGGTTCTGAGTGGGTGTGCCAGGCGGTGGGAGGGTGAAGGGACAGCGGTCTGCAGGCTGACAGCCCAAGCTCTCGGAGAGCAGGGTGGGAGCATGACACACAGCCAGGCTGAGCTCATCGGAGCACTTGAGAAAGCAGTTTCTGTAGAATTTTGGAGCCTTTTGATGAGTATTCATTCATTTGACAGAGTTTCACCAAGCATTTCCTAAGTGGTAGTTGTCATGCTATTATAGGAGCTTGCTGGGGACAGAAATGAAAAGACATCACTTGCACTCAGGGGATGAGCAGAGGAAGAAGTCAGAAACGCAGGCAGAACCCCTGTGGCGGGTGGACTTCTGTGCAGCAAGCCGCGCCGGGAGGGGTGCCGAGCTTGGCCTGGGGAGCCCGGGGAGGCTTCCCAGGGGGAGTTAGCCTGCTCTTGCTCCGGGACTCGAGGGTGAGCTCCCAGGCCTGAGCACAGGCCGGGGTTCCAGCTGAACTGACGGAGTGGCTGGTACTCAGCTGCAGAACAGAGAACGATGAGAGGTGGCTCGTCAGGGTCACATCCTGGAGGCCTGAGTCTCTACCAGATGGTGTACAGCAGGGAATCGGCAAAGGATTTTTGATAAGAATTTCTGCATCTACTTTTATTTAGGCAAATTTAGAGATAAATACACATGTCAGAATTTCAGCACGTCACGAGGGGAGTGAGCACGTGCACCACACAGTGCAAGACTGGTTTAGAGACATCACCACGCTGGCTCAGCCACGCGCCCGGCTCTGCTAAACCGAGCGCTTCAGTGTGTGTGTCCCTGCAGTTGCCGTGTTGGGGTTTGCTTTAATAAATACGCAGTTCTCCCTTCCCTGCCTCTGCCTCGTGCGATCTTACCGAGCAGAAAAGACCGGCGGCGAAGCTCAGTGTTAAATACATTTTCATGTTCGGTATCAAAGTATGCTGCTTAGTTACACGTTCTGTGAAAACCTAGTTACTAGTTAGATTATTTTCAAAAGCACTGTGCAATGTGGACACACCCCTTGTCTCCAGATTATTTTCCTCCCTTCTTGTGAACTAACCAGCTAGAAAAGGGGCCTGGCCAAATCTGGAGCAGAGTTAGCACCCACCTCTAGAATTAACCCTGGTCATGTGTCGCTATTCTCCGGTCCCCCTTACAGACTGCGGTCAAAGCGGGGAGTCAGCCTGGGGGTGGGGGGACACAGAAGGTAAGAGAAGCTGTTTTACACATACAGCTGTACAGGAGTTCTGCCCTCTAATTTTTTACTTCTAGTCTCTTTATACAAGATTAAAAGAATGCCTTTTCTAAGCGCATCTGTCTGTTTGTCTCCTCAAAATCTGTCGATGTCACCAGCTACACTTCATGATCTCAGAGGGGACTGACATGTTGAGTGATTGTAGGGTGTAGTCGACGTGACCATTCCAGTTAATTCCCAGACACAGCAAAGAGTCTAAAAAGGGGGGGAGAAGGCACAGCTCAGGATGGTTACCGTTTAGTAGACTTGGGCAGCTGGGGAATGAAAGGAGTTGTAGAAACCAGATTCAAATGTTTGGTTTTTAACGCTCTCAAAGGAAGGAGGGAGACGGGTCGTGGCTCGGAGGAGACGAGATAGGATGATTCTGCTATTAGTGTGCTGATGGGGAGGGGCCCGGGGAGAGAGTGCAGGTACTAAGGTGAGAAAATTTATCTTTGGTGCCAGACTGCCTGGGCTAGTTATGTCAGCTAGACCACAGGTTTTCTTTCTGTAAAATGGATGTAGTCATGATCGTTACCCTACTGTTTAATTTGGAGGATTGAATGAGGGGTGATTATTCAGGTCAGGCGTATAGGCCGGGGTTTAGCTCAGTCTGTGTCAAGAGCTTGGTGCATCTGACTGGTGGGTCTTCTAGAGGACATCCATGTGACGGGGATGGAGCATTAGAAAGCAGCAAAGTACAGCAGAGTCAGCTCTTGATTACTCACATATTGTTATCTTTGGCAACTTTAAGATTCCAGGTGACTTTCCCCATTTTGAAATGGCATGTAGTGAAGGAGAATTGAAACTGCCTGAAGAGAAGGTACGTCTAGAACCTGGGGGAAGTGTTTAGAGACCTTTCAAGTTGGGGAATCGTGGCATGTTGTTTTATAATACTCACATTTTTCAGTTTTAAAATCAATTACTTGGAAGTTGCAAGGGTTATTGTTAACGTTGTACATTTAAGTCTAACTGTGTAAAGTGTGTGTCTGAGCCTTTCAGCGTTGTGCCTTCCTGTTGGGTCAGGCCACTCGGTAGCACTTGCACAGGTTCCGAACAGCGCTGGGGCAGATCTGGGCTGCTGGCCGCCTCGCTGTCAGGAACTCTGCTGCTCTGCCGGGGCGAGCAGCCCGCTGACGTCTGCAGCGCGCTTGCTGGCAAGCGTGTGTACTTGTGTGTATCCTTTAAGGCCCGTTGCTCACTGGTTCCGTCTGACACATCTGCTTCCAAGGGGACACTGAGGACACCTTAGAAAACACTTCTAGTTGGTAGATTCAGCGCAGTGACTTGCGTAACGACGAGCTTGTAACGCGGTGAAGTTAAACGTCCTTTCCCCTTCGGCCGCCCTCCTGGCGCTGTTTTACTGCAGCTGCGTCTGGTGGGCCCCTGACTAGCGTGTGGCCCCGCCAAGCCCCCACTGACTCCCCTGGGCAGTCGGTTTTAAAGCAGCCCCTTGCACACTGTGCCGGGACGCGGAAATTGGCCACTAGCCACGGCGGATGCAGAGCTTGAATTGAAAATCAAATTAAACAGAATTCTCTACTTAGTTTTTAATTAAACCACTATGTTAATTCAAACAGGCCGTTTCAGGCCTGGGGGGTTGACCATGTCCTTTCAAGGGCCTTAAGTCTCCTTTCTTCTCTGTGCTTACCGTGGTGTGTGTTTCTTTTTCACTAGGACCGTCTCCTCGCCATTCCCGTTCTTTATAATTCTCAAGAGTAGGAGAGTGTAAGTGGTTTTGGTAAAGCGGGTTTTTTTTGGGTTTTTTTTTGGTAAGAAGGTAACTTTTATCTTGGCATTCTTACATTCACAGTTAAATATTTCTCTCATTTAGATTGTTTCACTGTTACCTGCATATATTGTATCAGGCGTTACATGTTCACGTGTGTGTGAACCTGACACCGTGCTTGCATCTTGTTTCAGCTCTGATAAAGAGGCTGCATCTGTGGGGTTTGGCTGTGTTTTGTGGTAGAGATGATTCCTCCACAGTTTTTATCTGGGTCGCTCGGTCATACACCAGAGGACAAGGGTCCGGGGGTTGACAGCACTCTGTTGCTGCTACATCTCAGATCAGCAGTGCGAGTTTCTCTCCCTACTCTGCCTCACAGAGACCTCTAGATTATCTGGGGTGATGTCAGAAGATGGTTTTCAGTTGCATAATGAACTCCGAAAGTAACCTCTGGCCAGGGTTTAGATGGGAGTTAGGAATGTGTTTGCTTCATATGGTATCTTAACATCTTACTTTGAATTTAAAAGACATGAGAAAAAAATTCAACAACTTAGTGAAAGTAAAAAAATCTCTTCAGTGACAGATTATTTCATAAACCAAAGATGTTTCTGGGAGTAACTTTATATTGTGCTTCACATTAATGCCTATCTTTGATTTGAAGTCATGGCATAAAATTTAACATAAGTGACAGCAACATCCTGACCAATTACCCAAGCCATCCAGACGTCCCTAAATGTCCAGAACATAGCACATGGTCTGTGGGATTAAGAGGTTAACTCCTATAACTTCAAACGAAGTGCTTGATAATAAAAGCAAAAAGTACAAAATTTGAGGTAACTTCCTTTCTTAATTAATGAGACTGACCAGGTGGAAGCGGAGGGCTGGGTGCTGGTGCTCGGCAGGTCTATAAAGCTGAGCACCGTGACAGCACCATGGAGGAGGAACAGAGATCGCTTTAATATGTTTCTATCCTGTGTCACAGTTTGAAATTGTCCTGGTTTATGTCCCTTTTGGCAAACTTACATAAAAGTGACCTTGTACTGTATTTTATGACCAGATGACTTTTTCCCCCCAGTGACTAATTTGTATCAGGCCTCCATCTTAAAGAGACACAGAAATGAGTAGGAAGTCCAGCTCGGGCTCAGTGAGCTTTCATTGCGTTCTTTCATTATTTTTGCTCGTTTTTGCCACTGATCATCCATAAATTGTTGGAAATGAGTGATTAAGGAAGTGCTGCTTAGTGTTAGTGGCACATGCGCATATTTGGCATGTTTTTGTGGGTGAGAGGAAATCACGTACACAAAGGGAAACTCCTGCTGGGAACCTTTCAAGGAAATTTACCTTGGGTCTCGTTTTGATCTTGGTGTTTATTACAGAAAATGGAGTCATATCTCACCAACTATTGTTATGTGTTAATGTGATTTTCCCAACACCTTTAAGAAAAAAACCTCATTCAGTAATTTATTAACAAAAGTCCTCTACCCTCCCACAATTGGGAGGACTAATTTTGTGCCTAGAAACAACATGGCTAAGAATGGTTATTTTCAAAACATTTAATTCTGGTAGTGTTGTTATACGTGAGGTTCCTTTTGGAATTGTGCCTCTACTGTAAAACGCGGGGTTCTGGTAATGTACACGGAGCATTTCAGACATTGAAGCTTGAAGTAGAGGATTGCAGAAAAAGACCATGAAAGGATTATTTTGAGGACAAGGTGCATTTGTTTCATTTAAAATTATTTGCGTTTATAAGGATTTTGAATTAAAAATCATTTAGTTAATAAAATGACATTAATTTTGTCACTGTTCTTAGTACAATTGCCTGTTGGAGGTGACTGGATTATAATTTCAGTAGCAGTATCTGAACTGCTGTTGAACAGCACCTGTGTGTTTAAAACACACCACGCAGCTCCCGCATACTTTGTGATGGTTCCATACTTTGAACTGGACCGTTGTGCAGCACCTTCATCTTTGTCTCCAGTTATCTAAGGAGAGATTTCTGCTCTAAGGCTAGACTGTCTCTTCATTTGTGTAATAGTATAGCAGCAAAACTATAAGCTCTAGCATTCAGAAGGCCTGGACTTAAATCTTGACTCTTCTTTTTACTGACCTGGGGCTTTAGACACGTTTCTTGGGGTCTCCATCTGCATAATGGGCTGGCAGTACTCACTTGTCCTTGGGTAGCTGAGGGGCTTGATTACTTCACTTAACCTGTTTGTACACCAGCAGGACGCAGTAGGAGCAGCGGTTGTTAGATGCGTGAGTGTGCCAGCTGTGTGCCAGCTGGCAATCATCAGGAAGATTTGTGTAGGATTACACTTTACATGTGATAGCAAAATGAGGTAAGAAATTATAGTGGTGTTGACATAGTTGGCCTTTCAGTTTTCTTTTTGAAATAGAAATGATTTTATCTTATAACAGTATGGGTTGTAAAAAAGAGGTATTATGTTTAATAGGTAACTGAATTTCAAGCTTTATTTTATATGCTGATTAAATTACTAACTAATGTCTCATAATATGTTAAATGAGGAGAAGTTTTAGTAGGGAGGAAATAGAAAATCACCAGGTTCAGATTTTAAAGTAATTATACTTTCAATTAAACTGACCCTAAGACTTCTGATATTCATAAAACGGTTTTATAGATATAATTATTGCCATCGTTTAGAGTCTCTTTTCTAAAACTTTTTTTGGGGGAATTGAAAGTACCCACCCTTGGTTGGAATGAACTTTATTTGAAAGTAAAATTAAATGTCAGATTAAACGCTGCCTGGAGAGCTGCCTGCATGATCATGATATGTCCCACAGCCTGTGGGACACGAGCTCACCCAGGATGCCAGGGTTTGGATTGTTAAAATCTTCTATTTATTTGGCATTTAAACTCATATTTATTTGTCTATAAAATCGTTTATTCAGCACGTCACAGTGTTAATCTTCTGATCTCTATGAAATGTATGCCAGTGTAGCTGAAACTTGGTATCTGCTTTACAGCCCATTTATTTGGCCCACTTGGCCCAGAAATAAAAGTGGTGTGTTCAGACACAGCAGAGGCAATAGGACTGCTCGACAGTTTTGACATCAGATAATATTTTGGTTGCAGTATATCTACTTTTCTTCAAAACTTAAGTCATTAATAGTTATATTACTTAAAAATTTATTGGTTTGCACACTTTCTGTTAAGGAAAGGAGATTCTCATTTAGAAAGACAAGTTCTTACTGTTATAGAGTGATTGAATTTTAAAGCACTGAAGTGTTAAAAAATACATAAAATGTATGTTCTTTTAGTCAATAAAAATAAGATGAGCAGGCAAAAACAAAAAATAAGGCTACATCAATAATGGAAAAAGAATCAAATGTACTGAAATGATCAGTGTAAAGGAAGCATTTCCTGAGTGATGGCTCCTGTGAGATCCAGTGTGTTCCTGTTATCTTTCCTAGAACACAAAGAAGAAATTTTAAGTTGTTTTATAATGCTGGATTTAAATACTTTTATACTTGCATATTTTAGTTGGGATTACTTGATATTTGATGTTTCTCGTTACATGTTAATTAATGACTATTAAGTTTTATAAGCAGTCTTTTAAACTGACTTGTGAAGGACTTAAAATTTAAAAAAATCCTTTTTGAAGTATCAGAAAGATTTATTTGATCTCTTGATGGTTTTTGCTTCCTTATTAAATGCCTAGAATTAAATGATATATCTGATTTAGTTTCTTAGAAGAATTTAATGAAGCACCTTATGCTGTGATAAGAACTTACCACATAACTTCAATGCATACTGTGATTCAGTATTCTGAATAAGATTCCCCTTCTCCTTCTGTAATCACCTTGGTTCAGGTTTCATCACTTCTTACTTGGATTGCTTAAACCACTGCCCATCTGTGTTTTCTACTTCCGGTTTTGTTCCCACACAAAGTAACCTCCACACCACCTTCTAGCATTGCTTTCTCAATAATGCTGCGTCTGTAACTCACCTCCATAAAATCTCCAAGGACCAAAACTGAACAGGCACAACGAAACTTAAATGCTAACTGGATAAGTGATTCCCCGGTTGGGGCAGGGAGGTGGTTACAAGGTGGTTCAGGACCACGGGTGCATTGAGGCTGGGAGCTGGCACTAAAGCCCCACTGAAAGCCCTGGGCAAAAGAGCATGCTTGTCTCCCAGACTCACACACGTACCCTGCCCATGGCAGAGGAGGGCTGTCAGCCTTAGTTCTGGGCAGACGTCTCCCCTGAGAGCTAGTCCACAAGCGTCTCCCTCCCAGGAGTTGGGGTTCAGTCAAAACCTGTATTGTTGGGAGACCCCAAGCCAAGAAATCAGCATAAAAGCTTTGTCAAAGCCTTATGCATCATGTTATCATTTTAACCTAATGTATTGTTAACTAAATTAGAATTTGAAGTGTTTTATATAAATATATAATTAATGTTGGTTTTAGAAAGTTGACTTAATATAATTTGAGATACATAATATATACAAATTTTTGAGCTGATACTATTTATGACATAGGCTGTTTAATTACCTGTATATTAATTGCATGAGAAAACTCAAGACTTGACAACAAACATAAAAGCAGGCCTAAACAAAACCTGATTTCATTTTATCCTAGCTTTTTTCCATTTTAAACTTACCCCCTTTCTTAGTAATTTGATATTGGTTTAGTTCTTAAGGTGTTACCACTCCTCCAAAGCCAAGGATGAATGACACGGTCTGCTCTGTTTTAGCTGCCTTTTCTGTGAGTTTTCCCCAAGAGCCAATATTTTAATCTATCTGTAGTTAATTTTGTGACATGATTAAAAAGAGTGACTCTAAATACATTCTTCTCTGTTATTCTAAAGCATTGTATATAGTATTATTACTCAACAATTATTTTTTAATATTTTAAAATTCTTTTCTATAATCACATATATTTTTAGACTTTTTGCAGCGTGTAGTGCCTGGAATCACTGCTGTTTTCTTACTTTTCTTACTGTCTTTTTATTTTTCTTAGTCTGTGATTTCCCCTGGGCAGTTCTCCATAGATTTGATCCTAGCTGCTTTCTCTCATTTCGGGATTTCTCAGAACTACTTCTCCGCTGATGGCTCCCTGTCTTCTAGCATAATTAATTCATGCAGTTAGTTCCTGTTGACCACTTATTGTATGCTGGGTACTGCTACAGCTGCTAGGGGCAGTGCAGATTGATTGGTTATTTATTATGTAATTTTCATGTCTTCTGTGGTTAAAAGAAAGTATGTTTATTAATCCGTCATCTTGAGCCGATGTCCCTGATTCCTCTCTTTCTACCTGTTAGCTTTACCAGCCCTTTGTCTGGAACTCAGTTATTGTTAATTTGGGGACATTCTTTGCCCTTGGAGGCCTTGGAGGTCTGTAGTCCCTGCTTGTGTCGGCTCTGATTTCATCAGCAAGTAGGCGGCGCTGTCTTTTGACCTCTCCGCTTTAGCTCTGCAGCTGTTTTAGCCTCTCGTGGCCTTAGTGTTGTTTAAAGAAGATCTTTTCCAATCTACTGTTCAGAAATTCCTTATCAGCATTCCAGGATGATTCCTACAAATGTACAGGCCCTTTCTAAGTGCGTCTGTGTTCCAGGATCTTTAATGTTTAATCTCCCTAAGTCTTACTTGGCTTGGGTGAAGCAAACTCTTGAGGCTGATGATTTTGGCTGATTCTCCTGTGCATCTTGACTTCTATCAGTTTTTCATTAATATTTTAATTATAATTTAAACAAGTTTAGAGAAAGCCAATTAACCCCACATTGTATTTTATATCATTCCAAATTACCTGTCAACATTTGTACTTGGATTATTGTGTAATTATAATTAGTGTGTACATATATTTTATGTCCTTCTTACTTTAATAATTTATTTTGTGTACATAAGTTTTCTAGTGCCAGGAAAAATTGTCCAAGACTTGGAAATGGGCAGAAGAGATCCTGGGTATGTATGAGTGGAGTGTTGGGCCCTGTCTAGTGGGTGCCCTGTCTGGGGAGTATCTGATCCTATAGGGGGGTGCAGTTTTGGCTGATTTTCTGTTGACTTGGCTATAATACATCTACTTAGGGTTAGAGTTAACTTGTAGGAAACTGAGAGCAATGCAAATTAATTTTGTCTGGTAGAGATATAATTGATTTCTTCCCTGTACAAAAGATAGCTCCAAACATTTCATTTTATTGTCCCACAGGGTATTATCCAGTTTTGCATCTGTTAGTAAATTGATTTTTAATATTTCTGGTTATCTAAGCTCTTCAGATTCTCCTTTGACCTGGTTTTAACAGAAATTAAAACCATATGCTAAAGGGTGCGAAGAACAGAAGAGACCAGGGTACTCAGAAAGGAGCTGCAGTCAGCAAGCAATAGTCACACTTGGCTGTGGGCTAAAGCAGAGCTTGGGTCCTGATAGCTGAGAGCTGGTGAATGCTTGCAAGTGTCCACCGGGGCACAAGTACCGAGTCACCTCACGCAGAACCAGATCCTGCCTGTCTAGATCCACTGTCACCAGAAGCAGAAGATGATAAAGAAAAAAGCAGGACAAAAACTCCTGGGTATGTAAAGGTGAGCAGGGACCCAAAGATGACCAGACATTTGGGAAAAGCCAACATTGTGAGAGGGACCAAATTTGATGTACTATTCAAGTTAATAGACAAAGAGAAGATTTCAGAGACATTTGAAAATATTTGATCTAGCATTTTAGACTGCTTTTTGGCAGAAGGAATTAAAGATGTCTTGTCCTCAGTGTTGCCAGAAATGAAAGTTCTCCTGAGTCATTCTGATAAAAAAAATCAAGTCCATACAGTTTCTAGGATATTTCTACCAGCCTTTAAGGAATAGATAACTCTAATTTCAACAAATTTTTCTGGAGATTTGAAGATGGAACACTCACAATTGCATTTTTATGGGACTAGTATAGTCTTGATGCTGAAAGCAGAAAAGGATAGTATGAGGAAGGAACATTATATGCCATTCTTTTTCATGAATACTTGCCAACCAAAAAATATGAAGCTGAATCCAACTATGCACATGAAAGATCATCATCAAAAGCATTTTATTTCAGCCACCAGGGTTGGTTAACATTAGAAAATCTGTATCTTGTTAGCAGAGTAAATGAGAGAAAAGAATTTAGTGAGCACCTCAGAAGAGACTCAGAGCACATCCCTGAGGTCAGGGACCGTTCAGGATCAGAAAGCACAGTGAGACTGAGAGGGAGTGCTCTCGACCTGGCCGTGCACATCCACCCAAAGCCTGCAACTGACATTGTTCTCAGTAGTAAAATGTTAGAAGTATTCACTTTAAAATTGCAATCCTATATCGAGTACTTTTATTTCTAATAATAGACAACACTGTAGTAGATTTCTTAACCAGTACAATTAGAAAAGAAAAGAAAAATTGAAAGGAACAAACAAAATAGTAATGATTAACAGATAATACTGTCTCTTGACAAATCCTATATATAGAATCTAAATTATCAATTCAAATAGGAAAATTTAGCAAGGAAGCTGGATAGAGAATTAATACAGAAAAACCAATAAATAACAGCAACAAACAGAAAATCTAATTATAAATACCTTTTATAATAGCAAGGCAGCCTAAGGTATATTGAAATAAACTCAACAAGTGATTTCTAAAACCTTCTTGAAATAATATATGGAAACAAAAAAAATCTTATTTAAAGATGTTAAGAAGGCCTAGATAAATGGATAGATATTCAATGTTTATTAATTTCTTTATATGGTAAAAATATCAGTTTTCAAATTATTTTTTAAAGTCAATGCAGTTCTAATAAAATTTCTGAAAGGTTATCTATGACATGTGACAAGGAGATAGTAAAATTCTTATGGAATGGCAGAGAGCCAAGAAAAGCCAAAGCAGTTTTGAAGAACATGGTGATGGAACTTACTCTGTCAAATACTAAAAAAGAAACAAAAAGACTTGAATAGACATTTTTTGAAGAAGGCATGCAAATGGCCAATAAGCATGTAAAAAGACCCTGCCTAATAACACTAGTCATTAGGGAAATGCAATTCAGAACCACAGGAAGATACTTTTCTCCACACCCATTAAGGGGGTTTACTGGGGGAAAAAAACTCATAAAGTTACAAGTATTGGTGAAGATATTGAGAAATTGGAACTCTTGTATACTGTTGGTCAGAACATAAAATGGTGTAACCACTGTGGAAAACAGTATAGTGGTTGCTCAAAAAATTAAAAATAGAGTTACCATATGATCCAGAAACTCCACTCTGGGTATGGACACAAAAGAATCGAAAGCTAGGACTCCACAGATATTTCTACACCCGTTTTCGTGGCAGGATTATTTACAGCAGCCAAAGGTGGAAACAACTCAAGCATCCATCAGTGGATTAATAGATAAAATACGGTATGTATATACAGTGGAATACTGTTTAGCATTAACAAGGAAGGAGATTCTGACACGCTACAGCCTGGACGATCCTAGAGAGCTTGTGGTCAAACACCACAAGACAAATACTGTATGATTCGGATTCATGGAGACAGTAGACGGGGGGTGTCCAGGGCTGGGCGTTAAGTGTGGAGTTACTGTTTAGTAGTGCAGAGTTCAAGTTGGAGAATATAAAAAGTTCTAGAGGCGGGTGGTGGTGGTGATCGCCCAACTGTGTGAATGTACTTAATGCCACAGAACTGTACGCTTAAAAATGCTTAATGGTACATTTTATGTTTTACGTATTTTACCATAAGAAAAAAAAGTAAATAAATGACAAACGCAGCAGTTCAGGTTGGTGGTTACCTTTGGGCAGGTTGGTGAGGCGGGTGTGTGTGGTGGGTAGGGCCACATGGGTGCACAGTGGTTGTGGCGATGTTCCTTTGAGTGGTGTATCCACAGGTATTTAATAGACATGCAAAGTGCAACAGTGTACAGACAGACACCTCAGAGATATTGTGGGCTTGGTTCCAGACCACCGCAATAAAATGATTATTGCAATGAAGTGAGGCACGTGATTTTTTTGGTTTCCCAGAACCTATAAAAGTTATGATTACACTGTACTGCAGTCTATTAAATGTGCAATAGCATTGTGTCTAAAAAACAGTGTGCATACCTTAATCAAAAAGTACTTCGTTGCTAAAAAATGCTAACCATCGTCTGAGCCTTCAGTGAGGTGGCGTCTTTGTGCTGGCGAGAGCCTTGCCTCGGTGTTGATGGCTGCTGACTGATAAGGGTGTCTGTTGCTGAAGGCTGGGTGGCTGTGGCAATTTCTTAAAATAAGACACTATGAAGTTTGCAGCATTAATGGACTCTTCCTTTCGGGAACAACTTCTCTGTAGCAGGCAGTGCTGTTTGACAGCCTTTCAACCACGGTAGAACTTCTTTCAAAATTGGACTCAATCCCCTCGGACCTTGCCACTGCCCTGTCAGCTAAGGTTCTGTCACACCCTAAACACTTTGTTGTCATCGGGACACCGTCACAGCGCCTTCACCAGGAGAGGATTCCGTCTCAGGAAACCACCTGCTCTGCTCACCCTTTTCCGTGCACGTTTACCGTGAGGCTGCAGCAGTTCAGCCCCAGCTTCAGGCCCCACGTCTAATCCCAGTTCTGCCGCTGTTTCCACCACGTCCGCAGTTCCTCCCTGCACTGAGGTCTTGAACCCCCCGAAGTCCGCGAGGGTTAGAGTCCACTTCTCCCGACTCCTGTTAGTGTCGATGCTTTGCCCTCGTCTCATGAGTCTTGAGTGTTCTTAATTGCATCTGGAATGGTGAATCCCTTCCAGAAGGCTTTCGTTCCTTCTCCCAGACCCATCCGAGGAATCAGTCTATGGTAGCTACAGCCTTACAAAGTATGTTTCTTCTATAGTAAGACTTGATAGCTATCTTGATTGTGTGGTGGTTTCATAGGTGTATACATCTCTCAAAGTTCGTTGAATTGTACATCTGAAATATGTGTAGTTACTGTGCAGGAATCATACCACAATAAAGGTGTTAAAAAATAAGCAGCGGTTTTGGAAAGGAATCTTTTTTTTCGGAGCAGTGGGTCTCAATAGTGGGTGGAAAATATTCAGTAACCACGCTGTAAACGGGTGTGCTGTCCCCCAGGCTTTGTTCCGTTTACAGAGCGCCAGCAGAGTAGCTTTAGCGTCATTCTTAAGGGCCCTGGGGTTTTTGAAATGGTAAATGAGCACTGGCTTCAACTGAAGTCACCTGTCCTTTGAAGCTTTGAAGCCAGGTGTTAAATTCTCTCTGGTGTGAAAGTCCTAGACGGCATCTTCTTTCATTATGAGGCTGTCTTGTCTGTGTGGAAGCCTGTCGTTCCGTGGCCCACCTGCGCTAACTGACTGTCTTGGGCAGCTTCTGGAGAGCCTGCTCAGCTCCTGCCGCAGCTCCTGCCGCGTCACCTGCTCTTTGGCATTACTGAGACGCAGTCTTTCCTTAAGCCTCAGGGACCGACCTCTGCTGCTTCAGACTTTTCTTCTGCAGCGTCCTCACCTCCCCCGGCCGTCATGGAACTGAAGAGGGTCAGGGCCTTGCTCTGGATGGGGTTTGGCTGAAGGCAGTGTTGTGGCTGGCAGATCTCCTCTGCAGACGCTAAAGCTGCCTCCACGACAGCAGTAAGGCTGTTTCCTTCTTACTATTCTTGTGTTCACCGGAGCAGCCCTTTCCATTTCCTTCAGGAACTTTTGTTTTGCCTTCACACCTTGACTGTTTGGTGCGGGAGACCCAGCTTTCAGCCTCTCAGCTTTCCACGTTTCTTCCTCACTGAGCTGCATCGTTTCTAGTTATTTTTTGTTTTAATTGAAGTGTAGTTGATTTGCAATGTTGTGTTAGTCTCTGGTGTACAGCACAGTGATTCAGTTTTACATCTGTATATTCTTCTCCATATTCTTCTTCATCATAGGCCATCAGAAGATAGTGAATTCAGCTCCCTGTGCTGTACGGCAGGCCCTTGCTGTTTATCTGTTTTATATATAGTAGTTGGTATCTCCAAATCCCGAGCTCCTAATTTATCCCTCCCTACCACATTTCCTCCTGGTAAGCATAAGTTTGTTTTCTTTGTCTGTGAATCTGTCTCTCTTTTGTAAATAAGTTCATTTGTGTCATTTTTTAAGATTCCACGTGAGAGTGATACCATACGGTATTTGTCTTCCTCTGCCTGATGGATTTCACTTAGTGTGACGATTTCAGTCCGTCCGTGTTGCCGCATCACTTCTAGCTTTTGATTTAAAGTGAGAGATGTGTGACTCATCCTTTCGCTTGAATGCTTGGAGGCCCTTGTCGGGGAGTTAACTGGCCTGATGTCAATACTGTTGTGGTCAGGGGGTAGGGAGGCCCGAAGAGGGGGAGAAAGATGGGGGAACAGCCGATAGGTGGGGCCGTCAGAACACCCACAACATGTATTGAATAAGTCCGCCATCTTAGATAGGTGCGATCATGATGCCCAGACGGTCCCAGTAGTGAGATCACAGGCCACTCATCACAGGTCACCATAGCAAATATGATAACGGATGAAGAAGTTTGAAATACTGTGGGAATTCCCAAAATGTGACAGAGAGACACAGAGTGAACAAACACCGTTGGGAAAATGGCCCTGATAGACTTGCCACAGACTTTCAATTGGCAAAAAAATGCAGGTATCTGCGAAGTGCAGTCAAGTGAAGGTCAGTAAAACGAAGCAGGTCAAACTCAGTACGTAAGAGCAGAAAGGGAAAAGGTGGTTTATTTCTTGGGGATGGTCTCATGTTAACCAAACTTATGTGAAACACCAAAATGTCAATTTACTGATTTTTAATGGAAAACTGGGAAATACTCATGCATGGGTGTACGCCTCCCCTCACAAAGTAGCTGTTACCGAGAGCTGGTGGGCTGTGGACGTCGGGGTGGGACGGGCCCAGCGCCGCCGACGGGCTGTTGGTCTGGATTCAGAGCAGACGGCCTAAAGCGTTGTGTGCGTGTTTCCTGCTTAGTTCACTGTCAGAAGGGTAGCTTGTCTGCGGTGTTTTGGAATTCTTAGTCCTTTTTGTGTAAATGCACTCTTTGCTACATAAACAGTAAGACACTATTACCTAAATTATGAGGAATTGCTTTTATGCTATGTTCTGCTCCTTAATGTCTTGTACATTTTGCTGTGGTGATGTAGTAAGTAATAACCCTTATGATCTTTCTTCTGTTGTGTCTGTCTTGAGCTCGTGCCTGGGTGCTTTAGGAGAGGCAAGGTAAGGTACTGGCAGCAGTGTGCTCTTATAGGAGTGAGCGTTTGACCTCAGCCAGAGTGTGCTATTATGGAACTGAAAACTAATGTTCCAGTAGAAGAAATGTTTGTGCATTTTGCTTTAGTTCCTTTACTAAAACTAGAGATTGTCTTGATTATGTTTTAAGCATTCTCCTCCACCTACTATTTCCATATCCGTTTGTCTTTTTATGTCTTATTTCTGTCGTATGGGGAGGTAGAAAGCGCAGGCTCCAAGAGCTGGTAGACCTGGAGTGAGAGAGAGTGTCTGGCAGGCCTCAGACAGGGCGACCATGGGCGGGTTATCTACCCGATCTTGGGTGTGAGCCTTCTTGTTGATAATACATTTTCCTTTATTGTGAATATTCAATCAGCACATACAAAGCAGCTATGTAGTAGGAGCTTTGCAAATGTTAGTTCTTATCTCTTCCATCAAGTTTATAACTAAAGAATTATTAGCATGGAATTAGAAGAAAAGATCTGACTTGCTGACCATTAAATTGTCTTGATGTGATGCAGTGTACTGAAAATTGTTTTTTTCCCACATCTAGAATTTTGTTTAAACATTTTGATATAAAGTCCCTGTAGTCTTTCTACAATTTAGTTCTTTCATGTACATGTTGGAAAGTTGTTGTATTAATTTATTTACTTGCAACCTGGAGGATTTTGCTTGATATCATGAGAAATTTCTGCCCATAAATTTAAATACGGTGACCATCTTATTTAGTTCAGTGAACTGGCAATGTTAGTGTTATTATTTTAAATTATCCTAAAGTACTTTCTTTTTGTCAAGTTTTAATAACTTGAGAATATTATATTTTTAGTTTTTCTATTTTCAATAACTGTATTAAATAAATACATATATACATATGAGATAGACTGCAGAAAATATTAATATTAAAAAACATTTCACTATAGAGCTTAGCAACACTTTCTGTAAAGCTGTTTTCTTTGACGTGGGACCCAGACTCTTTTTGTCTCTGGTTCTAATGATTCCTTTGGGAGCTAAGGGGGAAATGTGTGGCACTCTAGGATGCCTGTTTGTAGTTTTTTCATGGTTTAAAATAATTAGCACCTGCCTTTATTTTCTGTTCTTTATTAGCGCTTCTATCGATCTTCCCCAGATGACTGCATGTATGTTTGGTGCAGTCTTGATGTCATTCTGAGCAAACCTTATCTTAATGTTACTAAGAGACCCTTTTTGTTAAACGGAAACAATGGCTTGATATTTATTTTAAATGTTCCGTGAATGTAGAAATTTTTCCCAGGCTTTCCTGATGGGTGGAGGCATAGTATATAAAATGGTGTTTACATACCTTCCAGGAGGTCAAGATGTCCATGCAAAATCTTGTTTAAATGTTCATCACCATAGAAACATATCAGCTTATTGTTAGAGCTTTTGTAAATATACTGTAATTTTCACTTCATTGATGTTCAGTACAGAGCAGTTAATGTGTAATTGGCCAGTGCAGAAATTTCAAGAAGCAATTGTATCATAACTATTTTAGTGTTTTAGACTTTACTTATTTAAATCTAAAAGAAATCTGAGTCTCCATGGGTTTAGCTTCTACTAGCTTATTTAATCTAATTTAAATTGTTATAATGTTGAGATAGTTGTAATTTCCAAAATAATAATGGTATGAAACTAATGTAGTTAACTATATAGCATATGCTTCTTAAAAACAATACGATGTTTCCTTGGCAGAAAGAAAGTACTTTATTTTGATGGTGTTTTCTATTGAAACACTTGAGTGCTTATTACACTATGATTTTAATAAAAGGGGTGGAATCACAGATTTATGTTTTGGGGGAGGGTTAGGACAATTACTCTTACGGGAGATAAAAATATTATGAAGTTCATGAAACCCTATTGCTGTATGGCTTAGTAGAAGCCTTCAAAACTATGTGAAGCAAGTACAACTGTTGGTAAGTAGTTCTCATAGTTCTGTGATCTTGTGTTCAGGAGACTTTTCTTACTTTTTAAGATGAACAATGGGAACCTTCTTCCACTGACAATGTTTCGCCACTTTGTCGTTTGCAGGGTATTTCAGTAAGTTATTCTGACATCTGGTACATCTTTTAGCTCAATGTATGCAAGAATGGACCCTCCCCTTGGGGCTTCCTAGCTCCCGATTGTGACTCTTAATGGTAAAATGAGCAGTAGGCATATTTTTGCTTATACTGTCCTGCTGGTGATTAATGGTAGTGATAAAAGCTCTCACAGTGCTTTTCGTTACTTTGCAGACAGAACCACGTACAAAAGTTTAAAAACCTCACACAGTACATGCCACAAAGCCTGTGGCTTTAGGCTTTGTAGTATTTTAATGGTCTCAAGAAAGGTAGTGATAACAGTTCACATATTTTGGGCATGCATATGAACCAGTTGATGCTAAATTAACAAGGGAAGTTCATTTGTTTTATCTGATTATTTATAGTCCCATCACTGTTCTTCTCTTTGTTTTAAAGTTGTTGAAGGTAAAAAATCTGCCGCATTGCCCCAGTGAACAGCCTTGCTACATTTCTCTATTGGTTTTGCTAAAGCTTATAAATGTGATACTTAATTGATTTGGAGTTGTGCTGATTTTGTCCCATATAATCACAAAAAGAGAATAAAATTAACAAAGGGAAACACAGCTGTCCTAGCCTTCTAGTGGATTAAGTCGGAACAATGGTTGTTTCTGACCACATCAGTTATCTTCGATACTTCATAGACAGATATGATCATACTCTGTAATGCTGATGGCTTGCTCTGTGGCGGCCTTTTCTGTAGGTGTAGTCCTGATGTACTCTCTTTTATTTAGATTGATGGCTGAAAATGAGCAGATTTCTTTGCATGAGTGATTTACTGTCTTTCAAAAGAAATGTTGATCCATTTGAAATAAATGTTGAAGAGTTCATGTGCCTTGACTACAGAGGTAGTTTTTTTTGGTTAAATGTTTCTTATTTGGCTGCTTAAGCATGTAAATGTACATTTTAGACATTTCTTCTTGATACTATTCATATATTTGTAATAGAAGAAGTGCCTTGGAATTATATAGCTTGCTTCTTTTTAGAAAGACTGTTCACATGTAATTTTTAATCACATAAGAGATTTATTTGGGGGGGCTTAGTTTGTAAGTAAATGTGAATGAATATATGGATGTTTAGCCTTATTGTCACTTTTAGACAGGATAATACTTAGGGTGCACTTTAAATACTATCTTTTTTTTTAACTTTTTTTTTATTGATTTACAATCATTTTACAATGTTGTGTCAAATTCCAGTGTAGAGCACAATTTTTTACTATCTTTTTCTTAATTAGGGAATGTACTTTTTCTTTATGTAAACATAAAGGAGTAATTTTTAAATTTAATTGTAGATTTTCTCTTTTTGACATAAATGCTACTTACAAACACTTAAGAAAGAGCTATATAGCATGTTAAATGAGGCGGTTGCTTTAACCAAGGTGTTGTTCAAAGAATTTTATATCAAGATTAAATTTAGGGAAATGACCAGAAAGTACTTGAGAGTACAGAGAGTACTTACGTCAGGTTTTGTTTTTGTCGGAAGCAGACTGTTAGTAGTCTACTCTGACTAGTGTGGTAACTGTTAGCCATATGTGGCTATACAAATTTAAACTAACTGAAGTTCAATAAAATTAAAAAATCTGCTCTTCAGTTAGAGTAGCTGTGTTCTAAGTGCCCCGTAAACAGCGATGGCTGTCAGCTGTCTCAGTGGATGGCACAGGATGGGGCATTTCCATCAGTACGGAAATGTGTTGACAGTACTAATCACACATAATTTGTTTTCTCTCCTCTGTATTTATTTTACACACTCTCCAAACAGCAGAAGAATAGCAGGGCCCACCTTTAAGGATATACTTGTGTAGCACCTCGGTTGGTTGGAGAGCGGTGCTAATGAGATTGGGGTTTTATTATTTGTTGTTGCATTAATGCATCGGTTTCCTAGTTGCAGGCCTGTACCTCTGTTAGCAAGGTGTGACAGAGTGACGTGATCAAATTTGCATTTTGAGGAGACCACATGCTCACTGCGATGTGGGTGGCAGGTCAGAAAGGGAGGGGTGCGGAGGACTACTAGCTGGGAGGCTGGGGGTCGCCCAGGCCAGGTGGGCACAGCGGGCGGCAGTGGAAAGGGAAGGGGGTGAACTAGAGTTGTGATGACTTGGGGGAATCGAAAGGGCTTGGTGTTTGACAGGACCAGGGTCCGGGATGTGTGTGTGTGTTTTGGGGAGGGGTAGGTGTAGCAGGGAAGGGCTGATGAGAATATTTCCACAGTGTCTGGCAAAACCAACAAAGTGAATAATGGTGCCATTTATTGAGGAGGAGCAGGTGTAGGGGATGAAATAATGAATTAGATTAAAAAAAAAAATTTTTCCCCTTACCAGAGGCACTGGGGATTGAACCCAGGGCCTTGTGCTTGCCAAGCGCATGCTCCACCACTGAGCTATAACCCCCACCCCAAGTTTGATTTTAGTATTCATTTTAAGGTACCTGTGATATCTAAGGGGGAGATAGCTGTTGGGGAATATGGATCTTGGCCTCAGTGGCGAGATTTGGACTAAAGGTGTAAACTTGAGAGTCGTTGGCCACATGAGGAGTCAAGACCATCTAGGGAAGAAGAGAGCAGTCTGTCTGGTGGACCATCTTCATCAGAATTGACCGAGTGCCCCTTTGGGCTGGTACTCAGGAACTGACAAGCCCCTGCTAAGTCCATTGCATGCTGACGTTCAAGAAGCACTGATACAGCCTGCGAAAGGACGAACGTCTAAGACTGAGCCACGGGAGAAACGGGACCTTCACAGACTGAGAGAACTGTGAATGGATACAGAGAGACCCAGGGCTGGGGGAAGGGCACTGTGGGGACCGCAGGCTGCCTGGCTCTGTCTCACTGAGGGAGAGGTCAGGTCGGCGGTCGTGGAAGAACTCAGGCATGAGATTGGGATCAAGGAGAATGGAAAACACGTCCAGGCCTCAGAGGGAATCGTAGTCAGCGGAGATCAGTATAAGGATCGCCGTGTGGCACTGAAGGCCCGCTTTAGGATGTAGGAGCAAAACTTCTCGTGGTTTTGTACATTTCTTCAACAGTGCTGAGAATTTGGAGTGAGCGACCAGTGGCGTTAAGCTGGTGGTGGAAGTTAAAGGGACCAGGAATACTGGAATATTACTGATACTGAATCAGGATTAGAATATTGCAGTTCACCATAGGGCTTAGGCAAGTAAAAACAAGACTGACTGGAGGGCAGAGAGGTTCAAGGGAGGAGATAATGACAAGACAGAGCTCGGTTAGAGGCGGAAAGGTCAGAGGAAGCCGGGAAGTTGTGGGCTGAGGGAGCAGCTCCCAGCATGAGGTCTCAGAGGTGGGCCTGGGAGACGGTGGGTCCGGTCCGTCCCTGTGCAGGAGGACGTAGTAGATTGAAGGTCGGGCTCATTAGGAGTTTGTCTGGAACTCAGGGTGGCAGGAGATATGAGAACTTGTTACGAACTGGGTGCTCATATCATCAAGAAAGATGGGGTTATATCTTCTTGGTCTTTACGTGGTAGGTGGCAAAGATGGGAAGAGTGACAAGCTGATATTAGAAGATGGTATAAAATTAATTGAGAAACACAAATGATATGTGAATTTCCAAGCCTTGGAGATTCCAAACACAAAGGCAACGATTTGCACTATTACAGTTACCCTCACTAAGCACCAGACATTGAGCTCAGCATGTTGCATATATTAACTCATTTGGTCCTTACGACAACCCCATGAGGTAGGGGTGTTATTAATAAACTCATTCTACAAAGGAGGAAACTGAGGCACAGTGGTGTTTAGTCATTTGCCCAGAGCTACCAACACCAGTTGGTCCATGACAGAAACAGGATTTGGACTCAAGCAGTCTGCTCCTAGAGTCGGGGCTCTTAACTAGCTTATTATACTGTCTGTCTCGTAAACTGAGCTTGGAGATTTTAAAAAAGCCATTCTTACGGGTGCCAAACTCTTGGATGTTTGTCATTTTAAGAAAAAAATTGAAAATTAAAAGCAACATTAGTTTGTTTTTATATTGCTTACTTCATACACATCCACTGTAGAAAATTGGGAAAATATAACAAAGCACGAAGTATACAAGAGAAAGAGTTGCTCATAACCATAGTCCTAGATAGCACAGGAGCTGGCTGTGCGGGACTCGTGGCTCCACTGTCACAAAAAACGCCTTCCTGCTTTTGCTTGGCTGGAGGGCGGTCCCACGCCCTGTCACAGCTCTGCCCTGGCACATCTCCTGCCTGCCTGCAGCCCGGGTGAGGGGGCTCGCTGCCAGGCCCAGGGGGGCTTCTTCCAGCCCTGAACCCAACCTGTGTGGGCCTTGGTTTGCTCTTCCCAGAAAGCCGTGTGAGCTTTCCACTCTTGTCGCCCAGAGCTGAGCGGAACGTGTCCCAGTACTTGCATCTGCCAGACCTGTGGGTGCTGGTTGTAGACATGAGACTCCTGGGTCAGAGACTGAGGGCTCCATCACTCGGCGTGCAAGCGCAGGAGCCTCCGGTTCCTGTCAGCTCCCCAGGACCCCAGCCCCTTGGGGTCGGTGCGGCCCAGGTGGAAGCTGGCCCAGGGTGGGCTGGTGTCGCAGCTGAGAGAGCCCGCTGTTCAGGGAGCCCACTTCAGCGTAATGGGCTGCAAGCAAGCCGTGGGGGACCTTGGCTTCCATATCGTGCGGTCTGCAGACCTGCTTCTGCTTCTGAGACACCGTCCCTGTCTTCCAAGGCTGTTTGCTGCATAGATCTCCTTGAAAAGACAGTCCGGAAAAGGGCTGCCCCTGCCTCCACTGGTGAGGCCACCCGGGGTGGGGGGGGCACTGCCTTCCGACGCGGAGTAGCCGTCTAGAGGAAAAGAAATGTAACTGCCGGGAAACATTGCTTACCAGGATATCAGCGGAAGTGTGTGACTCCTATTGGTGAGCTTGTCCCCAAATTTATTATCATTGTAACACTTATTGTTACATTATTATCGTTGCTTCATGTAATAGTTACGACACGTGGTAGCAAAACGCAGGTGTTTGGGACATCAGGTCTCAGGTGGGTCCCAGCAGCGCGCCTGTTCGTATAATACACGGCACACTGTTGCGCTCGCACATCGCCCTTCAGATTTTGGCGGTGTCTCAGAGCTCGAGGGTTCCGATGGGCTGCTTGTGGGCAGGCGGGACTCAGAGGCAGGAAAAGACAAAGCTGAGAGGGTGTCATACACTTGAGAGCCCGCTCTTTCTGTTTTACTTACAAGCTTTTCAGGTAATGTTTAATGTAACTAAAAGGTTCTTGCTCAGAAAGGAAAAGAAGAAGAGTCAGTGTTAAGAGGTGGTGGTGTTTGGTGGAGCCTCCCAGGCAGTGTGAAAGTTGGGAAGTGCGGGTTCGGAGAGTTGCTCAGGGAGGTGGCGCTGTGTTTTCAGCCGTGTGCCTCGTGGCTGCTCCGTCTCACATGAGTAATGGCTCCTGGGAGATCCACGTGTTAGGTGAGTACCGGCTGTTGTCTCTGGCTTGCCGGCATCCCTGGCTGTGAGCACGTACGGGGCACTGACTCTCACTTTTGAGGACACATGTTAACCTGCCAAGGGCTGCCCAGTGGTCAGAAATGGCCACTTCAACCCTGAGTCACCATTTAGGGCTGGGTCCGCTTGGCTGTGGTTTTAGGACAGTGCCTTTCCTATTGAATTTGAGGAACTGGGGTGCTGTGATTTAGTGCAACCCATTTCTTTCGTTCAGAAATTAGAATATAATATTAAGGGCAAAATTGAAATAAGTGTATGTTTTAGATTTTTATTTATAACTCATGTCTTTAAACTTTTTAATTTGGAAAGAAAGATCACTTGATTTATTGGGAAATGTGGATATACTTACAATTTTGTTTGTTGTGTTAGATGTTGTAAATTCGTGCATTACAGTAGAAATTATCAACATGAATCTTTACATTTAGGTACAGATTCAATCTTTTGGTGACTTTTCAGGAATATGAGAAAGTTTCGTTTTTGTTTTTATTTTTGCCTTGTTCGGTAGGTTTCAAGTTGAAGTCTGGTCTCTAGTTTTGTCCTGAGGGCAGAATTTGTTTTATATTTAAAACAGAATTGTACATAATCTTTCCTCATTGTAGTCGAGCCTCACGGATTTAATGAAAATTCTATCTAAAGTGGAGAAGGGGCTGATACTTGGTTGATCTGCGCGGTTTCCAGCGCTGGGTTACCTGGAGAAGTTCTCGGACCGCGCACTAAGGGGCCCCGGCGGCTGCGGGGCACCGCTCCGCACGGGCTCTGTGCCCTCCCCAGGTCGGGGCGGTCCCGCCGCCCTTTGGCAGTGTGCCTTGCTTAGCCTTCTAGTCCCTTGATTAGAGTCACAGGTGAAAATTTGTTAATCTGCAGTCTTGGTGGAAAGTGTTAGGAAAGTAATTAATTGTTTAAAATAGTTCTGCAAGATGTTTTTATGAATTTTTGGTACTTTCTTCAAAGCTTGATGGTATTTTACATAATTTTGAAAACAAAAGTCAGTCTAAACATTACAAACTGTAAACATTTAGTGTTTTTTGTCCTGCTAATAAATATAAATTTCCTCCCCTTCTAAAGGATTTTTATGCTTTCATATAGACAGAGACCTAATTGCTCATGAGATGAAATAAAACATTAAAATTATGTCTTTATTTTTCAGGGAATCCGAGCCCGAATTTTAGAAACCCTGGTCATGCTTATTCTTCTTGCCTTGCTTATTCTTGGGATGGTGTGGGTGGCCTCTGCCCTCGTTGACAATGACGCTGCCAGTATGGAGTCTTTATATGGTACCATCACCCTGTTTAAATCAGTTTCTCTAGTGGTGACTCTGGTATGGGGTATAATTACACATGCACTTTTTAGAACATTTTAATAATGTTTTGTATGGTTATCCTTGTTAATTTACAAAATTAAAAAGACTTTAGACATGTTTAAGAAAAGAGATGAATGTTTGTGTGTTTCGTGCATGCAAAAAAAGCAAGCAACTTTTCAGACTTTTTTTTCCCTTCGGTTAATTGGTTTCTGTTCTTAAAATTCCATGGAGGCTGATTTTCTCCCTCCAAACAGGTTTTGTAAAAGGGTTATTTCCTGTTCTTCTAGTTTAGATCTTTTTATTGTACAATTTAGAAATTATATGGTTTAGTAGACTCAGGCAATTATGATGTTTACTATACATTAATGTATAGTCAGTCTCTATCTTAATGTACAGTATTTTGGATGTACTAAAATATATTTACATTTTTAATAGATCTCTGGGAGTTCTACCTACCTTATTTGTACTCCTGTATATCATTGATGGGGTGTTTGTTACTTCTCTGTGAGTATATTTCTGGCATAGTATTGATGGCAAAGTAGAGTTGTTCTGTGTTCTAGAAAATTATGGGGAAGCTTTCTGATGAGATTCCTTAATAGCTTGGAGATTTGTTTAAAAGCTGTCCCCTAACTTTTTTTTTATGTTCAAGGTAAATTTTGGTAAATTGAAACCTTGAAATAATAAGATAGTTTAGTTTATCTCTAAGGAAAGCCTCTTCCACAGAGTTGGAAAGAGAGAGGGGGAGGCGGGATAGAGAGAGATATGGTCGGGGGAGAGATGGAGAGATGATGAGGGGAAAGATGGTGGGGGGAGAGATGTGGGGAGAGATGGTGGGGGGAGAGATGGAGAGAGAGATGGTGAGAGGGAGAGATGGAGAGAGAGATCGTGAGAGGGAGAGATGGTGAAGGGGAGAGATGGTGGGGGGAGAGATGGAGAGAGAGAGGCGAGAGAGGCAGATATGCATGCATGCATGCACACGTGCCCACTGTCACAATACTAGCTTCTGCTTTTGAACGGTAATGGTAGAATTCTGTATGTCTTTTTTTGTTTTCCAAAACTTTTTCAGTTTTACTTGAGGTATCAGAACATATCTCAGATGTTATAAGCAGATAAATGCGGGTTAAAAAGATTTGAAATTATAGTTGTCACTTTCAGATATTCTTGTCTGGTACTCAGTTCAATTAGTACTTGAAATTTAGTCTGTTCTCTATTTGGTTTTCTTTAATTTATTTTAAGTGAAAATACTTATTATTATTCAGCTACTAAAGTCTTGCATGTCCCATGCCTCCTTTTAGTCTCCATGCATCTTTCCTTAAATACCAGAAAGCCCGTCCTCCGCACACCAGCCCTCTGGCTCCTTTAATGGTGACGCTGAAGAGTCCTCTGCCAAAACAGGGAGAGACCCTAGATTTGAAACAAGCGTTTTCTTACGGCAGTAGCCTTTGAGTTTGCTTTGTTTTTCAGACTAGTGGTTTGTCTGACTCTGAAGTAAATGTCTCTGTTGGTGATCTCATTCTGCAGTGTGCACTCCAGTTGGCCTCTCCCGCATGTTCACAGTAATGGGGCAGCTCTTGGTGAAGCCAGCAGTAAGTATGTCGTGGCACATCACTTTGTTTGTTACATAAACATTTTTACATGTGAACATCTGTTAGGTTCTCAACTGACATTCAGAAGCACAAGAATTTTGTGTGTTTATGATCCAAATGGTTAGTTTTTATTTTCATCTTTTTCATCTTTGGAAACCAAATTTGTTTTTGCTCTTAAAATGCTAACTATAGGCATTCAAGTAAAAATTCTTCTAGCAAATTTTAAGACAAAATTTACAGAAATTTACAGTATTTTAGGCATCCATTATTGTATATCAAATAGTAATAACTTTATTATGTTTCAAGGTTTACCATACATATTCTTTGATTTACAAAGCAGTTATTTTTCTGAAAATTCATCTGTATCTTACATCTTGATTAATTGAATTTTACCTTTCTCTTTAATCTCAGAAATATTGTATATTCATTTTAAAATAATTTTCACTTGGTAGTAGTTTTGATGATTTGTCCCTAAGTTACTTTGGCCTCTAGTTATTTTGTCAAATATTTAGTAATATGAAAATAATTCTTACCTGTATCTGGGGAATTTGTCACATTATGTTTATGGAACCTCATTGCCTAGAAACTCATGTCTAAACTGTTCACGTGTTATAAGGCCTCTCACAACCTGTCCCACACTGAATTTACCCCTCTCCCCCTCCCCATTGACTCTGATTCCAGTCAGTCCCACTACTGACTTGCTGTGCTCAGAGACAGCTGGCTGCACTCCTTACCCAGGCACATCCAGCGTCTGTCTCCCGCCAGTGCTTCTTACCTGCTTCAGCCACCTGACAGCCTCCTGAAGGCCCAGCTCTGCTATCAGCTGTGTTCACTACCTGTCTGTGAACCTTGCCTCATTTCTCCTTTAAGCCAAAATAATTAAGCTCCTTTCTCTGCATTTCTCATATTCCCCTTTGTTGGTCTGTCACTGGTGGTGCTTATTAAGTTGTTATGATTACATGTTGGTCTTCCCTATCAGGGTGATTCATCAAGGGGAAAAACTAAGAAATTTCGTAGTAGACATTCTTTTAGTAAATGCTAAATTTTGAAAGTTTTAAAAAATATTTTCTTTTTAAATTAAATGGATGTTTTATCTGCTGTATAAATATGAACACACTCAAATGTAATACACACATTGCTATTAAATCTTGAAATTTACTCCCCTCTTAAGGAGGTTTTGTGACACTGTATTCATTTAATTTCTTCTTAATCCTCTGGATTTTTTGTTTGTTTGTTTGTCTCTGTGTTTCCATTTTCTGCCCCCTAAAATAGGCAGATGTTTACAGTTCTGTCCTTGGTCTAAAGTTGCTCTGCTCTGTCTTCCTGACCACCTCTGCCACTTGCACATCACTTCTAAATGTCTACTGCTAGAGAGAAGACAGTGAAAACAAACGACAGTGTACTTTAAGTGCCGCAATTCCCTGAGGAACTGAAAACTCAACATGCATGCAAAAGCCAAATGACTTCTTTCTCTCCCTCCCCAAGCTTTTCTCCCAAACTTATCTGTTATTAACAAGATCTTTAAGACTTGGTTATCTTTGCCTCTTTTCTTGTTGCTAACATCCAATAATAATGGTTATTTATTCAGTAATTGAGTGTATGCTGTATGCTTGTGCTAAGTACTTTATTTACACGTATAATTTTATTGAATCCTGATGACAAACCCATAAGTTAGGTGATGGTGTTCTTATTTATGGTTGAATTATCTGCGATTCAGGGAGCTCATGTAACTTGTCCAAGATCACAGACATGAGAGGATGAGGCCAGGTTTGAACCCAGAGGCTGTTTTCAGAGCCTGGGCTCTGGACCAGTGTGTCCTCCTCCAGAGATATTGAGCCACTTCACTGCTGAGTGTACTCTGTACCTTTCCACCTGTATGTTTTGCTTGTCATTTTCTTTGATTGAAATGCCTTTCCTCTTTTTGGTAAATAAAGCTGCAAGTAAGATGCCACTACCATCAAAAACATTTGCCTAAACGTTTTTCTTCCCAAATAGAAGTTGGGAATCTTTCTGCCTCTGCAACTTTTGTAACATTTTAACTTCAGCTTTGACATTGATTGCAATCCTATAGTTATTATTCTTTTGGATTCGTTGTATCTCTCCTGGACACTAGAATATAAGCTGTTTGAGATCAAGGACTGTGTCTGGCCCATATTCAGGTCCATCAGCCGAGAGTGGCCAAGAGCACAGGCATGGCCAGCAGGTAACTTTCCTCTGCCGGACCTTTCTTGGCATTTACAAGGCTGGGTTGAGGGCAGTCTGTGCTTCACAGGGTCTCTGCAGAGACAAGGGGTGATGCACGAAGCCCTGAGCAGGAGCGTCTGTGCGCTCCTCACTCACTCGCTCACTCACACCAACACGTCCCTGCGGTGGTGAGTCATTATTGGGCGGTTTGCACAGCAAGAGGAAATCCTTTTGTATGTGTTGGACCTTGAGGAACGTAAAAACTGGCAGTTGTGATCCAAACACTAGAAAGTGGTGAGGACACTGATGGGGAAGGAGCTTCGGACCATGGCCCACAAAGGCGAGGTCCCCGCTTTCCTCCTGCGCAGAGTCTGTCTCGGGCGACTCGGCCCCGCCCCCCGCCCCCAGCCGAGGCTCGCGATGGGCCCTGTTCTCTCCCACGCGGGGCGGCCCTCCCTGGGGCCCCGCTGGAGGCTTTCTTCCCAGCCCCCCACCCTGCTCACAGGACGGGCCTTGTATGTAATTATTTTTTTGTGTGTTTTTATTTATTCTTATTCTATTATTTTATTTTGTTTTCAGCTCTAGGTCATAGGAGATTATCAGTATTTGTTGAAATACTGGGAATTATTGGATCACTTTAAATAAATTTTATATAAATTCCAAAAATTTGATACCTAATAGGGGTTGCATGAGTGAGACTCCTTTTTCTGAAAATGCCTCATTACGGAGCTGGAAGGATAACATATACAGGGTTTCCATCCTTCTGTTTTGTCTATCAGTTCCTCACAGTGTGCTGTTTTGCGGAGGATGGGTAGTTCTGGGTTGAATGGTAACAGGACGTTAGTATCAGCTCTGGGCCCCTTCCACATTTCTTTCCAGGGCTGAAGGATACTTAGGGCTGTCTCACGAAGGACAGCTGTATTGATAAAGCTGGACTTAGACAGGTTTTAGGGTTCATCAGTTTTAAAGACAGTGCAGATCGCATTCCATGTAATTGGTTATTGATCGGTGGCTTTTTGGTTGTTTTTTCAGGAGTGTTTGTGTTACAGCAGTGAATGGTGTGTTTGTCAGCAGACTCTTTCTCCAGGGTTCTTTCTATGGGATGATTTTGGTAATTCCAGTGTTAATATTTCTGGGAACTTTTTAGTATATAAAGATGATATAAATGGAAAGTATTGATGGTAGTGATTTAGTTTTTGGATTTCTTATTTTAAACATTCTGCAGGTTAGTATGGATGAGAAACCAGTGTTGGACTGGGTGATCTGTTCCTTCCAGCTCTAAAATATCGGCTTGGGCATAAAGAGAGATTACTGTATTTAGCTTTTCGGATGTTTAGAATTCATACATTGGTTTGCCGTTGAGAGAGTTGCAGAGTTCTTTCTTTAACCCTTTGATAGCCTGAAAAAAATCCAATTTGTATGTACGTAGATACTCAGCTTATGATGTATTTAGTTATATGCTAAGAAATTTCTACTTAATTTGCAAATAGATTAGTTTGAGCATTTTTATTTCAGATTCCTAGTAACTTGAATGGTTCTCTAAATTATTAGCCAAGTAGCTTTCAATATTCTCACTATCACTATTTTTGTAATGTATTATTCAGCAGTTGATCTTTAAATTTAGATTCTCGAAGACCTGGATGAACAAATTTATATGATTACCCTAGAGGAAGAAGCACTCCAGAGACGACTAAATGGTGCGTATATGTCTAAATGACCAGGATAAAAATTATTTAATTTAAAAAAGACAGATAATTGAGAGGAGAAATACAGGCTTCTCAGTACCTTGTGCTGTTCCATGGGGTCAAGACGTAAGAGTGATATGTAACCTTCCTGGGGGAAGAAAGTTTTGCCGAGGACCAGTGGCTCTTTGGTAAAGTTCCCGTCTCTCCCTGACTGAAATTAGCTGTAATCTGGCAGCATCAGTTCAGTTCCAAGACACTGGCCACTAAGAAGTATCCTTCCGTTAGTTTATTTTAGGCATTATTACTTGTAGTTACTGAGGTTTTGCAGATTTGCATGTTATCTTAGTGACTATATTCTCTCAACTTTATTTCTCTCCTGAGGTCTCAAATTTATGGTAGAAAGCAGTGTTTCTCTTACACCAAGGTGCCAAGTTAGACTCTGTTGTACTTAGGAACTCTGTTGTTACCTGAGGGTGCTGTTCATTTTCAGGTGATAACAGAGTAAGCATGTGAAAGATTTTAAAATTTAATTTTTAATTACTGATCATTTTTGGGTTCCAATGGTGAATCAATGAAGAAAAGAGTAATGACAGTTTAAATTTAAATTAAATTAAAAGAGAAATGACATAGTAAATTTTTAAACATTTTATATAAGTGATATTTACCCTGCACTCTTTTCTCCTACAAACTTTTTTTTTTTAATGTTAAAAACCTACCGTCAAGGTATAAAATGGAAGGTTACTTTAACTCTGAAATATTGAGAAATAGGAAGAAATATACCTACTTTCTTCAGTTACAAATAGTGAATTTAAATCATCAACCCAAAAGCGTTGATAACATTTAGAGCTTTGTTCTTAGATCAAAGAACTTCACATTGTATCTATTCTAGAGAATTCCTGTCAGTTAGTACTGTACACGTTGATGCTAGTAACTTTTAGACTGGAACTGCATGTATCTTTTATCTTTCTAGCTTTATGAAAGCTACTTTAACATCTAAATATCTAAACCTATTTAATTTAGGAATTAAAAATTTAATCAATATTGTCAGCTTTATAATACTTCATTAAAGTAGCAAATATTACAACGAATGTGTCATATTTAAGTAATCATGCTGTTGTGTGATAAACATACCTGAATCATAGAGAATAGGTGTCCGGCTGCCTCCTGCAGAGGGGGTAATGCTTCAGCCTAGGTGTATACTCTTCCATCTTACAGCCAGGAGGCTGCCGTCTAGGAAGGGTAAAATATAGTGCCCTATGAATTAAAGACTTTCAATGAAGTCTCATCAAGACAGACCCCAAAATACAGCCTTTTCTCACTTTGCCCTTCCACAGTGGGACAAAAGTCCCTCCAGAATCTTTCTAGGTCCTCTGGCTCCTCAAATCAAAAGTGATTTGTTGTATCTAAAAAAATTGAAGAGGAAATACTTGCCAGAAGTCTAAAGTATCATAAAATGAGGCCAAGCCAAACTAAACAAAACACCCCGACTAGCACAGAAATGTGGTTTGGAGAGGATTAAGGATGGCATGATAACTGGCGCTGAGTGTCATTTTATTTCCTGCCGTTCTGGTGAGCCGTGCTGCTCTGGTAGCACCATGGGCTGGTCCGCGTGCAAAATGATAGGCTTGTCACATAAAGGCTCCCACGGCCAACGGAACATTCTGACTAATGCAGACTAGGACTGTGAGCTTCAGCAGAGGACATTTATCAGTGTGTGCAGAGGGGGTACAAGCTGGGACAAAGCAGTGCTGTGTGGCTTGCTGTTTTTTAAGGAAGTGTAAATCATGGGGGGTTAGTAATGGAAATCATCCCCTGGGTTTTATTTCATTGAGTATTTTGTCCACTATGTTTTGCTGTAACAGTTATTTTATATTTTACATTATTTTTTGAAATGCAGTTTGAATTTTTTTACTCTGGGCTATTAAAAAAATTGCAGACTGACTAGAATGAAAGATTTTTTTTTTTTAAATGCAGATGATAGCGGTGATTTACTCCGGAATGTGTGGTGGTGTTTTGCTGATGGTACATGATGGTACAGGGAGTGAGCTTTCTTGGTCCGTGTGGGCTGTGACGCCTGTCACGTGACTCTCTGGAGGCATCTGCATGGTCTGCTCTGAGCCCAGCTCTGCAGTTATCTGGAAATCATGGCACTGCATACGAAGAGGTGCTTTGCTGGAGGAGTAACACTGCTTTTTTCCTGGAAGATGAGACGGCTTGTGGTAGTTCCCGTATTGCTGGAGTTGCATTGTCACGCCTGGTGTTTGAGCTGTCAGTGTAGCTTTCGGTGGAGTCCTGCCTGTGACTTCTCCATTGTTCCTGGCTGATACTTAATGGTGCTGGAGGGTTTGTTCTCGTTAATATTACTGTTATTTCATGAAGTACAGTAACGAAATAAAGCGCGCCTGCATGCTGTTACAGTGTAAGGCAGTGTCCTCAAGAAGCCATTGTGTTACCAGTCTGCTCCACTCTTTCTTCTCCCTTTTCTGTTTGCTGCACATCTTCTTCTAAGCACCAGCCATCGTGTAGTTGAATTTAGAACCTGAGTCTCAAGATCATAGACAAGTTAACTGAAGAAGAGGAAGAGAAAGGATGAGAATCTGTGGAGATTGTATCCAGCACTGAAAGACTTGAAGAAAAGCACTAGAGGGAAGGAGCTGAACGTGTTCCTGGAGCGGGAGGGAGCCCGAGCCCTGCGTCCGGTTGAGACCACCAGTCCCTGGCGCTCACATCACCGTGGCAGGAGTCAGGTGACGTCCCCAGAGCTCCCTGCCCCCTCCCGCCCCAGCACTTGAGCCTCTCAGGAATAATGGCTTCATTTTGCCCTCTTCCCCTTTCGACAGCCAGCTGAGGAGCCCAGAATACCCAGGTCTTTGCATCGTGGGCTCTCTGTTCCCCGTGTCCCAATTCTGGCCCAGTTTCCCACTGAAGAACCTTGGTTCTCCCAGCACCCCTGGCTCTTCTGGAACCACCACCACCCCACCCCACCCCGCCCACCTTGGGTAGGAGCTCTGTTTTCCCTCATCCCTTTCTACTCCTCCTGGAGTTTGGGTGGGGTCCTCTTGTTCTCTTTCAGGCACATTGAATCTCCTGTCTTTAGACCTTGACCTGATGGATTTCTTATCCCCTTTCCAGTTCCTGTCCCCTCCAGGCTCTTCCTGCTCCTTCGTGGGGGATGTGGTTTTATGTCCGCATTTGTGATCATCCTCTCTGCTGCAACACCTGTCGAAGTTCTCAGTGGTTTCAGGGTCCCTGTGGTGACCTGGCAGTCTGGGGAGCTCGCTGACCTCTCCTGGTGATCTCCCCCAGCTGTTACTGCTGCGGCTGTAGCTCAGGCCTCATCATTAGCAGCAACTTGAGTTCTGCATAATCTCAGATCAGTCATCCCCCTCTCCATCTCTGATTTTTCCCGCTCACTCCCCGCAGCTCTTCAGTATTGAGACTTAACGTGCCATTTGTTTATCCTAATAACTTTTCACTGCCTTTCCTCTTGCATTTCCTTCATACTCTTGCTTCGTCACACTTTAAATTCCTGGGCCGGTGTTACCGTCTGTCCCTTGCGCGCACTCCCGGTCCCTTTCCCTCTCACCGTACTGCCCTCGTGCCTGGCCACGCTCACCCAGCCTTGCTTGTATCCAACCCTGGGCGTCCCCTGCACTCACCTCTGTCCAGCCACCTGACCATGACTGCCCGGCCTCGCTTGACATGTGTGACCTACATTCTCCTGGATGTCTGTTAGAGCTTCTCTTTTCTCGAACCTTCTTCACTGTCACTCTCAGCTGATAGCTTTGCTTCCTGTTTTCTTAAGAAAATAGAAGCAATTATGACAAAGATGTTCTCAAGCTTTTTCCTTTGTGTTGATTCACCTCCATGCAGCTGCCCCTGCTTGGGCTGCCTTTTCTCCTTAACCTCTGGCTGGACTGTCCCTGCTTCTGGTTGAGGTCCCCTCCCCTGCCACACTGGGTTCTGTCCCTTCTCACCAGTTCCACGACAGACCTTCAGCCATTCTACCATCTCTCATGGAGAATCACTTCTCACCTGCTGGATCCCTTCCGTCAGCTAGAGAAGTACAGTGAGTCTTCTCAACAGAATGAAAGTATGAAGGAAAGAGAGGAAGGAAGGCGGGGTCGACAAAAAACTAATCAGCTGATCTAAGAAAGAAATGGAAAGTTTTATTCCAACCAAATTGCGACTTATAACCTGGGAATAGCCTCTCGGGTAGCTCCGAGGACCACTCCTCCCATTAGAGGTCAAAGCACAGTTATATACATTTTTGAGACAGAGGGCTGTACGTTAAATGAGGTATTATTGACAGTTCATACATCCCAGACCTACGGAGTGAGTAGTGGTTAGTGGGTCATCGTGGCCCCTTACCAGGTTAGGAAGGAGGGTTATCTCCTGCGGAGCTGTCTTATTGGTGCCAAGAGGGTGTTGCTGTTTACAGCTGAGCAGGTGTTTCTGTCGATGGGGAGGTTTGGTCGGTGTGCAGCGTGGATGCACGGTGCCCGGTGAGGGGGGAGAGGAGGCCTGAGGACAGAGAGAACTTTCAGGTTAAAACTTTCCTTGACTTGCCTTAGATGACACATCTTCGTTTCATCCAAAGGAAGGAAAACGAGTCAGTCTGTCCTGACCACCTACCAGCTTGCTGCCTCATTGCTTCCTCCCTTTAGAGCAGAACCCACCAGGGTTGTACTCTCGCTGGTGTCCTTTCTGTGCTTCGCTTTGGCTTTGAGCTCGTCCTTGCCTCCGTGACTCTCCCGAGATACTGTCATCAGGTTGGCCGTGACCTCATAGTCCTCATCTACACTCCTTTCCCCTTGAGATATTTGTATTCCGCTTGGTTTTCAGTTCACTGCACTTCCTTTGTCCTTCTGCTTGGCGGGTTGCTCCTTCTCAGTCCGCTTGGCTGGCTTTTCTCCGTGCCCACTGCTTCTTCACACTGGCACGCCTCGTGCCTCCTCCGGTTCTGTCTTCTGGCTGCTCAGCTGTAGCCACCACCCATGTACTGCCACCCTCCCGCCGTCTGCCGCGCTCCTGCTGGCGTGTCTAGTCAGCACCTAGAATGGATCTCGTCCCGAATCCACTCATCCTGCTGCTGTGTCAGGGGCCCCATCCCGCGTCCCTTTTGGCGGCAGACTCATTCTTCCAGTGCTCAGGCCGATGCCTTTGAGTCTCTTTCTCTTAATTCCTGTGTGGATTTCTTCAGCCAGGCTGCTGGCTTTAGCTCCTGAGTATCTCCAGCATCTGACCATGCCTCCCCACTTGAACTGTCACCACTCTGGTCTGAGTAACAGTCACCTCTTGGTTAGATTTTGTAGTTTCCTGTTGGCCTCCATGCATCTGTCTTTGGTCTTGAAAGTCAGAGAGAGCACTTGAACATGTGAGTCAGACCTGACTTGTTTGCTCAGTATCCTCCAGTGGCGTCCTGTTTCCACAAGAACAAAAGCCGGGGTCCTTCCAGAGGCTCCCCTCTGTGCCTCCTGCACGTCTGACTTCCTCCCCTGCAGGCTCCTTGCTGTTCTCCCCTCACGCGCCTGTCCTGCCTCTGCCTCCTGCCTTCAGGTCCTCACCCGCCGGTCCCCTCCTCGGCGGGTTGTCCCTGGGGCTGTGATTTAACACTGCAGGCCCACCTCACCCGGCACTTGCCCCCCTGGTTCCTGCTTTATTATTTCCACTCGCTGACATACTGTTTCACTTTTCATGTATTGCCCACTTTTCCACCTCGAACAGGAATGCTGCAGGGCAGGGATTGTTGCAGGGCAGGGATTGTTGCTTGTTTTCTTCCTGATCCTCTGACGTTGCTAGGCACATGGTGGGTTGGTAGTAAGCATTTGTTGCGTGTGTAAATGGTTGGATAAAAAACCATGCACAGTGGAGAGCTGTCGTTTTACCATCGACTGAAGAAGGAAGGAGTAAAATTTGGTGATAGGATCAAAGACAGTCGCGTGGAAAGAGTATTTAGGAAAGCCCAGCAGAGACCTCTGGAGTCGAGCCAGGGTTGAGGGGCTGGAGGGCTGTGTGTGCTGGGTGGTGGAGAAGCAGAAGTCTGGTGATTTCCCCTGTTGTTAAGCCATGAAGTATGAGCAATCACGAGCCACTTCTGCTCCAGGACCCCCGAAGACTAGCCCAGCAGGAAGTCCCATTGCATTAATCGTGGTAGGAAATCTTTCGTGATTCCTCCCCAGGATTAAGATGCATATATCATTAGCGTGTTTAAATGTCTAGGTGGTGCAACAACATTAACTGAAATAATTAGCTTTCGTGTGTGTATAGCCTATGGCTGTACTGGGTAACTTTAGAAGTGCCATAATGAATAGGAATTATTTTTTGTTGTTTAAGTTCAAAACCCTCACAGTTCTTTTAATGTAATTTATTTAAAAATATTACAGCCTTTGAACTTAATGATTCAATTCAGTTTTGGTGGGTCCTGTTTTCATCTTCACACAAGAAGTTAGTCTATCGCTTTTGGCAGCAGTTACTTCCCTGCTTCATTCTAATGTTTTTTAAAGCTTTTCTGTTGCAGTTTGTAGAATTCTTTATTCTTAAGAGCACGGAAGATGGACTTGTTTCATTTTTGCTGCGTGCCCGTTGCAACACCTTTGTATTCTGAAAGGTAAAGGATTGAAGTAAACAACACATCCCACTTTTCCATGGAGCTTAGTGACCTGCCCGAAGCGTTCTGTCGCCATCAGTCCTTGAGTCTTGCTGTTTGTAACCAAGCTCAGATTGCCAGGCAGCCCTATGGTGATGCCACGTTTAGGGCGGCACCCTGCTGTGCTGGTCTTGGCGGGGTGGCATCCTGTCGGAGGGTTCCCGTCGTCCCGGGCAGGGCGATTAGCTGCGTGGTTGCTTTCGCGTAGTAACACCCTGAACAGCGTAACGGAGCTCGCGTTGGTTTTTATCTTACGTCCCCTGCGTTGCTTTCATCTTGACTTTGCCTAGGCATTTTCCCGTAGTCTAGCAACGGTTATTCTAAGAATACGATTTACTGTTGGTTATGTCACTAACGTGAGGCCGTCTCAGATTTGTCAGACTCTGGGCCACTTTGAGAAACGTTTGGGCTTGGACAGGCCAAAGGTGGAAGCAAGTGTCAGCTATCATCAAGAACATGCATAGCCAAGACGGTCGGCACTGCACGACCCTTTTCTTGGCAGCACTGTGACAGAAGAAGGTATTTAGTGATATCTTAACATCATGAGCTAGCAGAAAAGAATATGAATTCTACTGGTAACAGTGATGAAGTGATTTCTTCTAATAAGATACCAACAAGGTGTGAGAGACACCTTGTTACAATTTATTCAGCTTCTTGGGCCATATAATCACTTTTATGACTATAAAATGTGGCCCAAATAATGAGAAGATGAAGAGAGGAAATGAGGTGACTGAAGAGATACAAGCTAATATGCAGTATTAGTAGGTAAGGAATACTTACGAATAACAAACTGTAGACTACAGATCAGGTGTCATATGTTCTCTGAAATTTGGAGGGAGAGATTGCTCTGTGTAGATGATCCAGGTTTGTTAGCAGAAGGTGAGTTTAATGCATATGTGTTACTTGTGCAGCCACACACCTGTGGATGAAGGTGTCCCCGGGAGTAGAATCATAACATCTTATCTACCTTAAAATCTACCAATAACTTACAGCTAAAGTAGAAAAAAAAGGCCAAACCATTACTTTAGTTACATACAGCTTCATGTGCTGTTTCTAAAGCTGACTGTGTAGTATTCCCTGTCTTGCTTGTGGTCAATTATAATGAGTGTATTTTGCATTTTCAAATTTGTCTTGGATAGCAAAAGCCTCATATTCCTTCGTTCTGTGACTACCCACGTCTTTGTGGATCTGTCAGAAGTAAACAGGAACTATTAGTGTAACAACTGTCGGCATTGCGATGGGGCAGAAACAGAACTGAGTTCCTGAGCTTGTGGGCTGTCTGTCTCCTCCACAGACAGCAGCAGTGTTTGTTCACACCCGGGTGGGTGCTTTAGAGATTTCGTGTGCGGGCTTCAGCCTTGAGAAGCTCCCTGGGCTCCGTCTAGCCGTCAGTGGCCTCATGGCGACTGGCACTTGCTCGGAGGGTGGGGACCGTCCATCCTGTGAATTGTTAGGGGTCTTGAGCTTTAGTGACCGGATTGTTTGCCTGAGTGGCTAGAGATGATTACGGGCACTTGCCTGACCTCACATTCTCGATGACAGAGATAGCTTTGGTCAATTTAAAGTAGCAAGTGTAATCAGAATTTTAAAGAATTACTTAGATAATAGGTTTTCAAATCAGCTTTCTCTTAGCTATGTGCTAAATTTAAAAATTAAGTGAAAACACACTGTTTATACTAGAGGTATCTATTTCCCACCAGTCTTCATTGAGACTAAGTTGAGGACACTGAGTTGTTTAGGGAGATTGTTTTATTGCTTAATGTTACTTGAATTGTTTGTATACCCAGTTGGAGATTTGTATTTGTTTTTCAAAATACAACATTATATATTTTATGCTGAATGATTAGTGTCTGCCCTTTAAGGTATGAATGAACGTCAGTCCTATGTATTAAGAGAAGGCGTAAGGACGGCCTGATTATTAAAGAAGTGCTGGGCTCTGGGGAATCTTGGAAGCAAAGTATTTTCAATTCCAAACTAGTTTTTCAGCTTAAGTATAAAGCTGGGAAAAGTTGCCTTCAGCTACTAGTTTTCCTGAATCCGAAGAGGCGGGTGGGGCAGGATCAAAAATGCTCATTTGATCAAAGTTATTGGCTCTGAAGGGGCTCTTACCTGTGTGAGAAAGATGAAAGGTGTTGTTTTTATTGCATGCTAGTAACAGGGTGATTCTGAACTAATTGGTGGTGAACTGCCAATCACCTAAGGGGAATGCAAATAGATACTCTTACAGTTTCCTTTGAGGTAGTGAAATCTTATGTCGAGGCTGGAAGGAAAACGGAATAATACCGTTAAATTGACCTTAAATGAGCTGCTTTGTGGTTTTCTTGGAGAATCCCTTTTTCTTTTTCATGACTAGCCCAAACAGGTTTTGTCTGCCAATTTGACTTATTGACTAGACAATGCTGACTTGAACATTTTAGATTCATTTCGAAATAAAGTAATGATGATACTGTTCTTCAGGATGTTTTTGATGATTCTGTAGGTGCAACTTAAATTTGTGTGGCATTCCAGCATTTGTTTGCAGTGTGTCAAGATTCCTTACAGTGGCCATCATTTGCTTCCAGCCGTGTATAGTGGAATATTCTGCCCAGACAAGCTTACTTTTCTCACTTAGGTGACGAGATACATAGTAAAGGATGGTGGTGTCTTTGAAAATTGTGTTATTCCAGATGAATCTAGTCCTTTAATAAAAGCATGATTTCTTTGAGGACAATAAGAATGTAGTCTTGATTTCAGTGCAAGTCAGGCAGTGTTTATTAGCTGCCTGTTGTGTGCCTAGCACTGTGTCACCACAAAATAAAATACGGCATTTCAGAAATACCACCTTAGTTATTCCCCTTTGGAAAGTAACACATTGATTGGTCTAGACACCCCTGTTGAGCTTTGTAAACATCACGCTTCCAAGGCGGGCATTTGTGTCTTTTCACTTAGGTGTGAGTTCGCAGCAGCAGTTCTGTCTACTCTGGTTCCCTTTCAAAATTCGGAATGTTCATCAGATTACTTTTTCTAGCAGTGAACTGGTTACTGGGATAATCCTTTTCTTTACAAGTGTAGAGAATGAAATGTACTTTGGAATTTTATTTGAAATTTATCAGATATAGAAGTTAAATGCATTAACTAAAAATACACATCATATAATTTATAAAGAAATAGGATAAAAAGTAAAATATATTTATCTCTAAGACTGTTACATTCAAAGACACTTGAAAATCTTACAAAGCTATGCCATCTTACAGTAAATCTCTTTGTTATGCAGAAATAACCTATTAATTCCCTTTTGGGGAATGTTTCCCTTTTTGCTTTGGCTGCTAGAAACTTTAAACTAAATTTGTAATCCAAGTTTAGTAGTTTGGGGTCATGCTACCTGAATACCTCTGTACTATCTTTAACCCCATTCTCTTATATATTATATGTTGACAAATAAAATGATGTAACTCACAAGCTCTGGAGATAGCATGTAACATTTCAGTGCTTTTAAGACCCCGGGTTCTCCAGAAGAGAGCGTGCTGGATTTCTCTCTCTTTACTGGTGGACAGAGAGGAAAGGAAATGTAGAGGGGGCAGAACTTACCTTCCGTAGCAACCTGGGGCAGGACTGGAGTTCTGTGATTCCAGAAGAGGGCTTAGGGAAAAATGGCCTCTGACTGAACCCCTTATTGCATGTGCACCCTGCTGCCTTGTGCTGTTGGCCTGAATCCCCCTGGGCCTCTCTCCCTTGGAGAAAGGAGCATTGCTTGCATCTCGAGAGACACCAGAGCACTGAGTCCTCTTCCTCCTGAGTCAGTGCTCCTGGCCAGTTCATCGCTAGTCCCCAAGAGCGGAAATTGCTGGGCCCTCCAGATGTTTGTCACTGTGTGAGGGACTGTCTGCTCTCAGTAGGTGTGAAAGGAACAGTAGCAGCAGATAAAGGTGCCACTCGCTTAAGACTGAATGATGAAGGCGGAGCATCTCGGATGTGTGATTCCTACTGAAGTTAATAAATGGGAGAGACAAATAGGAGTTTGTACTTAGCCCCCAAAAGTAATACAGATTTTCGAAGAGATAGAATTAGAGCAGAAAAAAGACTGCCTAGAATATGGGAAAAGTAAAATTTGGTAGACAAAAGATGAAATAGTCCTTGTGGTAGACAGAATAATGGTCTCGCAAAGGTGTCCCAGTCCCAACCCCCAGGGCCTGTAACTACGTCCCCTCACCTAGCCAAAGGGATTTGGCAGTGTGATTAGGTGGGGTGTCTCGAGATTGTCCTGCGTGGTCTGGTAGGACCAGCGTCACCACAGTGTTGTTGTGAGTGCAGATGCAGCAGGAGGGTGAGAGAAGGAAATGTGGCAGTGGCAGAGGGTGGAGTGGCCTGAGCAGAGGACCGTGAGCCAGCGAGTACTGGCAGCCTCTTAGAGCCAGGAAGACAAACAGGTTCTCCCTGCGATTCTCTAGAAGGAACAGTCTGCTGACACCTTGATTTTAAACTTCCAAGCTCCAGAACTGTAAGAGAATACGTTTGTGTTGCTTTAAGCCACTAAGTTGTGGTCGTTTGTTACAGCAGCAATAGAAGGACAGTACAGTTCTTCTGAAGATTGAATTAATCCTTTGGTAGAATCAAGTGGAAGAACTATTTCATGTCACAGAACAAAAGTACGAAGAGAAGGAAGTCACTGATGAAACAATCAACTTGGGCTACAGAGCTGATACACCTAATCTAGAGAGTAGCCACCTAGAAGGAGAAAAAAGAAAAGGAGAGAAATTTAAGTAAATAAATAATAGAAGAAAATATGAATGAGCTGAGGGGAGACTTGAGTGTACCTTAAAAATTAGGTTACGGAGACCTAGGCAAGATTATTAAGCAGGAAGATCCAGAGTTATCCTATAAGATTCATGAATTCCAAGAATAATGATAATAATTTAAAAACTTACAAGTTTTTACATAGAAAAGTTACTTACAAAGGAGAGAGAGAGCAACGTCAAACTTCCTGTTCATAACCTGTTAAGGATGTTTGAATAAGATGTAGTCTTGCAGGGCAGGGAAGAGTGCAATTAAAAACTCATTTATTTCCAAAGATGTCATGTATGTATTAGGGCCCAAAAAGATACTCATTAATTTATTCATTTTATAACTGTGTATTTAGTGACTAATTTGTGCTAGGTCCCATTCTAGTTGTTAAGGATATGAAAGCTTCCATACTAATGGAAAAATTTAGTAGTACTCTCAAACTAAATGTTTTTAAAATAATCTCAACACAATCCAGAATTTAGGAAGGGAAGATGGAAAGCAATGAGAGCATGGCTTTGAAAAGCCTTGTGAACATTTCACCCTGGTGTGGGGAAGTTACCTAGTAAGATATTCCTGTGCGCTTATGAGAATGTGTGTTAAGAATGAGAAAGTAACCAACGAAGTGTCAAATTAACATGGGGAAGAAGAATAAACAGAAACTTCTCTTGCTGGGAAAAGAAGCAAAATAAAGCAAAATGAAATAAACAGAGATTATGAGATTACATGAAAGGAGAAAGAACACCAGTCTTCGTAATAAGCTAGCCTGTGGATGGCAGGATTCAGTCCCTGGATGTCACTGTTGAGCTGCTGGAAAACCCAATTTGAAGCCCATTCTGTGTGTAATCTTCTAATTGCATGAAATTATTTCCTTATTTTTTAAGCTACTTTGAGTTGAGTTTTCTGATTGAGTACAAAGCATCCTAATAATACACCCCATTTCACAGATGAGAACACTGAGGTTTTAGAGAACATAAACCTAAAAAAGAAGGAGAACTTGAGAGAAGAAAACCACAAAAATTTTTTTGGAATTTAGCAGACCTGAGAAAATTTTAGAAGTAACTAATTTAGCAGACCCAAGGAAGTTGAATACTAAACCATCTGTGCTTGATTTATATCTCAGAATCCCCAAAAGTCCCCAGACGTGGCACCACTGGGTGGGTACCTATGAAAGTGGGGTTGAAGTGGAACGAGTTAAGCTAAGGAGGCTGGTGGAAAAGTCTGCTTATGAAGTGATTTGACCCCACATCATTTCCCTTCACCCAGGGCCCCAGACCACCGCCTCCTCCCCGCTCCAGCAGAGGAGGGGGGTTATTCTCAGGGAGAGTGAGACTGGCCTGGGTGCGGCTGTTGGGGGCTGGGAACTGGAGGGGTGCTCACAGGCTGAGTGTGTGGGCCCCCGCCTCCCTTTACGTGGGCAGCCAAGCTTTCCTGCCCCAAGGGAGAGACGGAAGAGTCTCCCCCAGCGATCTGTCCAGCCCAGGAGGGAAGCCTCACAGCCTCCTGGCAACTGGGTGTCCATGAAAAACCCACCAGGATGACCCAACGGTGCCACCCATGCTATCTTAGAGTTTCAAATCATCATTTTTCTTGCTTCCTTCGCAAGTACGAACAGACAACTAAGACTTACCAGACTTAAGAGGAAGACCTCGGCTGTGAAAGCAGAGGCCAAAGCAAACAAACAAACAAACACACACCAGGGGGAGACAGAATATGCACAGGGTAGGAACGTCCCTGAGAAGGACAAGGATTCCATAAAATGGATGAGCTAGTGAACAGAAAGGGCTTCTTGAAATTTAGAAATGATAATATATCTAAAACATTGGAAGATCAAGAAAATAGGTCAAAATGACAAAAATAGGGAAGAGTTAAGAATATTAGAGACCCAGTTCAGAAAATCTACCATACGACTAATAGGACTTGCAAATGGAAGAGGAGAGAAAATGGGATGGGAGAAATGACAAATCAAGAAGATCTCTCAGCTCTAAAGGACGTGAACGTGGAGACTGAAAGTGCTCACCCAGGGCCCAGCGTGCAACATGGACGACTCCCCAGCCCGGGGCACAGGCCTTCCACAGCTCTGGGGACAAGGAGAAGCAGCGCGCGCGCGGGCACAGGAGGAGGAAGTCAAGACTGGAAGCTGGAGGACAGTGGAGCAGTGACTTCACGGTTTGGAGGAATAATTAGTTTTGACCTAACTAGTAAATAATGATGAACTGGTAAGCACTGAATAAGAAGGTTCCCTTCTATTTCTTGATTTTCCAGCTTTAAGTATTAACTGTTAACCTTCCAGCTATGGAAGATGAGGATTTAATCTCTGTAGACCACACACCTTTTCATTCCTCATTTATATTTTTTAAATATAAAAAATAATTTATATTTAATAAAACTTTAATATTCAGACTTGTATAGTTTCAAAAAAATTTCCTCCCATTTACCTTTTCTTTGCAAGATACTGAAATAAAGACATTTGAAAGGAAAGTTAAGAGCATAAAAAACTAAGTAAATGAAAGCCAAAGGTTAGTTCTTAAGAGTGGGAAGAAGAATGTTACTGAAGAAAGGAAAGCCCATCGCAGTTTATTACACAGGTGAGCGGTGAATAATAGAGTTTGTATTGTAATAATGTAGACATTGAATGTCGGTCTAACCAAAGTTACCAATACGATGATGAAGGAAGGAGAAGGTGAAAACAGAGAAAAGCATTTAAGACAGTGAGGTCCGCAAGGAACATGTCACAGTCTTAAAGGGTCCCAGATCTTAGCGGACAGGACCTACTGTGCAGCACAGGGAACTGTGTTCAGTATCTTGTAATAACCTATGATGGAAAATAATCTGAAAAAGAATATGTATGTATTTGTGTGTGTATAACTGAATCACTTTGCTGTACACCTGAAACTAACACAACATTGTAAATCAAATATACTTCAATTTAAAAAAATCTTAGCAAACAAGTACAAGCACATAATGAAAACATTCTTAAAAACTGAGAAAAAACTGATCAAAGTACAGTTGTAGTGGGGAATTTTAATTTGTCCATTTCAGAACTTAACAGATGAAATAGAATACAGAGATATATAAACCATTGGAGAAATAAGCAGAAAATTTGAATATGGTATGCATATTAAAGTAATAATACGAAAACATTTTTTACCCATTATACTGGCAAAAATTCAAGAGTTATAATGTCCAGTGCCAGGGAAGAGATTGGAAAATACAGATCTCCCTTGACTTACAACACGGTTACGTTCTGGTAAACCCATCGTAAATTGAAAATACCGTAAGCCAAAATGCACTTAATCCTCCTGAGCTCCTGAGCACCATCGCTTAGCCTGGTCTACCTGAGGTGCCTGCAGAGAGCTTAGTTAGCCTGCAGTCAGGCCAAACCATCTGACATCAAGCATATTTTATAATAAAGTGTTGATAGAAATGTAAATTATTACAATAATGTATTAGAAGAAATCACAATATTTGGGGAGAAGTAGCCTTTAAATATCTCTTAATACTGTAAATGCTCATATCCTTTGGCTCAGCAGTCTGAATTTTGGGAATCTGTCCTACAGCAGTAATAGAACCAGAATGTACTCGGTGTGCAGAGAAAAATGTTTATAGTGGCAAAAAATTGAGGAAAATCTTAATATAAATGGAATAAATCTGAATAAAATTGAAGTACATTCATACTCTGGAATTATTATTTAGCTGTAGAAGTTGGGACTATCTGTCATGTCAACGTGAACATACTAACTAGGAAGGTGAGTGGTGAAATAATGTCTGGTTTGACCCATTCTATGAAATATGTATTAAAGCCTTAACTGTGGTGTATATGCGTGTCTGAGTGTGTGCAGGAAGCTGAAGAATGCACCAGCCATGCTGCTGACAGTCGCCACTTCAGGGAGAGGGGCTGGGCTGGGGAAGAGGAGATCTTGATTTTCTTTCACTTTTAATAATAAGCACATGATACTTTTGTAAATAATAAAAAAATTAATAATAGATCAAGTAAGAATTTTACCAAAATAAGAAATTTTCTAAGAAACATGTAGTGTTTAATCAGCAAGAACTTGAAAGTTTTAAGGGGTAAAGAAGTGGATGCACTTTTCTGTGAATCACAGCAGCCTTTGTTCTCATTTTCAGAGATCAGGACTTGCAGTGTGTTATTTTGTATTTTCATTACATGAGAGGGCTGCCTGTTCTGGGGTTCTGTTGTTACAGTTCTAACATATTTTTGCTTTTGGTAGGACTGTCTTCGTCAGTGGAATACAATATGATGGAGTTGGAACAAGAACTTGAAAATGTGAAGACTCTTAAGACAAAATTAGGTATTGTGCTTTTTTCCCTTGCCTTATGTATTGGTCTTGGTTTCTTATTAAAGACTTTACTGTAGTCTGAAATATTTTTAAAAATTATGAAATCTCTAGTTTATGTTATAAACTTTTCAGTCTGTCCAAAGCCGTTTAGTAAAGGATGTCTTTTAGTTTGGGGAGAGGATAAGTACATATATATTTACTTTTTCTGTTGTGTTTTTTTGTATGTGTACAGAATGACTTTTCAGAGATGCTGATTTTCAGAAATGTCACTCCACCATCTTTTCACTTGCATTACTTCTAATAAAGTAGTCTTCTGTTCTTATCTTTTAATGTCTTTTTCTTTGTATTTATCCTTTTTTGAGATCTGTGACACCTCATGGGTGTATGGCTTAATGTCTTTCATCCATTTGGGAAATTGTTGGCCATTATCTCATCCAATATTGCTTCTGCTCATTCTCTTTTATTTCCTCAGGCTCCAGTTACACATATGCTGGATCTTTTAACTCTTATATGTTTCCCTATATATTTTCTCTCCTTTTGTATGTGCTTCAGTCTGTGATATTTCTACCGATCTTTCCTCCATCTCTCTTTCACTCTTCAGCTAAGTCATAACTGTTGTCAAAACTATGTGTTGAACTCTGAATTTTAGTTAGTGTTTTTTCAGTTCTTGAATTTCCATTTGATTACTTTTCTAGATTCAAATTGTGACGTTTGCCATTTTGTTTACTTGAACATTTTAATCCGTTGTTTTAAGGTCTCTTTCAGTTAGGTCCAATATCCAGATCCACTGCAAGTCCGTTTCTGTTGTCTCCTTTTCCTTTGTCCAGTCTCCTGATGATGTTGGATCGAATGTCAGACGTTTCTCGTACAAAAATTGTGGACACTCTGGATGATGTTTTGTTTTTGAGAGGATTTCCTTTTGCTTCTGGTGGGCAGTTAGTGTAGGGACGGATCAGTCTAATCTGTCGGGGCTTGAGGTCATTCGGGACCAGGATTTGGTCTTGACGAGGGCTTGTCTGTTTCGAGGTTGGCCTTCCTCCTTGGGTATAGCTTTTCCTTGATCCTGACTGAGAGCCTGGCTGTTTTGTGGTCTCTGTGATCCATCTTCTTCATGAGCCCTGCACTCTGATTTTTACCTCTCGGGAAGCTTGAGCCTGACAGAGCTTTGCTTTGCTTCTCTGTCTCCTGCTCCGCCTTCTGCTCGTCTTCTTAGCTTCTGCGGCCCTGACGCTGGGCAGCGGAAGTAGCTGAGTGTCGGACTCACCTTTCCTCTGTGCCCAGTGCCTCTCAAACGCTGGCCACCTTGAGTGTGGAGTGTGCTGCAAGCTTTGCTTTAGCGTCATTTTCTTCTGCCCACAGACTTGGGCCTTATTTCCAGCCGCGTGGCCCTGGGCCAGTTCTGTGCTGGAAGACACCGTGCAGGGAGAGTAGTGCCCGCTGGCGGGCTCCCTCCAGCTCATTTCACAGAATCGGCCCCTCGCCTCCGTCATCACGGAAGCACTCTGATACCTTCATACGGGTTTTTTTTTAAGTTAAGTTTGACCCATCCTTTTCCAGTTGTCCCATGGCATAAGGATTGGTGTGGTGTAAGGTAGACCATTGTTGCTGGAAGCAGAAGTTTGCCTCCAGCCTGTAGGAAACTGGAAGTGTTACCTTGGGGTGTGGGACTGGAGGGGTTCTTACTCATGTTACCTGATTTTTTCGGATCTCTGTCAGATGTGTGTAAATCTGTCAGTATGCAACATGTCAATAAAAAAAGCAGTGCAAGTATTTCTGTGTTTTCAGAGTAAGCTGCACTTTCACAATGTATGTCACTAACAGTTGAAAGGTCTTCAGTGTTAGAATTTAAATGTAAGATTGGGCTGTTTAACATAGCAAACTGATTTTAAAGTTCTGATTTTTATGGCTTGTGGAGGAAAATTAAAAATAATTTATGTCTTTGGGAAAAATTATTTATGTAAAAATAATCCTTACTGGTTATAGTAGTAAGGGATGAAAATGTGGATCTGGAGAGAATTTTTGTAAATTACTGAAATGTTTGATATTTTGTTTTTCCTTCTAATAGAGAGGCGCAAAAAGGCTTCAGCGTGGGAAAGAAATTTGGTGTATCCTGCAGTTATGGTTCTCCTTCTTATTGAGACAGTAAGAATTTATTTGCCTAGTTAAATAAAGCAAATTATTTTTTACTTTAGCATTTGTGTATGGCAACTCCCTCAGCTAAATGGTTTCAGGTAAACTGGTTTTCTATCAACGGGATTAAAATCCACCTATGCCTTTATTTGTAAAAACTCAGTAGAGCAAAAGATGAAATTAATGGTAATTTTTAAGAAGTCCTCAAGATTGCCTATTTCCTCATAAAAGCAGGAAATGCATTCTTTTGTTTCAGTTGAAAATTAAGAAGAGACAAGGTGTTGCAGATACCCTGCTGCAAACTTTGTGACAGGATATGAGAATTTTACTAAGTTAGTTCTGATAACAGTTTAACCATTTTTAAAATCTGTGGACTTGTAGGTTTCCAGTTGGTGAAATCAGTTAGTAAATGGATCTATATTGTTAGCTTTTGTCTTAAGCTTTGAGATTATAATACTTTGCAGAATTGTAAAGAATTTACTCTGGAGTTTATAGTCTCATTACTTCTTTAAGTTTATGTGTAGAATTTTGGTCTTAACTGCTTTTCCACTACTCTGAAGCATACATTTGGTTGGTTACTTAGGTTTTAATATATATGTTTTGGCAGAGTATCTTTGAAATTAAAACCTGACGGCTTACTTTTTATGTTGTAGTCTATTTCAGTCCTCTTGGTGGCTTGTAATATTCTTTGCCTGTTGGTTGATGAAACAGCAATGCCAAAGGGAACAAGGGTAAAGTAAAACGCTTTAAAGTGCCTTTCTTTTGTGTTAGTGTTCTGTATGTACACCCTGAGTGCTTCAGGTAAGTGAATGAGAGCATTCCCCTTTCTGCATACATCCGCTTCAGTTTGTATGAGTTTCTTTATGCAGTGAGCTTTCAGAGCAGTGTTTATGAACTCCAGTTTTTGTTTCTGATTTCTTAATTTGGATTGTCTGAGGCTTTTACCAGGTTTCAGAGTTTCATACTTTGTATCAGAGTTTATCTTTGTTTTACTGAAATTCTTATTTGTGATCCTTTAAGAAAATGTATACTCTGTGAAATACAAGGAAGGAGTTTATCAGATGGATTCATTGTGTTTGCAAAAGATCCAGATGTATGGTTGTAAGGGCTCGTGCTTCCGAAGAGTCAGGTGTTTTATGAACCTGAGTCAAAATGTTCAGTTACTGGAGGAGAGTCAGATGCACATCTTTTTCATGAATTAATACTCTCTCTTCTTTAAAAATTTGTGATTTTATTAAATGCCATCAATTAGTCTATTTAAATATATTCTCCATATGGAAGGTAGTCTCCTCTAAATATTCATATACGGCATCCTTTTTCTACGTATCTCTATAAACTTTTGGATACTTAAAGTAGCATTTAAGTTTTGACATTTTATTACACTTTTCAAAGTTAGCACCTTTCCCATTTCCCATAGAAATGACTTCAAAACTCTTTCAGACTTTTGATGCTTTAGGGGAAGGAAAAAATTGTTCTTAACCCTTTCTAGGTTCTCCTGGCTGGTCTAAGAATTAAAATGACGTGAGACAGATTAACAGGAGAAAATAGATTTTAATTATGTGTATATAAGAACAGTGAGACCCCAGGGCAAGCTGAGCAGTTGAGGCTTCTGTGGCACCTGAGAGAAGGAGAAGGGAGAGGGGCTTGGGACTTGGAAGAGGAGGGAGGCAATTCTCATGCAGATGGAAGAGCAGATGGGCCACAGAGAGGACTCTGGTCCCCAGGTTCTGCCAGGTGGCCTCTGCCCCGAGCCGGGACTCTCTGTGGACGTCTCTGGTGACAGGGCCCCTCCAACCCAGTCCTTTCTCTCAATTCTTTCAGGCAGTTAAGGGGTGAGTGGGTAGGGGCAAGAGGGAAGGCTTCCTGAGTCTTCTGTTCCTTAAAAACAATCAGCCCGAGATAACCCTCGTGCTGGCACGTTTGAGGGGGCAGGTTTTGCGTCCTCCGTGCCACTTCTTTCTCTGAACCACCTCCTACACCTTTTCTCCCATAGAAAAAAGCCAATATCTATATTTAGTCCTTTCCTTCAGTCCAAGATGAAGAGACTGTTCTTTCAAAGGCTAATTCTTTCAGCACGATTCTCAGTTTGGCTCCCTGCCCCCGGCCTTTCAGGACCTGGTGCCATTTGTTACTGCCACTGTCTCCATGCCACTGTGAGCCTCCCAGCACTCTCCAGGTGCCTCACTGCGCTGACGAGCAACCGTGAACAGTCCTCCTCCATCTACCGCCCTGGCTTGGTCTTCTTTTAGACCCTAATCCATTGACTGAGCAGGAAGTCAACTACTGTGTTGACTTCCATCCCTTTCTTGGCCCATTTTCACATATACCGCACACTAGGTAAGGCCCAAGCCCCGTGGTGCTGTGTTGTACCATCCCCCTTAGTACATAGCACGAGGGACTCACACATGGTAGGCGCTGTATGATTGTGTCCATAAATCAGATCCTCCTAATCCTGCCTGGGGGCCTTCTCTTGAGACAGAGAATATTTCCAAAATGTTGCCATCCCAATTAATAAGCTTTCTATTAGCAGTCTTCATTTTTTCTTCAGAAGGTTGACAAAAGTTGATAAATTCTTTGCCCTTACCTCATTTATGTATGCAGTTTCCATTGGTGTTCTTCTTTATGTCTAAATACGATTGTGTAAATAATATGTATGATATTATTCATTGGTTTATTTTTTCTTAGGCTGACTTTACGTTCTGGTTTATCTGTCAGATATAATTGAAGCTGATAGCAAAATAGTAGTTCTATTCAGAGAGTTCCTTTAATTAGTAAGCTTTGAAAAAATTTTTCCTCTTTCAGTAAGAAATGATGTTTTGCCTATCTGGTTTCATTAGTAAATATTACTTTTTCCCCTTATTTTGTTAAGTTCTAGATAAAGATAGATTTTGAGAATAGCTGTAATGTTTAGGGAAAAATGTATAGCATTGTGTTTGAAAAATCCCTGTTAATTAAATCTGAATTCCCAAAGAAGATTTGGGGAAAGGAAACTTGCAAGAGTAGAAACAGGATATGCACATTCAACTGTCTTTCTTTGCTTGCTTCAATTTTGACATACTTTAATTGTGTAGTGTTTATATCGTTGCCTCAGGGTTCAGACAATTATATGCCCTATTCTTATTGTACTATTATATTAAAAAATTTCTTCCAAGAATATTTAGGATTTAACAATAAGTATAATCATACCATTTTGAGAAGTAACTTAAAAGACATTTGAGAACTGAGCTTGTTGGAAGTGTTAACTTGTGGTTGAGTTAGTTGATGAACTCAGTCTCCTGTCACAGTTCATTTTCCTTTGAAAGCCTAGGTGTTATTCCGGGGTATTAAACATTCCTGATTTCAACTGTCTTATGTTTATGAAACAACACTTTTAGGGAAACCAAATATAATGGTGTCATTGAATTCTGAAAAGTGTTTTTTTTCCCCCAGGGGCCTGGAATAGGAAATGCTTCTCTCTCTGCCTTTGGCTTTGTGGGAGCTGCACTTGAAATCATTTTGATTTTGTATCCTTTCTCTGACTGAAGTTTCTGTCTGTTAGCAATTTTTTTGTCCAGTTTTCTGGGACAGTAGTAATTTTACTAAGACACTTTCCTGGAAGAAAAACAAGCCAGCCTTCCTCAAGCACTCCAAGTGGCCTTTGCTTTTGTTTTTCGTTCGGGCCTCAAGGCACCTTGGAGACTATTGAGAACTGAAGGAAACTGGCATTCTTCGGAGAGCTTTTTCCTTGATTCTCATAGCTATCTTATGGTGTCCTCTGTTGTTGGTTTCTATAGCCTTCGATGTTTTGGAAACTTTATTCCCAAGAAGGATGACACGACTATGACAAAGGTAAGGTGAAGTCTTAGGTGACTGTGCCTCCCTTTTGCTTCCCAGACAAACGGGCTGTTTTATTTAGTAATTGCCCTGAGCGGTTCATTTGCAGTTCTAGGTATTTGTGAGTTGCGTAAACACACACTGGAGGATTTTCAAAATGCTGAATGAGTGGGAAAAGGATGTGCTGTGTTTAGTCTGGATGGCCTCCATTCACGTGTAAATGCAGAGAGCCGTGGAGCTTGTTAACCCGCCGTGGAAGGCTCCTGAAAGGACTCTCTCCTACAAAGAGAACGTCTTGCTAATGAGTAACTTTGATTGTGCTGACTGTACTTCAGGGAGCTTGTTTGAAATCTGAAGAACTTAGCTGCCATAAGTAGCAGAGACAGAGTATTCCAAATTTGAATAATTAAAGCAAAACGGAAGAGATCTGTTCAGAAACATTTTGTAGTCTGAGGCCAATTTGACTTTCTGCGGTGTGTCATTGGCTTCCGAGCGACGAAGGCTGTTGTCTTCTGTGGTGACTGCATCCTTGTGAAATGTTCCCACAGGCTGACAGTGAGGAGTGACAAGGGCTGCTGGCTGCTTTCCCTCATTGTATTTCCCCATTTCAGCTTACTTTACGGGGAGAGGCTCTTGTGCATATCTTTATCTGCCTAACACGCTGTGGCTTCTTGAGATACTTGGCACCTAGTGCAAGTAATCCTGAGTATCCGTGTTTTCGGCCCCTCTTACTTGATATGGAAGAATGCGCACAAGATACGTTGTAATGGACTACTAGAACTTAGGTGTTTGGGATTGCTAGCTTTTTGGTATTGCATCTTATAATAGTTAAACATATCAGAAGTAGATATTATATATCTTGAGCAGTGGTCTTGGCTTTAAGAATAGAGCCAGAAGTTCTTAAAAGTATTCATTCTTCGTTACTTGTCAGGCAGACTTTTTTTGAAATTGGCGACCTCAGTCAGTAATGTAAAGTGTGTGTCTGTAAAGTAATTTAAGTGCCCTTGAACTTTGTGTTTGTGCCGGGGGCGATACATGTCCTGTAGAGCTTACAGACAGAACTGCGGGTGTTTGTAGAAACAGTTTTCTTGTTCTCCTTGTTTTCTACATCGAGGAGTATCATTAAGAATCCAGCAGGTACAGCAGGTAACTGGCGTGCACAGTAACCTGCCAGGCTGTGGGCGGACTTGCTTTCCCCGTGCCGTGTAACTGCCCAGTGCTCCTTCTGCCTCCCATCACAGATCATTGGGAACTGTGTGTCAATCCTGGTCTTGAGCTCCGCACTGCCTGTGATGTCAAGAACACTGGGTAAGTTTACGTGACAACTTTTTGCTTAAAGTCTGTACCTTTTCAAGATATTTTTTATAAACTTCTAGTTTCTAGACTTTTTTCAGAAAGATCATTCTTCGAAATATAGTACTTCCTCCCATATTATTTTATACCTTTACTTCTATAATTCATTTATATATAGGGCTATACCAAAACAAGCACTTTTATCAAATAAAGGCCATTTTTTTTTCAGATACTTAAAAATACTCCTTCTCCAAACAATAGACTTAATTTTTTTCACTGACTAGTTTAACTTTTGAGTCCTCTAGTGAGGAAACTGACTTTTTTTTAAAACGATGTTTAATGTCTAGAAAATATTAAACTGATTTTTTCCCACATGAAACATTTTTAAAAACTTATAATTTTGTAAGTGGTTTTAAAAATTGAAAATCTATGAAACTTGTTTTATGCTGCGTTATGTCCATGGAATTAGACCTGACAGCGGGGAGCTCTATGAGAGCACACCCGACGTGAAGGGCGCCCGCCAGCTCTTTAGTGCTTTACTCGCCTGTCGTTCATACAGTTTTCTTAATACTTCAGTTCACAGAGAATTTATTTTTAAAAGTGAAACGTTTCTACTTCGTCATTGAAATAGCTGACTAAAGCTTCATTTGGTGTTCTTATCTTTTATAAAGCACTGTTGCAGACTGTATTCTCAGTTCTTGGCTAAATATTATTTCAGACAAAAAATTCCATTAAACAGTTTTCTTTATTTCTAGACTTAGGATCTGACTTAAGAGTGCTCACCAGTGATTAGAAAACCCCATTATCCAGCCTCAGCTGTCTGCTTACAACACAGATTACGAGTAACTTCTGGGAGCCTTTGTTTTAGCTCCTGCACTGCTCTATTATGCATTCAAGATTCACAGCTATGAGGGATGCAGACTGTGCCAAGAAAGTGTAAGCTTTATTACAGTTGTCTTCATAATTCTTACAAAGAAGCTCACGTTTTAATAAAAAGTGAAACCTAAGTGTAAATGTAACAGGGACCACTGTTCCCCGGGCTGACACAAAGCCCGCCTGTTAGTGGTCTGTCTTCTTTTGTGTTTGCGATGTAAGGCTTGTTATTGTTCGACAGCTGCTCATGGTGCTCAGATCTTGAAAATGCCAAAAATATGTACTTCAGTAACTTGTAACTGTTATCATTTGCATTATGGCAGTCCAACAGATAATTTCTGTGATATTACAGCCAATCTACCATTTTATCAGTGATGAAATTCACTCTGCTCTGTTATTTAAAATTAATTGTTAATAGTAATATATACTGATTTTATGAAAGAAAATTACATGCTGAGTACAGTTTTAATACAAAGAAAACAAATTAATGGCAAAATGTGCTTTTTGAAGATCAACAAATTAAATTCCTGAGTAGTTTGCCATAGAGATAAATAAAAAGAAGAAAAAGAAAGATGGGACAATTAAAATGCAGCTAACAAATGCCTGGACCCAGCTGTCCAAACAGGATTAATGGAGTGCATTAGGGTACAGTGAGTCATGTGGTGCTTTGCAAAATATCAACACGCACTGCATTACATGTTATGCCCAGTGGCACTGAATAGATGAAAAGAAATAAATACGTTAAACAGATTCATAGAGGCTTTTCACAGTATTAAAAAAGCAAATTTCTAGACTAAAAGAAAAAGCTTTATTTTAGTATTATAGAAAATGCAAACTAGAGAGTTACTTTGTAATTCCTCTGTTAACCCTTGGGAATTGAGTCTTTGATTCTAAGAGGATAAAACATAGAGAACTGTCATGAATATTATCCTGGTGTATAACGGGGTTTTGATTTACTAGACGAAAAGCTTGTAAGACTAGAATAGAGGATGCATTTAACAGCCAAATTCCAAGCTGTGAAAGTTTTCACTCTTTCTCATTGCCTCTCCTGAGGAAATCCCGACCCTTCGGGTGCTCTCGTGTGCTCCTGTGAGTTCAACCAGCAGTCACAGTTGCATGAGAAATGAAGCAGCAAGAAGTAAAATTTACCTGTGTATGGGCAGTTTTGTTCTTATTTTAATAATTTTTAGTGATGATTATAACTTTAATTGGAAATTGGAAATACATTGAATCCTGTAGAAAATAATTAATTTGGTGAGACTTTTGCTTCAAAAATGAGAATTTTGAGGGTTTTTAAAAAAAAAATTTAATTTGCCAACTGCTACTGCTGCGTCACAGGCTTAAACTGTAGCTTTAGGCGTGAATGCCTGGTGACATGACAGGTTTATTAAAGAATTCCTTTGAAATAGCTTCTTATATTTAAACTTAGAAAATTTGTACTGATTGAAAAATTACCGCTAAGTAGATTTTATAAGCATATCACTTGCCACAAAGAATTAGGGAGCGAGCGTTCTGGCCGTGTATTTCTAGCCAAATATAATTAATATAGATGATAGTTTTGTTGCCCACAGGAAACACAATGAGTGAGTGCTTAACATTTCTTATTCAGACTCTTTAAAACCTTTAAGAGTAATGCTGTGCTAGTGGGTATGATTTCCAAACACGGTTTGGCTGCCTATTTAGTCTTCAGTTTTAAAGGCTCTAACATTTTGGGGGATATGATGTCCACATTTTTAGTAATCAGTTTACTGTTGGGTATAATAGACTCTCAACGTGGTAAGAGGAGATGGTCAACAAGGTGAATATAGAACAGGATCAAACCCAATGCCTTTTCTATAGTAAAGTATTTTAAAGGCGACAGTGAGCTTTGTGAGAATAGATTTTGCAAAGTTGCTGACATGTTCTTTGTTGTGCTTAATCGGGGAAAAACTTGAGGGGCTGACAGTTTTTGCATCATCTTTATTTGAAATCTCTAACAGGAAAATTTTTCTCAGATAACCAACAAACTTTGCAGTACTTTTACCAATTTCTATTTTGAAATTATGTTTATAGTTATATTTTTAGAAATTCTTTCTGTAACTTGTAAGTTATGCAAGGCCCAAACGCAGATTTTTTTTTTTAATGTACTTATGCTATTAAAACAAAAAACTATTGTCCTTTCAAATCAGCTTGAATTTATTTTTAGTACTTCCATGTATGTATCCTCTGGGTCCCATGTAGTCCATCACCTTGCAGAAGGAAAAGTGGATTATTCTCCTGGCCCACGATGGAGGGGCTGTGTTTAAAAACTGGTCCTTTTCGGAGAGGTCTTTGTTTGGGTTTGTAAATACACTGCTGATCTTTATCCTGGGCTTTCCTCCTCACTGTGAATCAGAAAGAAGTGATGCTTAGATACGACCGTTGGGAAATAAATGTGAGTCATGATGTGTGTTCCTGACTGACTGTGACTGTAATGTAAAAATAATTCCAAACCCTATATTGAAAATTCCTCAGCAAAGAAGTTTGTATGTGACCTAATTGTATTTTGTTATATTGCAGACATTAATAAATGAGTGGTACTAGGTAACTTTTGATTGATTACTAATGTTCTTATATCTGAACAATGAATTTGTATATCTAGTTAGGATTTTTAACAACAAGAAAAAGTCTTGTGTGTCAAATGTGGAAAGAATTAAGAGAGAAACAAGTGCTTACTCCCTAAGCACTCGTATTCCCAGTGTCTGCTTGTCCTGTCCTTCTGTTGCTCTTCTTGTTTCAGAGCACATAGTCCTGGCTGAGAAAATGCCATGTTGGCCACACATTCTAAATAATTTAGCCATCCTTTAATTTTAACTTGTTGTAAAATAGTTTCATATGAAAATATTTCCAGTTAGGATTATTTAGTTGGAAGGAGCCTTAAGATACAATTTTTTAATGTTAATAATTAAAATGTGACAGTTGAAACCAGACAGTAAACTACAGCAAGGGTCTGATTTGCGCGAAGAGCCGGGCCCTCTGCCTGGCTGAGCCTGCTTGCTTGGATGCCCGTGCGTGGCCAGCTCTGAGACTGATGAACAGGGGCTCTCCTGATTTATGGGAAATTTTATTCTAAAATTAATTTTTAATTAAATCAATACCTGAATAAATTCTGCTTAGAAAGAGTATTAATGACTAAGAGATCAGGTTCAAATTCCTTGTGACCACCACTTTTAATCCTAACCCCCTCTTCACAGTTCCCAGGAACCACACACACAGACACACAGACACACACCCACACACCCACGGTGTCCTCTAGGAAACTTAAAACTCTCACCTGGGTATTACGTTGTTTCTGATTCTTTGATGGGAGTTCCTGTTTCTTCTGTTGACTCCTCACTCCTGTGAGCTGCCCAGTAGAAGTTAAAAGAGGAAAAGGTTTTGGAATCATTTCTTCTTCTGGAGCTCGATCGGCTGAAAATGAATTTCAAACCAAATACTTACTTACCTCGTTCTGCTCAGGTCGTCAGTGACCTCCTAGTTGCCCAGTCCTGTGGATTCTGCTTGTATCTTAATTGCTCCATGGCATTTCCTGTTTGTAACCCCACTCCCCAGATCTCTTCTTCATTTCTGGACACCACCCCCCTTCTTTTCCTTCTCCTTCTCTGGCCATTCTTCAGCTGTCTCTGTGACTGCTCCTCAGCTCCACTTGTCCTCTGACCCACCGCCCACCCCTGGACTAAGAGCAGACACACCGAGCTCTGCACTGTGTAGGTGTCCTGCTGCAGTCTCACACCGGCTGCCTCTACGGCAGGACCCGCACACGAGTGTGTGTGTGTGTCTTCCTGCCTCTCTCTCCCTTCTCCTTCCTCCTCCTCTCCCTCCCCTGAACTTCCCCGCAGTCCTGGGACGCTTTCTGTCCCGTACGCCAGACCAGAAGCTTGGGAGTTGTGCTGCCTTCTGGTACCAGCACCTCATGGCAGGGCTCATTTTCATCTTGTTAATATTTCTCACATTTGCCTCTGAAAAGTGAAAAGACTTAGACTTGTTTAGCATCAAAGCTGCGTATTTGATTTCATTTTAATATTTTATTGTGAGGAAGTGTTCATGAAGTGGACTCTAAATAGGTGTCCTTTTTGAGGAGGGTGGAGTCAGAAGCGAAAGCAGAAGAGCCAAGAAAGTGTTTAATTTTCCAAGTGAGGAAGCGATGCTGAGAGATGCTCTGGAGGCTCCGTCTCCAGAGATTTTCTCCAGAAGAGAGTAGACAGTTACCATCCAAATTGGAGGTCAGAAACTGTCATTTGTTTTAAAATTAGCACTTTAGCTTTGTCCTTGGACTATGATTATAATTCTCTTTCATTTAATTTTAGTTTGTATTAAAATTCACATACTCTAGTTCATCTGGACTGCTGAATTCACTTGCCTTCACATTAGGACACAATGAATTTGTGGCATGTAAATTTTATGACTGAAATTGGTTTGGTATTTGCAAATTACTTTTCCTTCTGCAAGCTTTGGTTCATATTGTTCCCGCAGCCCTCTCTCCTCAACCTTTCTCTGCCTGTCCATGTCCTCCTGTTCTCAGAGGCCAGGTCCCATCCTCTGTCACTTGTGAGGGTATATGAGATTCTTGTTTCAGCCTTGTTATACTTACCTATGTGAATTGCCTTTCTCAAAAAACCTTGCTCTGCTTAAAGGACAAGTCCAAATTTTATGCATCTTTTTATCCCTCATAGCCTCTACCTAATAAATATTTGTGATGTCACTGGATGCTGCCATATTGAATATGTACTGAATATTGCGTTCTCAGAATAGATGAACCGAGATATTCCAGGTGTCCTGCTTCCATCCTGATTGTCTTTATTTCCATGTTCCAAGATTTTTTGACTAAGTATTCTAGTTTTATTATTTTAAAAGACCTTTATAATAATTGGCAAAAGGTAGAAACAACCCAAGTGTACATTGACAGATGAGTGGAAAAACGAATTGTGGTTTATACATACAATGGAATGTTATTCAGCCATAAAAAGGAATGATGTCCAGGTGAAATAAGCCAGTCACACACGCACACACAAAAACAAATACTGGGTGATTCCATTTATACAAGGTCCCCAGAGTCATCTAATTCATAGAAACAGAAAGTGGAATGGTGGGTACCAGGGCTTAGGGGAGAGGGAAGTGGAGAATGGTTCTTCAATGAGAATAGAGTTTCAGCTTTTCAAGATGAAAAGAATTCTGGAGGCTAGTTGTCCAGTAATGTGAGTGTACTTAACACTTCTGAACTGTGTACTTAAAAATGATTTAGATGGTAGATTCTGTGTTACACTTGTTTTACCAAAATTAAACAGAAAATAAAGGGAAAAAGGAATGAAGCACTGGCACAGGCTACAACATGGATGAACTTTAGAAACATAATGCCGAACGAAACAGGCAGACTCCAAAGGCCACGTAGTGTATGACTCCACTTTATGACGTGTCCGAGACAGGAAAATCCACACGGACAGGAAGTCGGCTAGTGGTTGCCGAGGAAGGGGGAGGGTAATGAGGAGAAGCTGCTAACGCTTTCACTTTGGCATGGTGGAAGTGTTCAGCGGTTGTATAGAGATGGCGGTCACACAACACTGTGAGTGCACTAGGTGCACTGAATTATTTACTTTAAAATAGATATTTTTATGCCAAGTGAATTTCATCACAATAAATTATTTTTTAAGAAAAGATCTTCACACGGTAGACAGTAGATATTTGTTCTCTTCCCTGTTTCTTTGTCAAGGTAATCTAATCCCAAGGGCTACATTTTTTCTTAAATTTTTATTAATTTATTATTTTAGTATAGTTGATATGCAGTATAATACTACTTTCAGGTGCAAAGCATGACGATTTGACACTTGCATACATTATGAAATGATCCCCAGGATAAGCCTGGTGACCCTCTGTCATCAGACAGTTATTGTAATGTTCTTGACCATATTTCTTATGCTGTATATTACATCCCTGTGGCTTATTTTACAGTGGGAGGTTTATACCACTAAATCCCCTGTACCTATTTCACCCACCCTCCTATCCCCCTCTCCTTAGCCACCACCTGTTTGTTCTGTGTAGGGGTCTGTTTTCATTTTGTTTTGTTTTTGTTTTTTAGATTCCACGTATAAGTGAAATCATATGTATTTGTGTTTCTCTGTCTGAGTGATTTCACTTAGCATAATACCCTCTAGATCCATTAATGTATTGCAGATGGCAAGATTTCAGGGATTTTTTATGGCTGACTAATATTCCACTGTGTAAATATATCACATATTCTTTATCCATTCACCTTGATGGACACTTAGGCTGCTTCCAAATCTTGGCCATTGTAAACAATGCTGCACTGTACATTGGGCTACACGTATCTTTTTGAGTTAGTGTTTTGCTACCACAGCTTTCCTTTCATTTCCAGTTACATATAATACCTTTTTCCATCTCTTTACTTTCAGTCTGTGTATGTCTTTAGATCTGAAGTGAGCCTCTAGTGTGCAGCATGTATATGGGTCTTATTTTTTTCTCTACTCAGCCATCCCATGTCTTTTGATCAGAGTATTTAGTGACGTGGATTTGTTCCCTTCGCCAGGTTAGGGAAGTTTTCAGGAATTGTTTCCTCAAATAGGTTTTCTGCCCCTTTCTCTCTTCTTTTTCTGGGACTCCTATAATGCAGGTATTAGCATGCTTAATGTTGTTGCAGAGGTCCCTTAAACCATCCTCATTTTTTAAAGTCCTTTTTTCCTTTCACTGTTGCGTTGGGTCATTTCCGCTACCCTGTCTTCCAGTTCTTTTCTTTTGCATCCTCTCATCTGCTGTTGATTCCCTGTAGTGTACTTTTCATTTCAGTTGTTGTAGTCTTCAATTCTGATTGGCATATATACATATATATGTATGTGTGTATATTTTCTTTTTTTTTTTTTTTTGAAATTCTCACTAAGTTCATCCATTCTTCTGAGTTCAGTGAGCAGCTTCATGTCTATTTATTTGAACTCATTATCTGGTAGATTGCTTCTCTCCATTCAGTTTAGTTCATTTCCTGGAATTTTGTCATGTTCTTTTGTTTGGAAGGTATTCCTGTGTCTCCTTATTTTGCCTCTTTATGTTTGTTTTTATGTATTAGATATTCCAGCTACATCTCCTGATCTTGAAAGAATGGCCTTATTTAGAAGGTGACTTGTGGGGTCAAGTGACGCAGTCCCCCCTGGTTATCAGAGCAGGTGCTCCAGGGGTGTCTCCTGTGTGGGATGTGTGCACCTTCCTGTTGTGGTTGGGCCATGATTGCTGAGGTGTGGTGGTTGGCAGTGTTGGCCTCCAGGCCAGCTTGGAGGCTTGACCCTGGCTGCTGCAGGCACAGTGATATGTAGGGCTGGCCTCTTGGATTGGGAGCTGCCTTGGAGGAGCACCAGTGCTGGCTGAGGCCTCCTGCCAGGTGAGGAGAGACAGGAGCCGCTTTGAGGGGGCTGGTGGGTTGGGCAGGGCTGGTCCTCAGGGGAATTCCAGGGCAGGGCGCAGTGTTAGCTAGGTTAATAGACAGTGGCAGAATGGCACCCACTAACACCAGGCCAGCCAGGTGGAAGGTGAGGAAAAGAAGATGGTGCCCAGCAGCTCTTCTGTCCCTGGAGAAGGTTCCACTGGATCCCTGCTCCTCCACACACACCCTGAGATTAGTCAGTGCATCTCTTTCTTGTATGACCCAGGCGCTTTTCAGGCAACAGCCTCTGCTGGGACTCTGAGTGAGTGAGTTTGTGCATGCACGCTTCGTGAGTGAGGTCTTGACTTACAGCAGCCCTCTGGCTCCCCTGGTGTCAGCCTCTGCTGGTTTGCAAACCAGCCGCTGTGGGGGTTTGTCTTCCTGTTATGTGTCCCCTGGGCTGGGGGCCTGACGTGGGGTTGGTCCCTCTGCTCCTTAGATGGCGCCCCTACAACTTCACCAATACTTGGCATAGTCAGTCAGTTTAATGTTAGGCATATAGTAGATTTTTGTGGATTTAACATGAATTTCCCAGGTGACTAATGTGCTCATTTGCCATCTGTATATTTTCCTTGATGAAAAATTTATGCAGATCTTTGGCTCACTTAAAAAATTGGAATTATTTTCTTATTCTTGAGTTTTGGGTGCTGTTTACAAATTCTGAATGAAAGTTATTTATCAAGATATGTGATTTGCAGATATTTTTCCCCATTCAGCAGCTTGTCTTTTTATTCTTTTACCAATATGTTTCAAAGTACAGACATTCTTAATTTGATGAAATCAAATTTGCCAAATTTTCTTTTATGGTTTGTGCTTTTTGTGTCATATTTACTAAATCTTTTTCCAACCCAAGATCACAAAGATTATCTCCTATGTTTTCTTCTAGAAGTTTTATACTTAGGTTCACGACCTATTTTGAATTAATTTCTATATATAGTATGAGGTATGAATTGAAGTTTATTTCTTGGCATTTGGCAGCCAGTCATTCCAGCGGCACTGCCTGAAAAGTCTGTTCTTTTCCACTGAATTGCCTTTACACCTTTGTTGGAAATCAGTTGTCCTCCATATATGTGTGGGTGCAGGTCCGTTTCTGAATTCTGTTTCGTTCCATCGATGTCTTTGTCTTTACATCAGTACTGCACCATCTGGATTACTGTGAGTTGATCATGAGACTTGAAATCAGGTAGTGTAGTTCTTCAGCTTTGTTCTTTTTTTAGAATGGTTTTAGTTATTCTAAGTCCTTTGCATTCCTATGTGACTTTTAAAAATAGGGTGTCATTTTTAACATAAATGTCTGCTAGGATTTTGATTTGGATTGCGTTTAATCTGTAGAACAAATCGGAGAGGAGTAGCATCTTTACAGTGTTGGGTCTTTCATTCCCTGAGCACTCTGAACTTATTTAGTTCTTTAATTGTAGTTTTTTGCTCAGTCTTGCACATTTGATGCTGTTGTGAATGGTGTTTTTTAAAAATTGAGTTTCCAGTAGTTCATTGCTAGTACATAAAGATACAGTTGATTTTTGTATATTGATCTTTTGTTTTGTGCCTTTGCTAAATTCACTTATTAGTTCTAGTAGCTTCTATTGAATCTGTTTTATAGATTTCATTGAATTTTCTACTTTAATGATTATGATGTCTGTGAATAAAGACAGTTTTACTTCTTCCCTCCCAATATGGACACTTTTATTTATTTTTCTTGACTGTTGCATTATCTAGAGCCTCCAGTACAATGTTGAATAGAAGTGATGAAGACAGATATTCTTGACTTGTTCTTCGTCATAGTGAGAAAGCATTCTGATCTTTATCATTAACTGATAATAGCTGTAGTGTTTGTTTGTTTGTTTGTTTGTTTTGGTAGATGCCTTTTATCAAGTTGAGAAAGTTCCCTTCTTTTCTTGTGTAGCTGGAGGTTTTTTTTGTTTTTGTTTTTATATCAAGAATGGGTGTTGGATTTTGTTAAATGCTTTTCTGCATCTGTTCACGTGATCATTTTATTTTTTAGTCACTGTGCTCTTTTATTTTATTTTTTTGTGTGTGTTGCTTTCTGTGTTTCGTTTTAAATAGTTTCTGTTGATATGTCTTCAAGTCTACTAATCTCTTCTTTTGTGGTGTCTGATCTGTCGTTAATCCCATCTAGTATATTTTTCATACCTTACATTGTAATTTTTCTCTGTAGAAGGTCAATTTGGGTCTGTTTTATATCTTCTATGTCTCTACTCAGCAAGTTCAGTCTTTCCTCTAGCTTCTGAAATACAAGTAATATAGTTATAATTGTTTTAATGGCATTGCTACTCATCCTATCATTTGTGTCATTTCTCCGTTGGTTATTTTCCCACAAGCAATGCGTTGATCAGTTCCCAGCTGAATAACTCAAGAGGCCCGTGCACACCTCCCAGGCTCCCACCCTGTGCAACTGTCTGGCCGCCATGCTGTCCCAAGCTGCAGCTGCATCCCTCAACTCCATGAGATAGCTGGACTCTGTCCCTGCTTCTTTCCACTCTGCAGCCAGGAGGCCTCTTTAGGGAGGAGCCATGGCAGACAGAGAACCCACCTTGCTTGTTTCTCATCGCTCAGCTTCACTCACCTTCATTGCTAGATGTTGAGGGTTTTGAATACCATGGTTTTATATATTTTGTCCAGTTTTTTAAATTGATTTGGGTGTAAGGGAAAATCTGGTCTCTTTCACTTAGTCTTGGCTGGAATGTGAAGTCATTAAACATATTTCTAATTGATGTGATATAATGAAAATCTATTTGCAGAATAAGACTGGTCAGATTTAAAGTCTTTGCTTTAACAACATCATGTTCCATTCCCCCCTAAAAGTGGAACCACTGTTTAGTTTTAGAATTACTTTGTTTTTGAATGAATAAAACAGTTGGCAATGAGCCTGTTTATATTAATCCTGAAATTAATGATTTAAAGATGATTATATTTTTATTATTTCATACTCATTAATTCACATTTATTTTTTGACAGTGTGTAGGTAAATTTATTACAAAAGCCCAGTTTAAAGAAGGATATTTAAAAACCTAGTCAAGATAATAATTTATACTAACTATTATTATGGGAGTCAAGAGGTGGGGAATGTGTTAAACCCAATGTTTTGTCAAAGAACATTTAATTTATAAATTTTTTTTATAATAAAATGTATGTGCTCTTTTGGGCAGTCTTTCATTAAAGCCATGGGTATTCATGTCAGCCATTTGTGTGATATTCCAGGGCACATGATTTATTGATAAAGTTAACTAATGATCCTTTTAGTGTGTCAAGCTTTATAAATTCTCTCTCAGCTTCTTGCTAGTTAAGGAACATGAATGTACTTGCTAAAAGTCAGAGTTGACTCAGGTGGGCTAACAAATGTAAATTCTCTTGACTCATACTGTAGGTGGAGTAACCTGCTCTTTCTTGAAATGCAGTTTTGTTTTGTACCTTAGTTCTTTTATAGGTATGAGTGAAAAATTTTTATTCAAGGAATTATGCATAAAACATTTTCAGTTGAAATCCTAGTGCAGGGAGCTGATAAGCGATTTGTTATGAAGAGTATTTTATTAACAGGTAATCCAGATAATGTGACCTTATGCTTAGCCACTGCTTAACAAGCTAAGTTCTTACCTGGTATATATATATTTTACTTATGTTTTTAAAAAATGAACCTCTGAATGGGAATAAGCATTTCATTATTTGGCTAGGAGAGTTAAATAACAACATTTGATAATTGAAATTTTCATATTGTTAGTAGTATTTTAAAATTTGCTACCTTAGTAGCCTTTTATATCTTTCTCTAGAAATAAAGATTTTGAAGTATTTTATATTTGTTTAATAAGTCTTATTATGACTTTACATATTGTTACTTTTTCTTAAGTGTTAGTACTTTTGATAAAAAAGTGCATTAGTCCAAATGGACTCTCTCTCTATATATATATGTATGTATGTATGTGTGTGTGTGTGTGTGTGTGTATATATATATATATATATATATATATATATATATAAATATAACATTCCATTCCAAAATCAGCAAAATGCACATTCTTTTCAAGTGCTTAAGGGACATTCTCCTGGATAGATCACCTGCTAGGCCTCAAAACAAGTCTTGGTAAATTTATGGAAATTGAAATCATATCAGGCATCTTTTTTGACTGCAACACTGTCAGACAAGATATCAACTACAATAAAAAAAAAAAAAAAACTTCACAAAGCACAAATGTGTGGGGGCGAAACAATATATTACTAAACAACCAGTGGGTCACTGAAGAAATCAAAGGAGAAATCAAAAGATACTTGTAGGCAAATGAAAACAACAGTGATCCAAAACCAGTGGGGTTCAGCAAAACTAGGTCTAAGAAGGACATTTATGGTGATAAAAGCACACCTCAGGAAACAAGAAAAGTCTCAAGTAAAGAATCTTGCTGTACACCTAAAGGAACTAGATAAAGAAGAACAAACAAAACCCAAAGTCAGGAGAAGGAAAGAAATAATAAATATCAGCAGAAATAAATGAAGTAGAAACTAAAAAAATAACAATCATATTAGAAAAGATCAATGAAATTAAGAGCTGGTTCTTTGAAAAGATAAATGATCTTGATAAACCTTTACCCAGACAGATTAAGAAAAAAAGGGAAAGGAGGTAAATCAATATCAGGAATTAAAAAGAAGTTGCAACCTAAATACAGAGGGTCACAAGAGGTTACTGTGAACAACTGTACACCAATAAAATGGACAACCTAGAAGAAATGGACAAATTCCTAGAAATGTACAATCTCCCAAGATTGAACCATGAAGAAATAGAAAATATGAACAGACCAATTACCGGTAATGAAATAGAATCAGTAATTTAAAACAACAACAACAACAAAAAACCTCCCAACAAATCAAAAGTCCAGGACCAGATGGCTTCACAGGTAAATTCTGCCCAACATTTATAGCAGATTTAACACCTATTCTTCTCAAACTATTCCAGAAAATTGCATTGGAAGGAATGCTTCTGAATTTATTCTATGAGGTCAGGATCAACATGATATTAAAACCAGACAGAGCTATCACACAAAGAGATTACAGGCCAATATCACTGAGGAACATGTGCAAAAATTCTCAACAAAATCTTAGCAAACTGAATCCAACAATACATTAAAAGGATCATACACCACAATCAACGATGCAAAGGTGGTTCTATATCTGCAAATCAATCAATGTGATGATACCACATTAAAAAAATTGAAGAATAAAAAACCATATGATCATCTGAATAGATAATAGCTTTTGACAAACCTCAGCATCCATTTATGATAGAAACTGCACAAACGGAGTAGAGGAAAAATAGCTGAACATAATAAAGGCCATTTATGGTAAGTCCACAGCTGACATCCTATTCAGTGGTGAAAAGCTGAAAGCATTTCCTCTAAGATTGGGAACAAGACAAGGATGCCCACTTCTGCCACTTTCATTCAACATAGTATTGGAAGTCCTAGCCATAGCAGTCAGAGAAGAAAAAGAGATAAAAGGAATCCAAGTTAGAAAGGAAGATGTAAACTGTCACTGTTTGCAGATGACATGATACTATACTTAGAGAATCCTACAGATGCCACCAAAAAACTACTGGAGCTCATCAATGAATTTCATAAAGTTGCAGGATACAGATTAACATATAGAAATCTGTTGCACTTCTATACACTAACAATGAACTATCAGAAAGAGAAATTCAGAAAACAGTCTTACCATTGCATCAAAAACAATAAAATACCAGGTATATAGAAATAAGAAGGTAAAAGAACTGTGCTTGGAAAACTGTAAGACACTGATGGAAGAAATTGAAGACAATACAGACAGATGAAGGGAAACACTGTTTTCATAGATTGGAAGAATTCACATTGTTAAAATAATCTTACTATCAAAGGCAATCTACAGAATCAGTACAGTTCCTGTCAAAATATTGACATTTTTCACAGAACTAGAACAATTAAATTTGTATGAAACCACAAAAGATCACAAATTGCCAAAACAATTTTGAGAAAGAAGAAAAAAGCTGGAGATACCAATGTTCCCTGATTTTAAACTATAGTACAAAGCTGTAGTCATCAAAACAGTGTGTTACTGGCACAAAAGCAGACACATAGATATGGAACAGAACAGAGAGCCCGGAAATGAACCCATGCATCTGTAGTCAGTTAATCTACCACAAAGTAGGCAAGAATATACAATGGGGAAAAGACAGTCTCTTTGATAAATGGTGTTGTGAAAACTGGATGGCTATATGCAAAAGAATCTGACTGGACTACTCCCTCACACCATGTACGAAAATAAATTCAAAGCAGGTTAAATATTTAAATATAAGACCTGAAATCATAAAACTTCTAGAAAAAACATAGGCAGTATGCTCTTAGTCTTAGTAATGTATTTTGGGATCTGTCTCCTGAGGCCAGGGAAACAAAAGCGAAAATAAACAAATGGGATTACATCAAACTAAAAAGCCTTTGCATGGTGAAGGAAACTGAATAAGATGAAAAGGCTGCCTACTGAATAGAAGAAGATATTTGCAAATGATGTATCTGCTAAGGAGCTAATATTCAAAATATACAAAGAACTCATACAACTGAACATCAAAAACAAACCTGATTTAGAAAATGGACAGAGGATCTGAACAGATTTTTTTTCCAATAAGATATACAGGCACATAAAAAGATGTTTAACATCACTAATCATCAGGAAAATGCAAACCAAAACCACAATGAGATATCTCACACTTTTCAGAATGGCTATTATCAAAAAGATAACAGCTGTGTTAGTGAGGAGGTGGAGAAAAGGAACCCCGGTGCACTGTTGGCTGGAATGTAAGTTGGTGCAGCCACTATAGGGAATAGTATGGAGATTCCTCAGAGAACTAAAAATGGAATTGCCATATGATCCAGTAGTTCCACACCTGGTTATTTATCAGAAGAAAACAATAAAATTAATTAGGAAAGATATACACCCTGTGTTCATTGCAACATTATTTACAGTAGCCAAGGTATGGAAACAATCTAAGTGCCCATCAATGGAGGAATGGATAAAGATGTGGTGTGTGTGTGTGTGTATACACACATGCACACAAACACACAATGGAATATTACCCAGCCATTAAAAAGAATGAAACATTGCCATTTGTGACAACAAGGGTGGACCTAGAGGGTATTATGCTTGGTGAAATAGGTCAGACAGAGAAAGACAGATACTGTATGATTTCATTTATATATGGAATCTAAAAAACAAAACAAATGGACAAACATAACAAAACAGAACTATAGATACAGAGAACAAACAAATCGTTTCCAGAGGGCGGAGAGGGAAGAAATAGGTGTGGGATTAAGAGTTACAGACTTAGGGTTGCAAACAAACAATTTGGTGGGTGTGAAATGTGCAGTGTGAGGCATTTAGTTAACTGTGTGATAGCCCGGCTGGCGATTTGTAGTAACTAGACATCATGGTGATCATTTTGAGATGTACAGAAACAATGAATTACTGTGTTGTGTGACAGGAGCTAACACAGCATTGCAGGGCGATTATGCATCAGAAAGAAACTCGGGGAAAAACAGATTCGTGGTTACCAGAGATGTGGGCTGGGGGGGTTGGATGAAGGTGGTCAGAAGGTACAAATTCCAGTTGTAAAATGAATACATACCAGGGATGTGATACGGTAACAACATGATAGATGTAATTAATACTGCTGTCTGTTACATATGAAAATTCGTTTAACAGGTTAAATCTTAAGACTTCTTATCACAAGGAAAAAAAAATTTTATTTCTCTAGTTTTGTGTCTGTCTGAGACAATGGATGTTCACTATACCTACTATGATAATTGTTTCATGATGTATGTAAGTCACATCGTTATGCTGTACAGATTAAACTTACACGGTGAGGTATATAAATTATATCTCAGTAAGACGGAAAGAAAAAATTAAAAGTACATTGTATAATTTAATTATTGCTCTGACAAAATCCTCTCAGAAGTGTAGCAAAGTGATTATTTAAGGCTTTTTGTTGTCTAGTCTCACAGAAGATTTTCAGAATTGAAGAGCTGTGGGGTGCCAGAGTAGTCTTTTACTCAGTATGAGTTAGATTTTTAAAACATTAGATTTGAAGCAGCAGGGTCTTTAGAACTGGTCCCTGCAATCTGCGTTTGTCTAGGGCCTCAGTGCGCTGCAGCAGCAGGCTCCTGGGTTTCTGTCTGCGAGGCCACCTCAGTGTCCTGGGGGCCAGAGCGCCTGATGAGGGGCTTGCTCTTCGCCTGCTGTTTCTTACTGGGTCTTGACCCTGACTCTCAAGGTACCAAGTTGAGTCCCGTAGAAAGTTCTAATGAGAGCGCTCTCCCGTTGTTCACACACACCTTCCGTTCCTGCTGTGTGAACACGTCTGCCCCCAGCCTTCACTCTCGTGTGGCGCTGTCGTGGCGTGGTCCGTGGGCCCAGCTCTAGGTGATGGCCGAGTTACTGTTTAGCACACACCAGTGGTTTCCGAAGTCAGGTTTGTTCTCCACGGATTCACAAAGAAAGTCACTGGGCTGTGTGAAAAAACTATTAAGAACTTGTGTTTGTCTTTATTGTTGTAATTTTAAAAGTCTTTGTTCTGTGTGTATATAGTACGTATGTCGGTGAATAGAGCATATATAGTTTGTAATAACTGAAGTACACATATAATGGGTACACGTATTCTGGTTTCATCTTTGCTAATGGTGGTCTTTAATCAAAAACTTTTGAGACCAGGTTAAGACCCTTTTGGAGTCTCTGGGCAAGGGTTTTATTCTGTGGTTTGCCAGTCCCTCTGTAAATGAGCTTCACAACATGCACAGTGTGTGTGCACGCACGCACGTATGTGTTTTTCTTGTGAAAAAATCTGTGGCCTTCACCAGATTCTCAGGAGTCTTTGGCCCTGAAGATCAAATAAACTGTTTATCTGGGATCCCTGAGCCGTGAAAATACTGAAGTCTGTTTTGGGAGGACAGTACCTTGTTTACAGATAACTTCCTAGGTTAAATTAAATGGTACCTCATTTTAAAAATAATATGTATAATTAGATATATATATATATTCCTTTTAATAAAATTCAGCCTTATTAAGGCTTCTGTCTGAGAAACTGCCACTGGGATGGTTGCTATGACCTCATGATACGACCTGCCCTGCGTGCTCTGCTGGGGTCTGGTCCCTCTTACCTTCCTTTACCTACCTTCCTGTACAGACGTTTTATTGTATGCTTTCATTAATTTTATATTTCTCTTCTCTTTAAAACATTATGGTGGATCGTTGTCCCTCAGCTTTGTATACCTTGGCCCTGGGACGATGAGGCTACAGAAGAGCTGCTTTTTGAAACCCGCTATTTTTCTCTTTGTCCTTGTAAGCTGCTTCTGTGGAGTCTGCCCCTACAGTGGGTGATGTGATTTCACGGAGTGAGGGTGAGAGTTAAGTCCAGAAGTCGGCTGATGAGGGGAAGTTGAGTTCAGTCAGTGATTCTTGAAATCCTTAGACCACCCATAAAATTAAAGGTCCCTGGGTTTGTTTATACAGTCCTTTGTGGTGAAGTTTCACGCGGCCCCAAGCAGCTCTTCAGTTTCTTCCTTGGAGAAGGTCAGCGTTTCTGGTGTCTGTCACTTGACTGTCCACCTGAATGTTTTTTTACTTATTCAGATTTTTTTTTAAATAAAAGGCTTATTTGTACATGTGAACAGCTGAGTTTTAGGTAACGTCAAAGCAGATGTGATGGAACCACACTGCATTTCCGGATTTTCGCTTACCCCACAGCCCTGTGGCGTCCAGTTCAGATGGATAATGTTTGTGGGATTTTTTCCCCCTCGGAAAGGAACCCCCGTTTGTTTATTCGCTGCGTAGTAAGCTGGAGCACATGCAGAGCACCGCTCTGGGCACTGGGGTTACAGGAGAGAAAACCACCGAGTTCCTGTTCGCATAGGACTTAACAAGCCATCGCGCGAGCTAGGCCGCAAGCGAGCCGGCAAGGGGAAGACGTGCTCCGGCAGCGCGCGCTGAGAAGAAACCTTGTCAGGGCAGAGGGCCTCGGAGGGGCAGCTGCTTGGGGGTGGGGTGGGGGGGGAAGCGGGTGCCCTCTCCGAGGAGGTGGCGCAAGCAGGGGCCTGCGCGGGGAGAGGATGGGGTGGGGGCGGGGGCTTCGTCGGGTGTCTCTCCATCACGACCCTGTTTCCCGTGTCAGCTGAGTGGGCGCACTGTGGTCCCCGCAGAGAAGCACTGGGGCCCTGGCTAGTGTGAGTGCGAGTCCTGAGCGAGTGGCAGGGTGCCCGCCGCTGCCCCGCTGCCCCCTACACCTCCACGAGACTGCAAGAGTGGGCAAAGTCGGTCAGGGCTGTGAGGCTTTCCCGCAAGATGACAATCGTGGAGTTTTAAACGGGGTGCCCACTAACAGAAATGAGGAAGTCCCTGGAATCTGAGCTGTCTGATTTGTACTTTATTATGTTTTATGTGTGTGTGTGTATATATATATATATATATATTTATTGTACCTGATTTTATTAAGGGCTATTTTATTTATTTTTAACAGGAATCACTAGATTTGATCTACTTGGAGACTTTGGAAGGTTTAATTGGCTGGGAAATTTCTATATTGTGTTATCCTACAATTTGCTTTTTGCTATTGTGACAACACTGTGTCTGGTCAGAAAATTCACGTCTGCTGTGCGAGAAGAGCTGCTCAAGGCCCTAGGTAATCCCGAGCTCCGTGGGCGCTCTTCCTGCTTATTAACGGCGTTGACCTTTCAGCTCATCTGAAGTCTGCAGCTGCTTACTTTCCAGATGTGTAGAACCTTGGAGGCCGCACCCCTGCCCACTGCTTATTGATCATGCTCTTGTGTAAAACGACTTCACAGAGCCTCACCTTCCTCGTATAAAATGGTGGTGATCCGTTCTTTTAGGACGTTGTGAGTGTTAACTGGAATACTTCTCCTGAGGGCCGGGGCATGATCCTGCCACACCGTGAGAGCGCAGTAAACAGTAGCTGTCTTGTGATGATGGTGATGGTAGTTGTGACAAGGTGAGGAGGAGCTTGTGCTTCTATTCTGGTAGTGGTACTTCTTATTTTTTAGTTAAATTTTTTTGAGGATTGGATTTTATAAGTATCAGGCTGACCCAAATTATAATTCTCTTCAGTAAGTCAGGTAGTAATTCAGGATAAAAATCTTAGCATCCTTGGCGTCAGGAGAGAGGGCACTTGTTACCATGTGTTCCCTGAGTCACGTGCACTGTGACACTAGTAAAACCTCACAGGCTTGGCTGAGGTCTGAAGGGTGTAACTGTAACCTTTGAATGTATTTGCCATGCTTGCTTCAACATTAGTACTAAACATATTTCAGGCTTTATGTTTTAGGAATACTAGGACAATGTAAACTGTCTTGCTGGGTAAACCCCCTTGGGTTTAGGGTGTGTAATTTTATAAAAGAAGGGAAAGGCAGTGAGTTATTGTAGGAAGTCCTGCCAGGAGCTCATTTAGCTGGACTGGCATCATTTGAACGCTCACATTTCACGTCCCTTCGCAGCTTTTAGCTACTGTGGGAGGCGCCATGTTGGTTGATCCATCATGTCCTGCTTTCAGACGGCTTAAACCTGATGAACAGCAGCAGTGCTCAGCACACCACTAGGCCTTTCCAGCCCCAACGGTTGAACGGGTGACCTCTGGGGAGGAAAAGGGATTTCACATTATCTATTCATGTGTATTTTACTTTAAATTTACCCTGAGAGCAGGGTGGCTGATGAGATGTTGGCCCGAAAGGGAAAAGTTACATCTTATTTCAACTGAAGCACGAGAGAGTTTATGAGTTTTATTGCCTAGGCTCCCTGGTGCTGGTCAGATTAAAGTCTAAAGACAAAGTGGTCATCAGACAGCCCTCTCAGCCACGTGTCTAGAGTTAAGTTTCATTTTTAAGCCTGTTGTAGCATCAGTAATATTAGCCATAATCTCAGATAAATTCCTGCTCACGGCTCACGGAAGTGAGATGGTAGTAAACGCCTTGCAGGAAGCGTAGCATCTGAGCTGGGTGTTCTAGGCATCACCTTGCTAAGGAAGCCTTTGTGAAAGCAGCAGGATAGGGTTTAACCTCAGGCGAGGCTGTGTGTGTTGTGTCGGCCCTGCGGCCACAGGAGGCAGTGGAATTGCTGAGGGTCATGTGAAACATCTGATAGGCGGTCTTTCCCCGAAGTGCCTCCTGTTACTGTTGGGGGGCTCCAGGGAGGCAGTGCCTCCGACCTGGCGGGGGCCTGCGTGAAGCGCACACAGCGTGCGAGTGACCTGAGGTCATAAATGTGATTTCACTGGATGTCATAATTCGATTATAAAATTTAACTTTCCCCCCGTTTTTTCCTCCTTCGTGTGTGTGTGTGTGCGTGCGTGTGTGTGGCCCTGTTCGGCGAGGCTGCGGTCCTCCTTGCCCGCTTCCTTCTCCGGCCGGCCCGGGTGACGTGCTCCGCCTGCCCAGCAGTGGGGTGCGCCTTTCGTCACTGCGTGGCATGGCCATTCCCAAGGCCGGATTGATTTCTTTTTCCCTTCCTATTCATCCAGCACAGACAGGCTCAAGCTTACCTTTTCTTTCATTAAGATATGCAGGTGATAGAAATTTTGAAATTTGGAGTGCTGTGTTGGTTTACGAGTGATGTAAAATTGCACACCAGTCAGGTAGACAACCATCTGGAATTTTAGGGGAAAAGTAATCTTATCTAAGCATGTTTTTGAGCCTCATAAAAATTGTTTCTCAAGATCTTTCCCACGGACGTGGTGCCTGTGTGCTCCTCCGTGTCTCTGTGCTCCGGTTGTCAAAGTGCTTAGAGCTTTAATGCCACATAAACTCTGAAAGTGTCTTCTGACTTTTCTCCCTGTGAGGCCATAATGTTGCTCTAGAGGTTTGATACATTGTGCAAGTAATTGCTGCGTGATACAGAGGGAAAGAAACCTCACTTGAAAGGTGGTGCTAATCTTTCACTCTGTGAAGCATCGTTGAGCAGTGGAATGCTACTTACGTTCAGTTTGTTCTTCTGCCATTTCTTTCTCTTTTTCTTCTTGGTAGTTTCCCCTTGCTTTTCTTTTTAATCACATGCTTCATATTTTGGTGTCCTCCCACATGGTTTCCTGTGTGCACTGGGGGGTATTTTGAAACAAAAGCGGGATCGTACTTGTCTCAGGTCATGTTCCCTGGGACGGGCGGGGGGCTGGGGAGGAGGAGGTTTACCAGAAGGTGCTGTGGGATCAGTGTGGAGGGGAGCGGGGTGGGGCTGTGCAGACTGAAGGAGCGGCTCCCTGTGGGGCAGCTGTCTTCAGCTCTGGCCCCACAGTAGGGAGAGGGGTCGGCCATCCTGCGGGGAGTCTGGCCCGCGTGGCAGGGTTTCCTCGGGAGCCCCCACGTTCTTCCTGCCTCTCCACAGTGCAGCATTTCTCACCCTGTCTCAATTTTTCTGCAGGGCTTCATAAACTTCACTTATCAAATACTCCAAGGGATTCAGAAACAGCAAAGCCTTCTGCAAATGGGCACCAGAAAGCCCTGTGAGACATGCAGCACCTCTCTGCAATCAAGAGCCGAGACCCAGACTTGTGACATTCCTGCCGGTCAGGCACGTTTCCCGCCGGCTGTGGCCCACGGTCAGGGCCTGGGCCTGTCAGTGTCCCCTTTTCACAATCTGAGAGCTTGGCTGTCGCGGGTCATCTTTTTATCTAACCTTGGGGTGGACCTTGTAGTGTCCAGCCATGCGCAGGCTCCTGAGGGAGCACAGCTCGGTCCTCTGCGGACACGCTTGCCGATGCCCCTTGGCAGAACCACCCACGTGAGAATGTCAGAAAAGGCAAACTTGGGGGCTTTCTGAGGATTCAGTTGAATCTCATATATTTCCTTCAAAAGGTAGACACCTACATAGAAGGTACCCTCGGTATTTAGACGTGAAGTTTCTGCCAGAAACGAAGATTTGCAGGTGTCATTACAGTGGGAGTGCTGGGACTGCAACGGTTGCAAGTTACGGTTTTCACTTCCTTAAGGAAAAGGCAAAGGCATGGTTCTGATTTGTGTTACAAAATGACATTGATTGGATTTTGAGTCAAGGGAAAAATACAACATTCTTTCAAAACCGGAGCCTGGGTAGAACGCCACAGGAATAGCTGCTCTGTCCGGCGTGAGAGGCGGCGTGGAGGCGCTCCCGAGCGCCGCTGCCCGGCGGCGTCCGTGCTTGAGTCGCCGTTACCTCTCGTGGCAGGGCTGCCGGCGCTGAGCGCACTTGTAACTTAGACTTTGCCTTGCAGGCTGTACGTACACTCAGTTGTTTTTAAACTTTTTTTTTCAGAAATCCCTTGATTCTCTGTGCTCCTGTGTCCATCCTGTGAAACTAAGTGCTCTGTGGTAGAAGCCCCGCTAGTGCCACACTCCTCAGGCTGTGTCACTTCTGTGCTCGCCGACTTAGCGCTCAGGCTCTAAGCAGTGACCGTCCAGCCCCACAGTGCGCAGCAGCAGTGTCCGCGGGGTGGGGGTTCTGCCGGGTCCCTGATGAGCATGCAGCTGGTAGACTGCAGAGCACCCTTGGGATGGTTTCTGGACTTTGAGGCCACTGAATAAACACCCTGTGTTGCCCGCTGGGACAGAGCACCAGAAGCCACGCGTGCTCAGCCTGCGGCCCTGGGAACGCACACGTTCATGCGCGCTGCGTGTATGCTGGTGAGTGTCTGTGTTCAGACAAAAGAAAAGAACACTTTTCTCAAATGGTTGAATTTAAAGGGTTTTTTTTTAAGAGAAATTTATGAAAAACGGGCTGTTTCCACTCAGAGCTAAAATAATAAGAAAAAGTTACGTACACTCTGCTGTGTGTGCCTCTCCTGTGTTTACACCCCTGCACTCCCTCTCGAGCTTCTCTCCTTGTTGCAGTGCAGCTTAGCTTTAAAATAGAAGAGCACTTTATGATTCTAAGCAACGTTCACTACATACCACCAGTCTAGTACGGGCGAGTTTCTCAGCGTAAGACCCACATACTGGGAGAATGAGTGACAGTTGTCTGCTTTCTGATTTTACTGGTAATGCTACCTATTTACGTGTTCATTGTGAGTCTTGATTTTCACTCAGACTTGCCTGCTCCGAGCAGACCAGGCCAGGGGCAGCAGAGAGACCCCCCTGAGTAAGCGAACGTCACTTTCAGCTCCCACCGCTTCAGGGCGCGTTGGAGGGAGGGTTCTGGGCGTCCGGAAGGTGCCTGAGATGTTTTGAGTAAAGTACAGAACTTTTCAATGTCTGTATCAATTCCCTGTTCACTTGAAAGTCTCCTCCCAGGACAGAAGTGAAGCCGGGCTTGGAGTAGTTAGGAGTAAGGTGTGTGACAGACTCCTAAAGCTCTTACTGGATGCTTCCTCACAGCCGTGTTGAACTAGAGGACACGCAGCACGTGGAGGGGCTGTTTTGGGGTCGCAGGTGCCTTCTGGAGATGGGTGCAGGTCGTCAGGTGCCCGGCCTGAAGGTGATGTGTACAGACACCTAGTGTGTCCCTGGTCACACACGTGAGAATCTGCCTCTTGAGTGAGACCCTCACTGTGAGTGCAGGTGCTTCTCTGGGCCCCTCGCCGGGGGCTGGTGTATGACGCGTCGGCAGGAGCGGGTGGCAGCGCACTGCGGCCCAGCCCTTGTGGGGCCGGAAGGACGGGCGTCCTGCCACTGCAGCTGTGAGCGCCGGCGCAGGAGGGGCGGCGAGGCCTCAGCTCCAAGGTCCTGGCGCTGGCAGTCCGCTGGGCCTGGGGCTGCCCTCCTCCTCGGGGATGGAGGGCGTCGGGACCACATTAAAGCCCGTGCTGCTTTGATTTCCTCTCCCCTCGGGGGCCTGTTGTAGCCGGGCGCTGGGGGCCACGGTTTGGTCTTCTGAGGGGCCCCACTGGTTCTCATTGTCAGTTGGTTCTGCGGTACTTAAGTAAATTGTTGTACAGTTAGAAAGTTTATAGATTTAACATTTGTAATGATTTTTACTGATTTTCCAAGACATTTCTTTGATTTAATGTTTATTTAGCTTTATGTACATTCTGTGTAAAAATAGACCTGCTCAAAATATAAGACTTTATATGAAACTTAGAGACATGCACACGAACGTTAGCGCCTTCAGTGCCATGCTGAGGGTTGACGCTGGAGGAGAGTGACCCACCCCTGGTGGTTGTTACTCTCGGCTGCGTCCAGGCTGCATGTACACCTGCCCGTAGGGCATTGACACCTGCCTGGCTTTGCTGGAGCACAGTCGACCTGCCTGTGGCCTCAGTAACCACCTGACATGCCAGCAACACAGGCTTACATGTTGAAAGCCCTGTGTGGCTCTCTGTGTGGTTCGCACAGTACGTAGAGGAGAAGGGGACAGTTCTCACAGTAATTTTCTTGAAAAATATGAGCATACGTGCAGTACTGACTTTAAACTTTAAAAACATTGGTATGATGTTCCTTTAAAAATAATGTTCGGATGCATGGAAAGTTGTTTTTGTTTACAGAGTGTTTTGTTTACAAGTCAGTCTTGTTTGTTTCTGTGAGATACTTTAGTGTGACTTTAAATATCTCAGAAATTAAAGGTTTACAAAAAAGTGATTTCACATTTTGGTTTACAAGCACTCAGATGTGTGTTTGTTTTTTGTGTTTTTAATCTTAAAGACCATCATGGCTAAAACTTAGTGGTGTATGTTGGCTGCTGTCATTCGGGTGTCATTAGGGGCAATAATGACCCTGGTGCGACGCTGGGCTGAGGAGGTGGGTGTTTTCTGCCTTTTTGTTGGGGAGTTTTTGTGTATCAGTTTCTTGCAACCTAAAATGTAGCATCAATAATTGAAATCACGGTTGTTAGCTTATTTAATTGTTCAAATTATTTAGATTTGATTTCTCTGACTTCTTCCATTGAAGGACTGAGCCACACCTGAATGTGGTCTGGGCGGCCTAGTCCGGGGAGTGCCGGGGAGGTAGATGCCCTTCGCTTCTGCTTCACTCACTGCAAGCAGGAGCCTCTGGGTCAGTGGCTTTCAGACTTTTGGCCACTGTAACTCACTCACACGCACACGCACACGCACACACACACACACTTCTGTACATATAAACAAACATTTAACAGAACAGTACTTACGTTACTGTGCGAGATGCATGCTGGTATATTCTGTTCTGTTTTGTTGTTGTTTTTTAAAATATTGGACAGAAACCACCAAGTCATTTCCTGGTTGAAAGAAGAATGAATGTGGTTGAAAGAAGGGATACAAAGACCTTTTTTTGACTTTGAATATTGTTCAGGTAAAATTCATTATTACAAATGCCACTGAAGCAAAAGGATTGCATATGCAGATTACTTGTTGCACTGCAAAGAATGTCATTAAAATCAGTAGAAATTGCTAAAACTCTTAAAAAGTGGATTATAAAATTTCAAAACTAGGTGATTTATCCATACATCTTAGAGGAGTAGCGCTGGGGGCTCGCTGTCAAGAGAAGTTATTTAACTTCCAATTCTTTGTGATTCAGTTCGGAGAAAGTTTCTTCAAGCTCAAATGCGATCAGGAAATTCAGACAAAACCCAGTTGTTCTGGATGTGGCTGGCGCACTCTGCCCATGTTTGCCCCTGACTACCTGCATTGAGCCGTAACTCACCTACCACAGGCTGGGCTGTACCCTGTCATCACCCAGCCCGAGACCAAAGAGAGCCCGGAGGCGGCGGCATTAGAATTCTGTTGGGCGGGGGATCTTGTGTCAGAAGCAAGGAGGTCCTGGAGCCGTACCCCAGGCCATGGGGCAGGGGGAGGAAGGTTTCCAGTTACAGGGGAACTGACGTCAGGTTGGCTCATCGGTTATCAGGGAAGCTGTCCTCATGGGGCCGTCCTGATGTAAGGACTGGATCAGTCAGGAGCCACCGGGGCTGGGGGCCTGCCCACGGCCATTACTGACTAGGCTCTGTGACTACGGGGGCAGGTCAGGCACGTGCCTGGGCGCAGGTGAGGGCGAGCAGAGAGCAGGAGAAGTTTATCTTGGGGGGCCTGATCACACACCATAAAGTTCACTCTCAAAGCATGCAGGTCATGGGTGTCTAGTGTTCAAAACCAAAATTCAGCCAAGTAAACTTGAGGATCTGACTGGCTTTGTTAGGTAACTTGTGATTCGAGCAGCATCTCACCCGGCGACTAGAAGGGAGCTCCCGAGGGTTGTGCAAGGCGGAAGGTTTCTACAGGAAGAAGGGTAGGCCAAGGGAGTTCTTCACCAGAGAAGAGAATAGGTTATTTTTAGGCCAAGACATCATTTTGGGGGGAAGGGAACAGCAGGGGATTTATCATGTGAGTTCCCTCTTCCCCGGGGGACACGGAGAGGGTCTGTGGGGCATGTTGCCCTTGGTGCCACGCAGGGATGCCACAGAGGTCAATCCGGATTAGCCTCTGGTGGCGTGGGTGCGAGGCTGTGGGCTCGAGCAAGGTGATGCCATTTGGGGCCTGTGGGTTTTTTCTTTAAGTGTATTCACGGGTTGTGCAAACATCACCGTGGAATCCCGGAACGTTTTCATCCCCTCAAACCTCACTACCTCTAGGGCTTCACTTTTGTAACCAGCCATTCCTCTCTCTGGAGTCACGCTGACGGAGGGACGCGGCAGTGGCTGTGTGGAGACTCACTTCCCACACAGCAGCTGGTCTCCTCCTCGCTGAGCAGCCCAGCTCCAGTTCCCCGCAGGGTGCCAGTGTCCCCGGCTCCCAGCGGGTAGCGTGGCCCACGTGGCCGAGGTCCGAGCAGGGCGCTGGGGCGGACGTTCGTGTGGGACCTGCAGAGGAGCGAGTCCGCCGGGAGAGGCACCACACCCTCCTCCTGACTGGACCGTGGACGTGACCGGTGTTTGACTGGGATCAGAGCCGCTTCAGACCAGAAGCTCACCTCAAGGACAGTCGGAGGGCCTGGGTGCCCGGCCCCCTGGGCTCCGCGGGAAGAGGGCCGCGCCTGTCGTGTTCAGGCCACCGGTCAGGTCAGACACGAGCACCTGAGCGCAGCTCCAGCCCGTCCTGGGGCAGCCGCGCGGTTTCCCCAGGTGCCTCGCCGGCGGTGGCAATTTGTATTTTAAACAACAGGTGTGATTTCAGTGCCTTGTTCATAAACTGCATGTCCATAACAATCATGCCTCTTTCTAAGCTCTGTATCCTGGACCTCTGACGAGTGTGTCTCAAGCTGTTTGGGAGAGTATTGTCCTCTTTCACGTTCCCAACACTAATCTCGTGTGTGGAATCAAGAATGCTTCAACGTGCTCTTGATTTCATGGACCTCTTGTCAGTGGCTCCTCTTAGGGAAGCTTCCACATAGCGTGGTGACATCACCACGTAACACTCAGCTCACAATTTGGAGGATGCATTCTTTTAGACATTAACTTCTTGTTGGCAAACAAAATTCTTGTCCGCAAAACACCCCGGAGACAGTTGACCAAATCTGTAGATGAGTTAACACATTGTATCAGCGCTAGTTTCTGGTTTAGATAATTTTACAATGGCATGTTCCCATGGGGGAGACCGGGTGAAGGGTGAATGAGAATTCTGTTGTTATGACTTTTTTTGTACATCTAAATTATTTCTAGATTTCAGAAACATCATGTAATGAGGAATTACGCCATAAAATAATTCTACTTGTTTGAGAAACATGTAACTAATAATTTTAACCCGCCTGCAAGGTGCCTCCAGGGTGGTGGCTATGCAGCTGAAGGGAGTGGACGGAGGAGGCCTGTGCTCTGAGTGTGGCTGTCCGTGGTCCCCGCTTGCCCACCTCAGCCCCGTAGCCGTGGGTCAGCCAGGCTGAACCTGAACAGAGATAATCATAAATGCACTCTGTCCTCGACAAACTGGAGGTCTTTCCACAAGCAGGCCGGAGAACCTCATTGTTTTTCAACAGAACTACTGGAGCATCTGTCAGTGTAACCTTGGGTCTTAGATCACTCTCTGGGCAGAGACAGGTTTTGGCCTAGCCTCACGAATGTTATTTCTGGCTATGGGGCCTTGTAGAGAACTTTATCCTATAACACTATCATGGGAACCAGGGGGAAAGGTTTTAAAAATTCTTACACCATTTTAGGTAAGTTAGGTGTGTGTTCCCCTCCCTGCAGAAAGCACAAGGTCCGCATCTGACGTTCCAGCGCCGTGCGGTTAACTGCGGTCCCTGCTGTGCGTCGCGTCCCAGGACAGACTTACTCTGTCACTGGAAGCCTGTACCTTTTGACCTGCTTCGCTCATTTTGCCCACCACCCTGCCCCCCGCCACCAATTGGTTCCCTGTATCTATGAGTTCGTTTTTTTGTTTTTTAGATTCCACATGTGAGTGAGATTACATGGTATTTGTTTTTCTCTGAATTATTTCACTTACCATGATAGCTTTAAGTTTTATCCATTCACGTCACAAATGGCAAGATTTCCTTTTCTGTGGTGGAATAACACTCCGTTGGGTATACACACACACCCCCCCCACACGTTCTTTATCCGTTCCTCCGTCGATGGGCACTCGAGGCTGTCTTCCCGACGTGGTTATTGTAACGCTGCAGCGGACACGCGGCTGCAGGTGTCTCTTCGAGATCCTGAGTTCATTTCCTTTGGATACACACCCAGAAGTGGAATGACTAAATATCACTTGGCAGTTCTGTTTTTAATTTTTTGAGGAACCTCCATACTGTTTCCCGTAGTCGCTGCACCAGTTTACATTCCCACCAGCAGTGCTCAAGTGTTCGCTTTTCCCCACGCCCTCACCAACGCTGGTTACTTCTTATCTCTTTGGCAATAGCTGTTCTCACAAGTATGAGGTGGTGTCTCACTGTGGTTCTGATTTGTATTTTGCGTTGAGTGATGCTTCTTGTGTCTCTTGGCCTCTGTAAGTCTTCTCTGGAAAAATGTTCAGATCTTCTGCCCATTTTTGATCAGATTATCTGGGTTTGCTGTTGAGTTGCATGAGTTCTTTATGTAGTTTAGATGCTAACCCCTTACCAGGTACATGCTTTGCAAGTATGTTCTCCCATCCCGTAGGTTTTTTAATTTTGTTGATTTTTGCTGTAGAAGCTTTTTGATGTAGTTTCACTTCTCCATTTTTGCTTTTATTGTATTGCTTTTGGTGTCAAATCAAAAAATAGTAATAGTCACCAAGACTTGTATCAAGGAGCTTACCAGCTGTGGATTCTTCTAGAAGTTTTATGGTTTCAGGTCTGATGTTCAAGTCTTTAAGTCCATCTTGAGTTGACTTGAGTTGGTGTGAGACAGGTCCAGCTTCACTCTTCTGCATGTGGGTGTCCAGTTTTCCCATCAGCACCTACTGAAGAGCCTGTCCTTCCTTCGTTGTATATTCTTGGCTCCTTGGATGTAAATTAATCGATCACATATGCATGGGTTTGTTTCTGGGCTCTGTTCTGTTCCACTGATCTATTTGTTTTTATGCCAATATCATACTGTTGTCAGTGTCAAAAGATTCAGTGTCTTTTGAGTGAGAGATACTCTCTTTAAAAATTAGTCTGGCAACATTGATCATCGGGATCAATAACCAGCTGCTTTCTTCACTAACCCGTCACTTGCTCAGCGGCAGGAGGCATCAGTTTGCCGCCACTAGCGCGAGGGACGCGCCCACGTGCTGCTTGCCGTAGGTGCGCGTTCTGGGGCTGCTGGTGCTCCCTTCGGAGAGAGTCAGGGTGGCCTTGTCTTCAGGTGTCCTTCGTAGGCGTTCAGCTTCCCCAGGATGGAGTTGACTGTTCCACACCCTGCGGTCCATCAAGGTGTATCAGTGTACGCGGACCGTGGTGTGAGCTCCTCAGCCCGCATGAGGAATGTTTTATAAAATCTGCCCCGTGAAGCTCACCACTGCGCCTTGGGTGCCAAAGGGGACACCGTTTCGTTCGTTATGTCTTACAGCAGCCTCTGTGGGAAAAGCCCGGTCTCAGCTGAGTAAAAGGAGTGGTGGTCTGTGAGTGGGAGTTCATATGGTATCTGTGTGAACGGTGGGCTCCCCTGGGGTGTGGCCCGGACCACCGTGGGCTCAGGAGCAGCCTGGGGAGCACGTGGCCTCAGCTGGAGCGCAGAGGCAGCCCTGGAGGGCCATGGCCGGCCGGCTCCCCACAGCCGTTCTCCCGAAGGAAGATGGAAGCCGTACTTCGCCCCCGGCTCCCCAGTTCCCAATTCAAAAAAATAAAAGAGGAGGCACTTTTCACAAAACAAGAGAGAAGCTGGTTTCTTCCCGAACTCTTCTTAACTCTTGGATGTGAGGAATTGCAGAACACGTGGTTTTCCTTTCTGGGTCCCTATCAGCGAGCTGGGGCATGTGTGGGCGTGGGCGGCCTGTGGCTCAGCCCCCTCTGGCCCCGCCCCCGTCCCCACTCTTGTCTGTTTCTCTTCTTTGTTTCCACTGTAGTTTGTGCTGCCTTGGCTCGTCAGAGCTGTTCGGTCACAGGTACCAGAAACCAAATCCACAAAGTTCAGGGAACATGTCTGGGTCCAACTCAGCCTGCAGCCGAGCCCGGCTGAGCCGACCGCAGAGCAGCCAGCCCCCGTCTGACGAGCAGGAAGTAAACATGGCTGTTTGTAGGCATTACTGCCGCATGTCCCCGAGCAGGTGAAACAGAACTGGGATGTACTAATCAAAATGATAATAGGCCAGACACCAAGCCCCCTGGGAAGGTAAAGTCACACTTGAAAGAACCTCCAGAGCCTTATGGATTATGACGACGGACTTAACCATCGCAGGGCTCTCCTCCCTGGAGTAAGCCCCCACCAGACTCACGCCTCTCAGGGCCCAGCCTCGCGCTCCGTGGCCAGTTTCCAGACCAGGCCCGAGGGGGCTGCTCTGTGATCGTGCAGAGGTCTGCGTGGTGTCCGCGGTTGTCATCTTCAAACTGTCCAGAAAAGCAGTTGCTCCACTGAAGTCCTTTTTCTGCTGTTCTGTGGTCATAACTTGGTCTCCCCAAGCTTTTGATGGGCATGCCATTCTAGAAGGCTTTTTAATACGAAAATCGCCTGATTTGCCGTTGACTCCCAGCTGTGTGAGAGTCCTCCCTGACACTCGTGGGCTCTTCACTGCCGCCATCCCCCAGGATGGCCACTCCCAGACCTCCACGCCCGCCGGTTTTCCCTGAGTGCCCGTCGCCTACAATTAACTGATGCCTGTGTCAGTAGATTATGTGGGTGCAGAAAGCAGAAGTGGACTCTGCCCACTTAGGCAGGAAGAGGGTTTACCAGAAGGATTTGTGATAGCTCAGATTTGTGGGAAAGCTTGAGAAGTGGGTTCAGTGCAGGCAGGACTGCTGGGGATCTGGGCAGCACCCCCCAGTCACCGTGCCCGGGAACAGGACCTGGGACGTGGCCACACAAAGCTGTAGTGGCCTCTTACTGTCACGGGGTGACCCGTGCTCCCCTGGGCTCTTCCCCCGGGTTCCACGGGTGGGGCACAGAATCAGACTGCCTCTCAGGGCATGGGGAGAGGTGTCTGCCAGGGGGCCCTTCTGCCCGGTAGGTGAGGTCTGTGATCCAGCTCCTGGCTGCGTCTCCCAGCAGGAGTGTTTCCTCAGTGTTCAGATCATTCTCCAAGCTGGTCTACAAATTGTGTGACGGGGAACTCCATCCCGACATGTGTGGACTTACTCATTTAAGTGACATACGTATGTATGTAGCTGTTTATTAATAAAACATACCACACTGGTGTTTTAAAAGGATGAGAGAAAAATAAATAGGAACATACACTTTAGTACGTCTTCAGGGGATTGTTCTGTGCCCATGACAAGTGTGCCCACAAATGTCTCTGCCCGCTCCTCCCAGGGGCCACTGGGAGCAGCCCCTCGGCCCCCCCACCCGCAGCTCATGGGCCTCTCTTCGCCGCTGAGATCCGGGGTCTCGTGGGTCCGGCAGCGAGGGCAGCGGCACTGCGCTTGGCTGCTGGGAACGAGCGGGCTCGCAGGAAGGTTCCGTGGGTTTCTTCATGTGTGAGCTAAATGTTACATGTGGCTCTGAGGCATTAGTACGTGGTTTACAGTTTTCTGATGTTAAAGCCACTTAACATTTTATTTTGACATTTTGGGTTTTATGTTGTCAGAGTGCTAACAGTAACCTGCCCCACAGAAGTAAAACCGTTACTGCAAAACAGTGTTGGGGCGGCAGAAGGCCTCAAGCACTTGCTTTAAAGAAGCTTCAGGGTGACCAGCTGTGGTCAGAGGGCTGAGCGCACGGGGCCGGGCGGACGCCCGGGCCAGTCGGAGCTGCTGTGAAACGGGCCAGGTCGCCAGGTTACTGGGCAGGAACAGGGCCCATTTACTGTTTATGAGCGACCCCAGCCGGCCCACTGGACTCAGAGCAAGTCAGTGAATCACAGAACCTCTGAAGCCGGAGTTTTTAATCCACTCCTCACTTATTTCAACTGATTAAACTCACGAATTTGAAGTTTTCGGTTTATAAACGAAAGATGGAAATGTTAGGTTTCCTGAGTAGAACTACTAAGAGTTTATTTCACCGGAGAACAGAATGCACGCAGTGCTCACCTCCAGACTCCCAGCGCATCCAAAATCAAGCTACCCACCCCCCCAAGAATTATACAGCCTTTCCCTGACTAGGAATTCAACATTCAAGGATTTTCTTCTGATAGTGAGAGCGGCAGAGGGGACAGGCGTGGCGGGGCGCGTCCCCCCAGGACAGCTCCTCCAGCGCGAGGAGGCACGTGCGGTGGAACACGTGCGAGCAGGACAGCAGGACGGCCTCCCGCCGGGGCTGCTGGGGGCCGGTCCCCGAGGGGGTGCCGCTGACAGAGAGCGCGGTGAGGCAGATGGGGCACTCGTGGGCCCCCCGGTGCAGAGCCTGCGGGCGGGGGTGGGGGAGAGTCACGTGGTTATTCGTCCATCCTAACAGAAGTGGCCTAACCCTGAGTAAGCTTGATACCCCGGCCGACGTGGGTCCGAAGCAGAGCCGTTCCGTTCTGCGGTGAAACAGCGCTGGACACACGTGGGCGCCGTTGCTCTTGTGAAAGACGGAAAGGCATGTGACCCACCCGTGGTAACCCATTGTGAGATCAAAATACTTTATGAAGTGCTGAACGTCAGTAACACGGGTTTTCTTTTAATTAAGTAACAAAGTGTAGCCTTTTGCAAAAATTTTGACTCTGTGTAGCTGCTAAACTTCTTTATAAATTTTCCTATTTTTGTGATTTTCTAGGTGAGCCTTTCCTCTGCTGGGTTTTGAGGCGCCCTCTTTCACAGCGCCTACAGAAGCAAGAGGGGGCAGGCTGGGACCCGCAGGAAGACTCCGGGGGACCGTGGGGAGTGCCTGCCTTGGTGTTTTCACCGTTTACAAAACGGCACCATCAAAGCAGAATCCACGCTCCGGGGCCTTGGCCTTGCCCCAGAGCGGCTGGCGCAGGTCCGGGTTCTCACGGGTGCCAGCCCCCCGTCCCGGGGAGTCCCTCCATCCCGGCCGCCGGCCGCCCACCGCCCGGGCCCACCTGCATCTGGATTCTCCCCCAGTCCTCGTCCGTGAGCTCGCGGCCACACCTCTCCTCCAGCTGCTGGAGGACGCTGCGGTTCACGGCCAGGCAGCGGTCGATCTCGGCCAGGAGCTCCTCTGTGTCCGTGTGGTAGGACATCAGCAGGCGGTGGCTGATTTCTGTGAACTGAGGACCCGGGGGGAGACCGTCACTCACAGCTGCTGTGAGGACACTGCCCCCTGCCCCGCCCCCACCACACACGCTCTAGACTCAGCGTGGCCGCTGCTCCAATTTGGAGATATTTTCCATGTGAGTCTCCCTCATCTCTATGGATTTCAGTCTCCAAAGTGAGAATTTTTAACCCTCCTGCAAATGCCCTTCCATCAAAATGCCATCACTGCTTTTTAAAAAAGATGACGCCCTATAGTTACTGGTTTATGAGAAATCCAGCGTCTTAAGCGTTTTTGGGTCTTTGTTGAGCTAGCTGCCGCTTGTACTCATGTTCTGGTTGCACCGCGCAGGCTCCAGGTGACCTGCGCATCTCCCTGTAAGTCCTGCGCGGCTGTTCAGGAGCACACACAGGGATGCCTGGGGAGGTGCGTGATACCGTGGTTCCCCGCGCTTCGGGATTCCAGAAGCCGGTGTCCTTAGATGGGCTCGTAAGGAAGAGCAGGTTCCTGGAGTCAGTTATGTTGTAAAGATCTGGATTATCAGAGCGGGTTCAAATCGAGACTCTCAGTGACGCTCCCGGGAGGGAACCTTGTGATAAAAGACCGCGCACGGCTGGGGCGCTGGCCGAGCGGACCCGGTACAGGGATCGGGGGGAGGGCGGCATTCGGTCTTGTTTCCTCTCCCGTGTCTTCCCGAAGTGCTGTATGATACACTTGGGGAAAAGCCCCTTTGCACCACTGTGTTCGCAACTGTCTAAAGTGTAAGCCTCAAGCAGCTGCTCCGGACCGGCCCTGTCCAGAAGAAATGTAACGTGAGCCATGCCTGCAACCTTAAAACTTGTAGGAGCCACATTAAAAAGGAGTTTTTAAAGAAGTGAAATTAAATTTAATAGTGTATTTTATTTAATCCAGCATATCCCAGCTGGCACCACCTCAGAGGTGTCAGCTGAGCTTCTGGCGAGACCTTTCGTAGTCTTCCCTGTGTGGCCTTGAAGTCCGTGTGTGTCGTGCACGGCCGTCCTCAGACTGGCCTCCCTTCTCAGACTCAACAGCCCCAGGTGGCTTGTGGCTCCCGTCCTGGGCAGAGCAGCCTGATGGCCCAGGGGACACACACAAGGAAGAGCCAGATCATCGGAGAGCGACATCATGTCCGGGCCGCAGGGAGGTAGCTGACCTCGGGCTACAGCGACAGCACCCGTGTTAAACCTCTGAAGACAGAGGTAAATGGCCAGGGAGCGTGTGAAGCCCTGAGGCGGGCGGCTGTCACCTGCTGGCTCTCTGGCTCGTCCTTCCCCAGCACACAGGGGTCTGGAGGAAGAAGCTTTTCCATGTAGGAATCCAGTTGTTTCCTGCGGAGTCTAATGACACCTGCCAGGCAGCTGTGTCCTAACATACCGGCTCCACCTGTCAGTGGTTCGTTTTCCCTGGTCCTCAGTCTTTCAAATACCTGACAACCTCTAGATAAATTATTCAAAGTAGACAAGTTCCCTGTCCTTTATAAAAGGAAGAAGTATTTGGAAATGCATACAACTGCCTTCCAATTAATGTTTTTTTATAATTCAGATTTCCTGTAATTGGGTTTTCTTGAAGCGTGAGATGGTTTCCATATACACCTGACAGGAGAGATCCTTTCTTTCTTCTTCCAAACCTATTACCTCAGGAAAAAAGAGATCACAGACTATTCCAGACCTCACAGAGTGTTCTGGGCTGTGGGGTGTGGGCTCAGATCAGTTCTGTTCAGAAGTACTGCCTGGAGAAGTCACGCGGGTGTGACGCCATGGCAACACTGTCAGGTGTGGCCCCCGGGCCAGGGCCAGCGGCGTCGGCGCCGCCTGGGAGCCCGTGGGCGCCGCAGACTCTGCGTCAGGACCTGGAGGTGCGAGCAGCTGTCTGTGCTTTCCACCCCCCAGGGGATTCTTGCCGCTTGTGAGAAGTGCTATCAGAGAAGTTACCTGATTCATTTTTAAGAGTCAAAGTTATTTAACGTGGCTTCAGTCTTTGTTCCTGTAGAAATAACCACGCAACTCCAAGTGCTGGGTGTCACTCGGGAGCCACCACGTACATGCGGAGGCCACAAGTACCGACATGATCTTACACGGGTGTTTATGTTCCAGGCCCCCGTGTGTGACGAGACACATGCGTGTACTGCGTCCTGTACACGGGCCCAGGGCAACTGACAGAAAGCGCCTGTCCTGACGATACGGGAGCTCTCACAGCTTGAGATGGAAGCAGAGCTGGTGCTCGGCTCAGCCATGCACCGGACCCCCAGCTGGCCCTGGGGAGGACAGTCTTCGCCGCCACCTCCCCCGCCATCAGCAGGGTGGCTGGCACCACCTCGATGCGCCTGCCGTCAGTCTGGGGCAGGAGGTGCCGCGCTTCATTCTGACCTGGCCCCCGGGGGTTCCCGCGGTTCTGCCGGTTACTTCGCTCTGCCTACCACCCGCTCCGTGCACGGACCAGGCCGCACTGGGTAAATAGTTGGAGAAACGGACTTGTCAGTTTTGCAGATGCAGCGAGGACATGTACCTGCACAGGGATTTGGATTTCCACATCCCCTCTGCCGGCCTAGCGCACAGAGTCCCTTCCACACCTCCTCCCAATCACGCCGTCTTCCCCACTTGAAATGAAAAGCATTTGGTAAATGAGAAGAGCTCCAGTTCCCTTTATATGTAGTGGTGGCTGAAGACTTAACGTGCAATTTGTTTAACCTAAGCTGAATAACTTTGCCTTTAACTTGCCGTTTAGCTTCTGCATGGTGAGTGCTAAGGACAGACAGTCCCTGGAGGAGCAGGGTGCGGGCCAGCCGGGAGGGCATGTCTCCCCACGGGGACAACGGGGCTCCCAAGTCGGCGGGGAGGCAGGTGGGGCGGGAGCGGCCCGGCAGGCCCACACACACCGGCTCTCCGCGCTCCGACCCTGGGCTGTGCTCCCCCGGCCCGCGCCAGCCCCTCTCTCACCACCTTCCCGGGAGGCGCCCCATCCGACCACGCTCTCCCACTCAGTCCACGCGGGGCTGTCCTGTCTCTCCGTCCCCACGGCTTCACTGTACGGTGACTGCTGGGGACCCCGCGTGCGCCCGCACTTGGGCGGGAAGGGCGTCCTCTCTGCAGCCCAGAGGGCACTCGTGGGCCCTTCACCTGACACTTGTCAGCGCCAGGCGCTGGCGTTGTTCTCCTGTGTGCACTCCTTATCTCCTCCAGTGGGTTCCTTCTATTCATCTTGGTAAGGCCCTTGGCATTCAGTAACAAATGTTGACTTTAAGTTTGCAGTGGATTATGTGTGCATAGACACATGAACGCCCCAGGGCTCACTTTCTAAAGGAGTGTGGTGCCGTGTCCTTCCTGGGGGATAAAAAGAAAGGACAGTGTCTGTGTGGACTGATTCTGAAGAAACGTCCAGTGTCGATTCAGTAAGTCATCGGTGTTTGGCTCATAATCCGAACACTGACGTTCGCATTTTAATGAACAAATGGAAAATCCTTCAGTGTATGTTTAGGGCAAACTTTACAAGTGAGCTGCTGTGACTGCCTGTTTTCTTGTGCTTCAAGTTTGGGGAAGCCAGCAGGGAAACACTGTAAAAAGTTAAGTCAGCGTGTGTTCACTGACTGCCAACTGTGGCCAGGTCAGAGCAATGTCCTAGCTGTGAGTACGTATGTCTTAAATGTCAGATTCTTGTGTGACCGGCGTCCTCCTGCTGTTTGCTGCCTCCCTGTCCCCTGGTCAGATGCCTTCAGGGACTAGCAGGCAGACACACAAAGACCTTCGCGTGCTGGTGTTCAGACTCCCGGTTAATGTTAATTCTACAGAAACTGACGAAATACATGGAAGTTTCAATTAAAAAATGAGTATCTTGTATTTTTCCTTTTAAGTCTCATATGTTAGATATTTGATAAATTAATTAAGAATTCAGGTTCCTGATATGTAAAGCAATGGCTGGTCATTTACAAGTATATCCTGGCCAAACAGTAAGAAACACACACTAACAAAAGCGCCCAGGTGAACTCTGTCTGCCCGGGAGGCCTCCCCAAGCATCCATCTTGATGTCAGCAATTGCTCACTAATGTGTTGACTTACGGCCACCCTCAAAAGCAAAGGGAAAAGTCTGGAATTTACAGCATATCAATGGATCAGTTGATAAGCTTTTACTGGTTTAATATCCCCAGTCTTGCTGCTTGGAGCCACTTCAGGTTAGCAACAGAATGTTTGCCATCTCTGTGTGATAAAGGAAGTCAAAGGACTAAACAAACTCTAAGACCATTACGCTGTTTGATGAGATGTAAGTGAAAAAAGTAAGAGAAACGTCCCGCAGGCGGTGTGGGAGCGGCAGCCCCTAAAGGCAACCACCGTCTGACAAGTCCCTACCTCACTTTTTAAACAATGGTCAGGACTTTCAGCTTGGGTGGAGATAGTATAATGCATCTGAAAACTTTTAATTGCAGCAATAAAAGGCCATACCTCAATTATATGACATATGCCAGCAGAATTTCTAGATAAGGATCAAAGGCATTCAAGGACCTTCCGCAGCATTCTGGGCGACTCTCGGGCTCTCTGTACACACTGCTGACACGCAGGAGCAGGGCAGCTCCAGTGACCTCGCCGGGCGGCTTTGATCTGGCCCCCCAGACTTGACGCAGGCGCGCCCAGCACTACTGTCGCATCCTCGACACCCCGGTGCCCTCCCTGACAAAGGCACTGCGGACTCAGGGTTACTGCCCTGACACTCTTGGGGACGAAACTCCACATCTGCCCTGCTCAGTTCCCACCTCGGGCCTGCAATCCATTAAAAGAGCCTGCAGTGTAAGACACTGTCCCTGTGCTCTGGTTCGGTCTTGTTAGTAATGTGCCGATGATGTCTTAAAAGCAAAGCAAATCTGCAGAGAGAGAGTCGCAGCGTCTGGAAGCATTACTGTTCATGGAAAGATGACCTCTGTGTTCTGTTTGTTAGCTAACACCTAAGAGATGCACAAACACTGAGGCAGGACAGACTTCGTTCATCCCCCTGCAGCAGAAGAGTGAGGACGCAAGGCCACAGTTCTTTCACAAGTAAGATGGATTAATTCACAAAAATAGAACGGCCGGAGCTAGCCTAATCTAGCACACTAAGGCACGTCCACCTTGGCTTGAGACTTCGAAGGACACAAGCACTTTCTCGTTTATTGCGCCTGAAAATGTCCCCTGTGGCCCCTCCTTGCCCTTCTTTCCTATTGATTGGGCTGCTGCTTCCCTGAAGGCAGCTAAAGCAGAGGCCCCAGGCACGGCATCTGCCAGCAAAGGGAAACAGTGAGCTCAGTGGAGGGAAGTTCTCTAAAACTCCATGTTTCTGTGTGAAGAAGGATCTTTTAGAGTGCGGTCAAGCACTTCCTACTTCTCTGGTGCTGAAACGGTCTTTCTTTTATGAGATGATCCTGATGGTACATGATGTTTGGCCTTAAAATAGAAAGTTTTTGAAAGTTGGCAACAACTTTGTTGGAGCCTCCAGTTCCTCTCTGACAATTCTGCCATGCCGAAGTCTGGAAATAGGCTTCTGGGTGGGGTCGTGGAGAGGGCGGGGCATCTGCTGCAACTTCAACCTTTGACGTTGGAATGTGTCACATGATTAATTTCTTCCAGTAATTTGCAATTTCAATTTTTTAAACTAAACACAAAATGAATTTGCATTCATTTAATTTTCACCAATGGTCAGAATGGAGACACAGCTTAGAAACACGGCTGGTGGTCACATGCCACCCCTCCAGGTTAAAGGACTGTTGGTCAGCAGATAGTCAAGAATTTACCATTTCTGATAGTGTAGTTACTGCAGTTTGCTTTGTAAACTTTCCAATTTCTAAAATTCAAACACTGGATCCCTAATAGCTCATTGATCTAAAGTTTGTGCACATTTAGGTTGTGGGAAGGGTGACTGGGTGAAGACATGGGTCTCAAAAGGCAGAGCTGAAAGGCAGGCCTGGGCAGGAAACTGGGCGTTCCTGGAATGTCCCTCAACAAGAGGGCGTCTCCCGCCCAGAGGATTCGTGATAAACTCACTGTTCACTTTGGCTTTGGAATTTACCTTTGACTGGATGCTTTACCAGGAAACCTACAGACCCTGATTCTTTTGAAGCTGGACTTCAGATGTCTGGTTCTGGAAAACTGTAAAGATGAATCTAATAAAAATTCAAGATTATAATTGTATTTAAAATATCTCAACCTCTGATTTCTAGATTTTTAAAGCCTGCTTAAGTTACAGTATTTTGTACGTATGTAAAGGAGAACGATCTATTCAAACTTTTTTTTACTGAAACACACAGGTTTGTTTTTGTTTAATCTTACATTTATTTATTTCCCAGCTTTACTGAGATGTAATTGACATACAACACTGTTTAAGTTTAAGATGTGCAACGTGATGATTTGATACATAAATATGCTGTGAAATGTGCACCACGGTAAGTTTAGCACATCCTTTATCTCAAATAATTACCTTTTTGTTGTTGCTTTTTTAAAAACTGAAGTATAGTCAGTTGCATTGTGTCAGTTTCTGGTGCGCAGCACAGTGACCCAGTCGTGCGTACGTCCATACATGTATTCCTTTTTGTATTCTGTTTCATTAAAGGTTATTACAAGATACTGAATATTGTTCTCTGTGCTGTACAGAAAAAATTTGTTTTTTATCTATTTTATATATAGTGGCTAACATCTGTAAATCTCAAACTCCCAAATTTATCCCCTCCCACCCCCTTTCCCCTGTAACCACAAGATTGTTTACTGTGTCTGCGAGTCTGTTTCTGTTTTGTAGATGAGTTTGTTAGCGTCCTCTTTTTCCTTTTTTTTTTTTAGATTGCAGCTATGAGTGATATTATGTGGTATTTTTCTCTTTCTGGCTTACTTCACTTAGAACGATGATATAGAACTGTTTTTATCATTAGAAAAATGCTATTTAATTATTTTTATAAAATAGTCTATGCTGTTAAACCAAGAAGCCTTTTATGAAGCCACCCAGGCGATGGTCTCGCTCAGGGTGCCCGGTGTTTCCTGTCTAACGTGTGCTTGTTTGGAGGCTGTTCTGGTATTGGACTGTGAAATATTTATCCTATTCACGGGATTACGTCTTTAAAAAAGCACAAGAAACCAGCGGAAACCCCTAAACTTTAAGATGTCTGTGAGTCAATATTCCACCGTTACGACAGATTCAAATCTGGACGGTGATTTGGCCTTGTCGCCTGTGTTTCAGGGTTTTCTGCAGAGCGAGTGGCCCCAGGGGAGGGACCCCTGGCCACTCACTTCAGCCGCAGGTCAGGACCTCACCACTCCCACCGGGCCGCGACCCTGTCCTGCCCCCGGGGTGTGGCAGAGCCTGGTGCCCAGTAAGTCGTCTACATCGCAGTCTGTTAATTTATTTATTCCCCTTAAAGTATCGAAGTAGTTAATCCACAGGGAACTTTTTTGAGGATAAGGTATGAAGTGATGTCTTTTTCTCCTTCATGTGAATGCCTCCATCTCCCATTTAATTGATTTTCTCAACCATCTTCGCTGGTCTGGTCTGTCTCCTCATTGAGAACCTAGCATCCCTGCATACTGAGATGGGCGACTTCCTGCTGTATCAGCCACTTCGTCTATTATTTCACAAGAATCTTAGTTACCAAGTTTTTAGGTATATTTTGATATTTAACAAGGATGTTCAACCTTATTCATCTTTCTTTTAAAAAATTAGTTCTTCATACTCCTCTAGATTAACTTTAGAATTAAGCTGTGGAATTCCAAATGCATGGTTGATCCTACTCCTTTGGCAGTTAGAAATTATATTACATGTACAGAACAGCAGGAAAGTGCACATTCTCACTCACATCCCAAATAAAATGTCAGTCATTTTATTTAAGCCTTTTATTTCATCAGAAAAAAGTTTAAATTATAATTATTATTTTTCTCTAACTTGATTGGGATGTAAGTGACATATAATGTGGTGTAAGTTTAAGGTGCACAGTGTGGTGACTGGATACACTTCTGTGCTGGGACGTGGTCGCCACAGGAGGGTTCGGGACCACCCGCATCATCTATAGAATCACTGTTTCCTTTATGTGAGGAGAACATTTACAATCTACTCTCAGCACCTTCCAAGTGTGCGGTCAGTGCTGGTCACTGCAGCCGCACCCGCAGCACACGGGGGCGTCCCAGGCCTGGAAGCCTGCGCTCTGGCCGGCACCGCCCCTCCCACGCGCCTGCCCCGGCCCTGGCCACCACCGTTCTGCTGTTTCTGTGAGTTCACATGTAAGTGGAATCATACTGTATTTGTCTTCCTCTGTCTGATTTATCTTACTTAGCATCTTACGTCCTCAAGGTTCATTCAACGTTGTTGCAAGTGGCAGTTTCTCTTTTTCTCGTGGCTGAGTTCCACTGTGTGTCTACACGACATCTTCTTTATCCACTTATCTTTTGACAGACACTCGGGTTGTCCCTGTGTCTTGGCTGCTGTGCGCAACGCTGCAGGAGCACAGGACTGCACAGGACTGCACGCATCTCTCAGAGATCCTGATTCCGTCTCCCGTGGGTAGACACATGCCCTGGAGGTGGGGGGGCTGGACCACATGGCTCTTCCTTTCATTTTCTGAGGAACCTCCAGGCTGTTTTCCACAGCGGCTGCACCAATTTACATTCCCACCAACAGTGCACGGGGCTCCCCTTTCCCCACATCCTCACCAGCGTGTTACTCCTCGGCTTCTTGCTGACAGGCGTGCTAACAGGTGTGCGGTGAGGTCTCACTGTGCCGTCGACTTGCATTTCCCTGATGATCGGGGATGCTGGGCACCTTTGTTGTGCCCCTGCTGGCCACGGATGTCTTCCTTGGAAACATGCCTGTTCACCTGCTCTGTCCATGTTTTAATCAGCTGTCTGGGCTTTCTGGCTCATCAGTAGTGTGAGTTCTTTACATATTTTGGATAAAGCCCCTGTGGGATATGTGATGTGCAGACATCTCCTTCTGGCCCGTAGGTGCCATCTCTTCCTCTCGCGGCCTGTGCCCCGTGCTATGGGGAGCGGTCCCTTCGCTGGAGCCCCGTTCACTTGCTTTTGCTGTTCTTGCCGATGCTTTTGGTGTTACATCCAAGACACCCCTGCCAGACTGCCACCACAGAGATTTTATCCTGTGTTTTCCTATAGGGGTTTTGTGGTTCCAGGTCTTAAGTTTAAGTCCTTAGTCCATTCTGAGTTAATTTCTGTTATATCCTCTTGATGAATTAACTGCTTACCACTGTATCGTGACCTTCTCCATCTGTAGCAGTTTTTGAGTTAGAGTCTACTCTGTCTGACGGAAGGGAAGCCACCCCGCCCTGCTCTTTCTCTGTCTTGTGTGGAATACTTTTTCCCGTCCCTGCACTCGGAGCTGATGTGTGGCCCTAATGCTGAAGTGAGCCTCTTCTAGGCAGCTTTTAAGTTGAACCTTGTTTTTCCAACTATCCGGTCATTCGTGCCTTTTGATCAGAGACATGAGCTCACCTGCATTCAGAGAGTCGTGGGTCGGTAAGGGCTTCCGAGCACCATCTCGTCCCCTGTGCCTCCCCGGCCCGCCCGCTGCCCTCCGGGCAAAGTGGGTGGGCGCCCCCAGCCCTCCCTCTGAGTGCCTGCTGGACGGTTTCGCTTTGTGGTCACCACGAGGTTACATCAAACCTCATGTAGACAGAAGTCTATTCTACACTGACGACTTTGTGTACAAAAACGCTAGCCTGCACTGCCCACTTTTATGTTTTGCTGTCACAGTTTACTCTTTTGAGGTGTACGTTCACTAACAAGTCACTGTCGCTAGGGTCACGTTTGATGCTGCCACCCTTTCACCTTTGTAAGAGACTGGGGCGGCTGATACACCGCAGTGTTACGACATTACTCTGAATTCGTCTGCGTACTCGGTTTTACAGGTGTGTTGCTTATATTCGTACTTTCGCTTGTCACTAATTAGCTCGCCTTCATTGAAGCTTGAGACCCTTTTTCAGCGTTTCTGGCAAGGCGGGTCTAGGGACGGCGAGCTCCTTCGGCCTCTGTCCGGGAAGGGCGTTCTCTCCCCTTCACGTCTGGAGGCCGGCTTTGCTGGGCAGAGCTGTCTTGGTTGGCAGCTTTTCCTTTCAGCACTTTGACTGTATCATCTCCTGGCCTGTGAGGCTTCCGCTGAGAAATCCACGTGTGGCCTCTGGGCGTTTTCTTGTGAAGTTAGTCACAAGCTTATTTTCTCTTGCTGCTTTTAAAACTTCTTTGTCATCGACAGTTTTATCGCTCTAAATCGAGGCCCTTTCAGAGCTGAAGTCAGCTGTTGTACAGAAAGCCCTCATGTTGGATTTGCCGGATGACACGTATTCTCATGACGGGGTTCGGGCGAAGCATTTCCGGTGTGCTCTGCCCTGGTGCACCCCGTGCACGTCCGGGCACGTGGGGTCTCTCTGTCCAGTTACTGGTAACTTCGGTCACTGGGCTGAGACGATGTCTGCCAGACCTATAACTGATCTGTGGGATGATTCTTTCAGACTGTGTGAAAAATCCAGTTCCTCAACAACCTTTTACCCAATAGCTTATGGTAATTTACTGACACAAGTTCTCAAAATATCATTTGTGTACACGTCCGTGCGGTCTGGATACACCTACAGAACCCTGGGCAGCGTGAAGTTCAGTAGCCTCGTCCAGCCATCCTCAGACTCCATCAGGACGCGCTGGTGTCTCAGACCTGTAGACTGACGTTTCCCAGCTCAGCAAGTGGGTGCCGTCAAGGTGAAAAGGTAGAAGAAATCATCAAATTGCACGAGTCATTCAACAAACGGTAAGAAGTGGTCTGTGTCGTGAAGGGCCCTGGCGTGACCTGCACAGGCGTTTGGGGGGCCAGGGCTGCTGCGGGAGGGCTGCCGCCTGCCGATCCACGGTCTAGCAGAAAACACAGTCCTCATTTACTTACATGAGGTTTGGGTTTAGATTTCAATTGTTTATGGCCAAATGGGATGAGTGAGCTAGGGTGAGGTGTGAAAAAATTTAGGAGACTCGCAGAGAGAGCTGGGGATTCTAGACTTAAACACTGAGACAGGGGCAATGATAAAGTGCCTGTTTGCGCAACAGAGTATGAGGCTAACCTCGGTAAGTTAAAATACTTCTGGGGAGGCGTGATCTGAACGACAGTGTGGGCGCGTGCACGGCTGGCCGAGTCTGCCGACTCTGCTTTATGCGAAAGCACGTGCAGCTGGTATTTTTGAAAGTTATTTCAAGATGACGCAGGCAAATGAGTAAAGGTGCATAAAGTGAAGTGACGGCTGAATCTGCGATTCAGATCAGGTCGGAGGAGGCAGTGAGCAACTCCTGACTTGAGAGCCAGTACACGCGTCACGTCAGAAAGGACCACGAGCAGCAGAGAGAGGAGGCCCTCCCGTCAGGCTGAGAACGGAGGCGGCGCGACGAGCAGGGGAGGGCGAAGCACCACCCAGGGAAAGACCGCGACCCACTCAGGACGGACTACAGGCGCGAGGCCCCGTCTCTGACAGAAGCCGGGGGGCTGCCGAGGAAATGAGGCCCACGGGGGAGAGGGCCTGCAGACGGCAGGCCGCGCGGGGACAAGGACTCTGAAAGAGTGGACGATAAACTCAGAAGAGCTGAGGCCCAGCAAGGAGGGCAGCCCGAAGCTTTCTCAGCAGCGAAGGGGGAGAGGAGCTGTCCCAGGAACACTGACGGGGAGCATATTCTTCTCCTCCAGTTGTCAGCAATTTTAGCTGACATGCTATTTCTTCTGTAAACTGGGGGAGTTTGGAAAAGACCCAGGTGCTGTCCAACACTGGACACTCTTCACACAGTCACCTGCGACAGGACCCCGTCCTCGGTCCCCAGACGACTCTGCTCCCCTCTGCTGTAGGGGTGCGAGCGGCTCGGAGAAAACACTGAACAACTGCAGATTCTCCATCCACAGCTGCTCCGCTCCGCTCCCGCGTCCGGCTGCTCCAAGGGGCCACAGCTGCTGCGCCCAGGCTCAGACTGCCCTGGCAGAGGGGCAGTCTCCCACCATCTGGTCAAAGCTCTGTGTTGTCGACATGCACGGTGTTTCATGTGCTCATATGTTGCCTTTAATGGTGTCCAACTCCTGAGGGCAAATCAAGCCTATTTTCTTGATTAAGTCAGAGGCACAGTGACACCACCCAGGCCACGGCTCTGACTTCCTGCCGCACACCCCGACAGCAGCGCTGCCTGGAACAGTTGCCTACATCACCAGGAAGGCTATCAGAAAAAACCCGTCATTGCACTGCTTTACAGTCAAGCCTAAATCTGCTACTTTAAGGATTCCTGTGCAGTGCTGGGACACTGCAGGGAAGCCCCACAGGGCGCAGCCCGCAGCCTGCGGAGGCCAGACAGGGCCGCTGAACCCTGGGGGTGAGGCTCAGCGCCCCTTCTCCACCTGGAGCGTGGACTGAGGTGCTCACACACTCGAGTGAGAATCACGGGACAGAAGGGACCCCTCACGTGAGGGAGAGGAACTTCCCATCACTCGCTGTCCAGGCGGGGGCGCAGGCTAAACACAGAAGGCTCACAAAAGGTCCAGGCCAGCGTGAGTGACGGCACCGTCACAGTGACGCCAGGAAAGTGACTGTGAGGAGCTTCGTCTTAGTGACTTGAGGGTGACCAGTCAGCACAGCACGGCTCACGGAGTGAGAGTTACACTGTGGAGTCTGGACCGTCACGGAACCAGAACAGCGGAGAGGGGCCCGAACACTGGCATTCACCGTCAGTGCAAACCCCCGGTGCCTGTGGTGAGGGGGCTTTTCTGGACGCAATTCCCAGTCCCAGCGCAGCCCTGGGAGGGAGGCCAGCCCGCGCGGGCAGTGGGGACACTGTGGCCAGCCGCTGTCCCCTGCCCGGAGCCCCACGGCTGGGGAGGGCAGTACCCAGATGCGCCAGCCCTTTTCCACGGGGCGCAGGGATGGAGATGGTCAGACAGGCCAGAGATAAAGACAGAAAGCAGGCAGAAGAAGGGGTGCGAACGGAGGTTACTTCTTTCTAAAAGCCTCATGTTTTGGGGCCGCCAGGAGGTACGCAATGACACGGGGTCACGGCGGCCGTCCTTCTAATTTCCCTTCCACTGCTCAGGGGACGTGAAAGCTGAGGCTTATGTTCATTCTTGTCTCCAAAGAGATGAGTTTATTTAAACACTTGTCACATATGGCTGAACAAAAGTTGAATTTCACCTTGTTCCAATGTTACGAACTTTATGATTTCACTAGAAAAGGAAACCTGCAAGTGTTTGCCACCCGGGCGAGCAGCCAGTTTAAGGCAGCAGCAGCTCGGCCATTTGGAAAGAGCCTAAAATGGAAGGAAGTCTCCAAGTCTCACTGCCCGGGCCCCGGCGAATCACCCAGGGGAGCGTGAAGGGTCGGCTCCTACCTTTTCTTCAAAGAATTTCCTCCTCAGCTTGGCATCTTTGGGTGGCACCGTCCTCCTCAGGTCTCGGTACCACTTCCTGACCACGTGTCCTCTCCAGCAGGCCTGGATCCTGGGACACAGAGGTTCCTCCCTCAGAACCCCCACAGCCCTGAGCTGGCCAGCCCGGGGACATCGCCGGGGACAAAGATGAAGCCCCCCTTCTCAAATGAGTCCCAGAGGCTGGGCCCCGAGTGCCCTCCCCGACGCAGTGCCCGCGGGCCCAGGCCCCTCACCTGGTCACACACTTGGCTTTGAATAGTTGGGCCCCGGTGTGAATCACTCTGGTCTGATACTGGCTTCTTCTGCAGAGAGGACAGGTTTTTTTGCTTGTGAACTTTTCAAAAGCCTGAAGGCACGCCTGAAAAAAAACATCTCACTTAAAATTGTACAACTAATTACTTATAAGCAACGTTTTACCCCCAGTGCAGTTACAGTGTCCTCCTCTCGCCGTTAGGAGACCTGGGCCAATTCAGGCTGTGCAGCAAAGGAGTGTCATCAGATGTGAGCACCTCCTGCAGGAAACCGGCTCCAGAAGTGGCATTTCACAAGCACATACATGCAGGGACGTCAGAGACTTCTGACAGCGCCCCGTGCGAGGGCAGGCGCCCCGTGGGCTGGCCCCGGGGGAAGGCAGGGGGAGAGCGCACCCCTCTCGCGGACGGTCCCCTAACGACACTCCCGTACAGACTCCGGGGCGCTCTCGTCACACGGAGCTCACCGCTGCCACAGCAGGGTGGGCTGCGCTGTCGCCCGAAGCCACCCTTCTAAGGGTAAATGGTGACTGTGGAGGAAGCGAGTGCTCCCTTGAGGAGACCCTGGGTGAGTGGACGAGGCGCCCCGGAGCGGCGGGGAGGACAGGGGTGCTCACCCTGTGGAACACGTGGGAACAGGACAGCAGCACCTGTCGGGGGAACAAAAGGATGGCAAGTTTAGGTTAGTTTAAAGGAGAAGCAGCATAAATGCATTCATATAAAGAGAGGTTCTGACTGCTTAACAAGGTGAGCCGTGCTGTTTCTTTGAAATGTTTAAAAAGCAGATTAACAGCTTTGGTATTTGCCGTATGGAGTGTTTCACTTTCGCACGGTGCAGGCAGGCAGTCTCATCTCAGCAAGAAAAACGGACTTAACGACAATCTGAAGCACCAAATGGACATGCGAAGTTTGCGAGAAAAAGAGTGTGTGTTTCAAAATGAAACAGTCCCGACAGAGGTGTATTTCTGGGCGGATCCTAAGAGCCAAGCTGGAGGAGATGTGGGATCAGGCCGGAGGGCGGGGAGGGGCAGAGAAGGGGAAGCAGATACCTCTTCTTAGGACTTTGTTCACCTCAACTGCAACCTTAAATTTAATAATAATAAAAAATCCCAGAGACATATGAGTCACTTTTTCCACTTTAAATGCAGGGCAAGTGTGGTCACAGGAAAACTCCCCTTTCTGTGACCCCAGCTCCCCACCAGTGGCCCGGGCTGTGACAAAGGCAGGAGCTTAGACTGGAGGAAGGACAGGCAGTGGTTCCTCTGAGGCCTCTCTGCACGGAGGCTGGGCGGGACTGAGGGGGGCGGCCGGGGGCCTCGCGCACCTCCAGGGAGAGGGAGGTCCCAGACACCCAGGCGCCTGATGGGGCAGCTGCCCAGGCTTCACAGGGACCCTCTCCCCTGCCTTCACTCAGTGTACACTTTTCTTCTTAAGTGGGAAGAATGGAAGAAATATCAGAACAAACAGAATTCAGAAAGTTCTAAAACTTTTCCTTGAAGTTTACTGTCACCAATAAGCCTAAACTAGAAGCAAGAAAGGTGGGTCCTCCTCAGTGATGGCCACTCAGTCTAACGGCCGCCTTTAGTGCCCGCACACTCGGCCCTCGTGGACCTCTCTCAGGGTGTTTCAGCGACAGACGCCTGATGATCTGTACTGAGTAATGTTATACTTCTGGAGATTTAAAAAGTTATACTTTTAAATGCCCCCAAATATTTGTTACTAGCAAATGTTCTTTGAGTTAACAAAAATACACGATGAGTGGCGGTAAACACACTAAAATGCCCTGGGAGTTATGTCAGGTCCCACCCCCAGGGCTGGCCTGCTGTGGGCCACACGGCCTGCCTATTTCCTCATCCGTTAAACGGGTCTAATGCTGACCTCAGAGGCACCGAGATGAGCCGAAGCCCTCGCAAACCACTGAGTGTCAGGGCAATGCCAGCTATTGTCGATAACGGGGAAAACCTAAACACGAGAACAGAACCTAGAAATGCAAAACATCTGTCTGTATCTGTAACAGAATGAAGACACTGAAGTTAGTGAGACATTTGTAAAGAACAGAGTGGAAGAAATGGTGGGTGTGCTACCTCCTGACCACCCCCCCACCAACCTCAAGACATTCAGCTGTAAGGTTTTGTTCTCACTCAACAATCAGGCTACTGATCGCGTAACTGAGAACGAGGCTGCTGGGGCTGGAATGGCTCCTTGTGGCTTTACTAGTTCTTTTGCTGCTAAAACACTAAATCAACCCGGAGGCACTTCTGTGCTTTAAGGGCTAAAATCTTTTCAAAATACCCAACCTTCATATATGTAAGATTAGGTCTTGGTAGAGAATTGAATAGAATGAGTATGTTTAAAATAACGTGTGAGTTCAAATTAGTAAAGAACACAAGTTTTATGACGATGAGCTAGCTCATCAATGATGAAACGTACTAAAATAAATTAAGTTAAAGGTTTACGTGCCAAGGTAGTAAGTATAGCCTGGGGTTCCCAGGCTCTAAATTTTAAGCCTGCTTTTAACTGTATTTGCTATTTTTTAAAGCAAACCTCCGTAATGCTGCGTGTGTGAGAAATCATTATAGGGTGGCCATTAACTCAAAAAAATTCTAGGAAGAGCAGAGTCCCTCACCTCCAGAGGTTACAGTTTAATCTGGCAAAGCAGATCTAGGAAAGAAAACCTCTGACCTGGACGGACTGTGTGTCGTCTCCAGGGTCGTTGGTCTGACCATGGGAAACGTTCGTGAATCGAGATGAAGCAAAGACCTCACTTAAAGAGCCTTCCACAGGGTCTTTGGAGATACGCAAGCTTGGTTTTTCTTTTATGATTTCAATTCACAAAACAACTTAAAATGTCCTTAGCCATCCCTCCGCCGGGGGACGCAAGTGCTCCTCTGCGGTGTTGCCACACTCCCCTCAGCTGCTCACGGCCAGGGGACGGACACTCTTTTGGTACCAACTTTGTGCTGAGGAGTTAGCATCACTCAGTGAATGACACGTTCAGTGAGGGTGCTCAGCTCTTTCTCACACACGGGCTTTAACAATGAAAAAGAGGGTCAGTGCTGGAGGGCCACGTGGTGGGGGACCTGGGAAAAAGCAGCCCAGCCTCTTGGGCCGCAGCTCGAGTCTCGTCACTAGAGAAGGCCCCACCGGGTAGCTTAGCTACGCTTCATGCTAGACACCTGGGGGCGCAGTTCAAACTCTTCCTTGCAGATCGGGCAGGGCTGTGTGGAGTCCCCTTGCAGGACGGACCTTTGCTTCACGGTTTCCCATTCCTCCGAGGACAGTGGCGGGGGTGGAGGCGCAAAGAGGCCCAACTTCTGTGCTGAAGTGGGAACAACATGCAGAGGAGACAGTCAGATGGATTTCAGAATACGGTACTCAGGTGCAGTTTCAACGACATTATCTTGTAAATCTGTATTAAAGCAAAACACACGTTACATGCTCGGCCCCACCCTGTTGAGAAGCCTGCTTTTCTGTGGGTGTGCAGAAGTCAAGGATCACAACCCCTCACGCTGTGTTTTGTGTTTTTATTTTCACAGCGACTCCACGAGGTGGGCAGGACTGACGTCCAGGTTTACGGTCCAACACTACTGACCAAAGTCTTCCTCATTTCTCACCACATTTCCCTCTCAGCCTCCAGCATTGCCTTCTTGCAGTTCTGCCACCAGCGACCTTTATAAAACTAGTATCAATCCAGTTCTCCTCCTGCTGAAAAATTCTCGTGCGGGATACTGGCGACCAGGACGGGTTCCTCACCTGCGCGCGTCTGGTACCCAGCGCGTCTGCTCTGCATCGGACGCGGAGCTTCTGCTCCCCCGGACGGAAGTGTGACAGCTCGGGCCCAGGGGAGGGGACGTGGGCACCGGCGTCTGTGGCCTCCACCGCCAGGCCAGGGAGGGGCCGCGGCGCCGACCCACAGGGCTGTCTCCAGGGACGGAAAGGGAGGTGGCACATCTGCGAAACGGGACCAGGAAGCTGCGACGGGAGCGGTCAGGACACAAGGAAGCGCGCGTGAAAATGAAGGACTTTTAGTAGAAATGTGGACGTCAACGGAAGGACGGGAAGAGGCGGCTAAGCAGAGCATCAGGCTCAGCGGGAGGCGGACGGCAAAGCCCAGGGCGCCTCGGCGCTCCGACAGCGGAAGGACGGGCGTTCCGGAGCGAGCAGGGGGGCGCGCGGCGAGCCTCCCAAGCAGGGCGGACACTTCCAGCAGCGGTGACGCCGACAGCCCGGTCCCGGCGGGAGCAGGCGGCTGGAAGGTTCTAGAAGGAGCGCCCCCATGAAGACACAACGAAACATCACCGCTGTATGTTAATGTACCGAGAGAACTTACCTTGGAAGAGATTTCTGGGGACCAGCTGTGAAGACTCGCTCCCAAACCACGCGAATTACGCGGGTGAGACGCCGACCCCGAGGCCGGGCCCAGGCCGCGCGAGCGCCCGCCGACGCCACGGCCAGCCGAGCGGGGGGCGCCGTCTGAGGGAGGCTCTCGGCTCTGCACTAACTGGCGCGCCCCAGCCGCCTGCAAACTAAACTGTGACGCGGCCGAAATGGGCGAGAGGCAAGCCGTCAGACGAGTAGAGACGCGGGCGTCCCCGTGCCCTCAGGACGGCAAGGCTTCCCCAGTCCCCCGGAGCGCAGCGACGACGAGGACAGCCCACAGCCTCCGCGGCGACCAGAACGAAGCACGCGCGGCCAGGGCGCACACAGACTCTCCACACGCAGGACGCCCTCCCACCGGGGGCGTCGGGGGCCTCCTGTTAAACTCAGGGGTGCGTCTTCGGCGGGAAGGCCGTCCAGGGGCCGCCGCTGTCCGCTCTGCAGGGCGCGGCGCCCGCTGGCGGCCGTCACCACTGCGGTGCTGGCCAGCCGGGGGTCTTCTGTTTCCAGCCCCTGCCACCGCCTTTGTGAGCTGTCACTCACTGTAAGGAAGAGCCTTTCCCATCGCTCATGTTTTTATTCAATTATTTCTATCAGTGTAGACCAATGGGCATTTACTTTAGTCTGTTCACTTACTGTCTACTTATCATTACTGTATTTTCTTGCCCAGATTGTCCTCATCATTTTAATTAGCAGTTTTATTTCAATAAATTCATTTTAAAAATTCTCATTTTTCATTGAAGTGTGGTTGATTTACAGTGTCAGTTTCAGGTGTGCAGCAAAGCGATTCAGTTATACATACACATCGGTATATATGTATTTTTTCAGATTCTTTTCCATTAGAGGTTATTACAAGATACTGAACACAGTTCCCTGTGCTCTGCAGGAGGACCTTGCTGTTCATCTGCTCTGTATACAGTAGTGTGTGTCTGCTAATCCCAGACTCCTAACCTTCCCTCCTCCCTTCCTCTCCCCTGGTCACCAGTTTGTTTTCTGTGTCCGCCCATCACCACTTCTAAACTTCAGTGCACACATATCTTCCTGTAAGATCACATATTAAAATAATTTCTGAAACAGAGAAATATGTATGACAAATCTCAACTAGAGTCTTTAGCTCCAATAAGCAAAACCACAAAGGCGAGACTGGCGTACCTAGCGTCAGTGGTGGTGGTTTTGGATCAAGAACATACTCCTTTTCTGGATCTTCCACTTTAGGGCCTTGGGGAGCCTTTCTACGTCCAGTGTCTACCACTGCTCTCGCATTTCTCTTCAGAGAACTGGACCTGTTCTCTCTCTTTTGTACCTTTGTCTTAGCAGGATCTGCCACGGAAAGAGTTCCAAGTTGAAGATCCTGTAAAATGTGATCTTGTAAAGCGACCGCGATGACAGCTGAGTTACCTTGTTTAGAAGAACGGTCCTGAAAAGCAGGGAAAAGCCTTACCTTCAGGACATGATCTAATGTGTCATGTACAAGAAACTCACACCGTAATGCTCAGCCTTGACAGCACGCTGGACCGATCTAGGAGGAGAGGGTGATCCACCCCTCGTTACCCGAGCCAGGGAGCGAAGCCCAGGCCCAGCATCCTTGTTACTGACACGGTAACAGCTTTTCATTTAATTACTGAGGCCTTAATTGTAATCTGAATAAGTGTGCTACGGTCTGTAAAAGCTGCGCATGCCTGAGCACATTCTGTTTCACTATAATTAGATGAGACTCCAGGCAAAGCTTGCTTCTGTTACACTAAAGAGAATCTTGCACTTAAGTATTTTTATACTCTTTTTTGGTGAAAACTTATACAAAATAAAATTGCCACACAGTTAAGAGATACTTGCACCAAGTACACGGCTGGCAGCTCCTCACCAAAGCAAGGTTTGCAAACTATTATCTTATATTGTCAAGTAGCTGAATTAAAATACAGTCCTGAGTAAAACAAGGGTATATGTTTAAAAAAGGATTGTGTACCTTATTTTTTAACATGCTGATTCAGGAGAAATCCCTTGGCTGTATCACATTTTATCGTCGAGGATCACAGTCCTTTAATTCGTCTACTGTAAAAAAGCCAACAGAAGGTCCAAGTCAGCATGTACGTAACTCCTCTTGTGAAGAAGAGGAGGAGACAGGCACTGAGAATCAGGACAGCGCCGCAGTGAGGGCGCCTCCGCGCTCTGGCTGGCGGGGTCAAGCCGGCCACGACCCAACTCGGCCCTGTTCTCAGCTCTCCGGACGGTCACCGGAACATGTTCATTGCAAGGAGAACAATATATTGCTAAGTGTAACAGTGTTCTAGGTGAATACAGCATTTCAGACTGCAGAGACCAGAGAAGAGTGAGTGAAATACCCCTTAAAGAGGTAACACTAAGGCTGGGATCTGAAGGCCACAGACAGGCAGTGGACTCGCCACACTACAGGTACAGGAAAAGCAAGGGCGGGCCAGGATCGGCAAGTGTTTAGAGGAGGAAGAAAACCGTGGCGGTGACTCCACTCTGCCCAGAACACAGACGTGCAGAACATGAGTCACCAGCGTGGGCTCCAGGCTTGCTGTTTGCTGGGCAAGATGCTCAACATCCCTGCACGTGCTTCCCGCCAGAAGACAGCTGTAATGACGCACTCCTCACAGGGTCACTGTGAAGTATGAAAGGCAACGGCCTAGTAAAGGATCTAAAACGCGTCCTTCCACACAGAAGAGACTCTGGAAACTGTTCTTCTGGATCCCGTTCCCCTCAAAGCTAGTGGGAGAATTTGGAACTGACCCTTTCGTTTTTAGACAAGGGTGTAGCTTAGGAAGACAAGAGTCCCCAATATGCTGGGCTGGGCTGGAGAGAAACAGTAAATTGTTGAAGTCACGCAAGGAGTGGTACTGAGGGGAAGATGAGAAAGGAATTAATCCAAAATGTGCATCTAAGGGTCAGCACCTAACATTCAATCTGTCCAGCAAAGGAGCTTACTAAGGAGTGCGTGCAGAGTGAGAAAAGAAGAATGAGCAGAGTAAGGACAGTGGAGAAGGGGCTGTGAGATCTCCTGGGCTGAGCAGCTGCCAAGATCCCTGAGAAGCTGGGTGGCAGTTTCTACTGCAACGTCTCCCCGTTCCCCTTCAATTCTGGCATCGAGAGGAGCACGAAGGACAATTCCATCCAGGATTTCATCATGACAGTCTAGGCTGGAGAGATGGTAGAAGGTACTTAAAATGCTGAAAGATCACTACCAGAATCTTCCGCTTTCAAAATGCCAACCACCTGGCAGAATATAGTTCACGTCATCTTAAAGATTGTTTACTAATCATAGCTAGCTACCTGCAGTCTACAATTTTATCTCAAGTGTCTGCACTGTAAGCCACTGTGATTAACGTCAAGATAAGGGCTTTTAAAAACTGTGCCCCTTTTAAGTCCGATAGTGTCATTAAATTTCAGCATTAGAAACTATATTCAAGTATTTGGTAAAACTTCATTTTTTTGAGGTCTAGTCCAACTTAATTTTAAAGTGAGAAAGTATATCCAGAGATTAGCGCCTCCTCCAAACCTGTGTGATCAGTCTGTGGTAGTGGTAGGGTTGGAAACAATCCGCATCCAGTACTAAGAGCTAAAATTAATAGGAATATTCTTTCTTTGTAAATTCCATTGTTAACAATTAGTTAAAAGAAGTAGGGCTTGGTGACAAAAAAAATACCATTGTGGTGCCAAAGTAATTAGTTACCGATTTGTCCAAGTGACTTTAAACTGATTAATAAACTTGCCTGTTAAAAACACAGGCACACAAGAGAAACATACAGTGTTTAAAAGATGACCCGACACACTGTCCTGTTAGTTTTCGTATCTTAGGAAGTCCTTGTTTTGAATTTTTGAGGAGTCTCCACCTAGATGGCCACAAGCACAAACAGACGTAGAGCTGCAGGCCTCCCGTCCCCGGTGTCCAGGGGGCTGGCTCCGGGGCCCGCGGGCCCGCCAGGCCCCGCGATGCGCGAGCCCGCCCGCAGTCAGCCCGCCGTGCCCTCGGCTCCCCGCGCCCCCGGATTCAACTCCCCCCAGGGGCGGGTCATGCTGCGGGGCATCCGGGCTGAAAACGCCGGGGGCGGCACATCGCGGGGCCCAGCAGCTCAAACCCTGTTGGCCAGGTGCCAACCGTGGGCGCCCTTTTGTAACGGGCAGCGCGGCGGAGTTCAGACCGACGTCCTGGGCCCTCCCAGGGGGTGGCCCCAGCACGTAGGCCGCCCTGGAGGCCCGCGGACCCCAGTCCCGGCCGCCCCGCCCCTCCCTACCCCACCTGGGGCCGCACCTGCGCCAGGTACCGACCCGCCCTCCGCACTCACACCGCGACCTGCGCCTCCGCCTCAGCGCGGCCGCGGTTGCCCAGCAACCGCCGCCCCGCCGGTCACGCGCCAGTGCGCATGCTCAACGGCCGTCCTGCCTCGCGCACGGCGCCCCCAGGACTCGCTCGGACTCCGCTGCACTGCGCATGCTCGCCGGCCCCGCCCCGCGCTCAGCCCCACCGCACATGCTCCCCGGCTCTGCCCTGCGCACAGTACTGACGCCTAGTCGCCCGTGCGGCGCTTCCACACTGCGCATGCTCGGCTGCGGCGCGCCGCCCGGCGCCTCGCCGCGCACGCTCGCCCGCCCTTGCGCAGGCCGCTCTGCGCATGCTCGCCGGCCGGGCGCGCTCGCGCAGGTGTCGGGGGCGGAGCCCAGCGGCGCGGGCTCCGGTGGTCGGTTCGCCCCTCACCTGGGCGCGCCTCTCACCTGGGCACGCACCTCCGGGCGCCGCCGTGGCTCCTCAGTGCGGCTGGGCCTCTGGCCCTGCCTGGGTCGGGGCTTGGAGACTCAGGCCCACTTGGTCTCCCTTCTCTCGTGGACCCGGCCCTGCACTGCCTGTTGTCCAGTGTCCGAAAACCACTCTTTTATATAATTTGTCTGAGTTTTTTAGTTGTTGGAGGTAAGAGCTTAAATCTGATCCCCAGCCCTTCATCGTGGCCAGACGCAGAAGTCAATAGACGTTTGAGGCAGTGACTCAGTCGTGCTATTTAAACTTACTTTTTATTGAACTAAAGTTAGGCTGAAAGGACAAAAACCATATAAAATGCAAATATAACTCCCCCCGCTTTTTACTTCTCTGAAAGTGAGGTCTAAAGAAGTTACCAACTACGTTGATTGGAAATTGGTCATTGATCGTTAAAGACCTAAAAGTTAAAATGCTTGATGTAGTTTTGGAATAAATGACACTATATTGATGAAACAAGAAAATCCGAAGCTTCACTTAAGATAGTATTTTTCCTAGAGAAATTAAATTTTGTAAGATGGCCTCTCTTTTGGAAGTTTGTAGAAACAGACTAAAAACAGGCTAAGTTTTTTTGGTGAGCCAAATTAAATTCATAATAAAGTCAATTTTTTTTAAACGGAGTTACTGGGGATTCAACCCAGGACCTCGTGCAAGCTAAGCACTATCACGGAGCGATGCCCTCCCCGTTAAGTTAATTTTAAGTTAATCTTTCACATGATGGTTCAGACTTTTCCAACAAATATTGTCATCTTTGTTTATGTTCCAATTGGTGATGGGTCTAGAAGACAACAAAAGGCCTCTGGCCTTGAGGATGTTGTGCTCTGCGACTCTGTGTGTGTGTGTGTGTGTTTTAACTGAAGTACAGTCAGTTGTAGTGTGTCAGTCTCTGGTGTACGGCATCATGTCCCAGTTACCCCTATAAACATATACGCATATGTATACACACATGCATTCATTTTCATATTCTTTCATTAAAGGTTATTACAAGATGTTGAATATAGTTCCCTGTGCTGTACAGAAGATATTTGTTTTTTTGTCTATCTTATATATAGTAGTTAATATTTGCAAATCTCAAAGTCCCTTCCCACCCTCTTTCCCCCGTAAGATTGTTTACTATGTCTTCATGTCTGTTTCTATTTTGTAGATGAGTTTGTTAGTGTCCTGGTTTTTTCTTTTTTAGATTCCACACATGAGTGATATCATATGGTATTTTTCTTTCTTGTTCTGTGACTCTCGAGTGTTGGTACAGCATGGAGGAGAGTGGGGAAGCTTTGGATTTAGACAGGGAGATCTTACTCTGGGGTCCTTCTACATAAAGAGGACATTTCTTACTTCTCCCCTCAGCATCCATTCGCCCCTCTCCACCAAGAGTCGGGGATTCCTCAGTCCTGGGATGGAACATACAACTAGCCTCAGCTGATCAGAGAATCTCAGTGCATGATGAAGCCTTGGCTGCATGATGCATGCAACTGAAATGGGCATATGACCTACAGGGGCTAATCAGATGGACTCCATGTGTTTGTCGGAGATACTGGAAAATTCCTTTAATTCTTCCTCCTGATTGTAGGAGGAAGAAAAGATGTGAACCTGCAGCTGTGCTGGCTATCTGTCATCACGAGGTGAGAGCCCGAAGCTGCTGGGAGCCATCCGTGAACCTCAGAAGGAGGGTTACACAGGAAGTGGCAGGGATCTGGACGGAGTCCAAGCCCTCGTGATGTAGTTTAAGCCCCGAAGCTAGCCCTGCTCTGAGTCTTTTCACTCACATGAATGAGAAAATTCCCTTTATGCTCCAGCCAGTTTGGGTCTGGTTTTCTGCTTCTTGTACCAGGAAGGATTCAAGTGATCAGTAGGTAAACTGTTACCACCTTTGGGCTCTGGTGAGACTGAGATGTCATGTATGTGTGAACCACTCAGTACAGTGCCTGCTAACCTTTATATCCATTTTAAGGTATTTTATTGAACTTCTTCAAGATCTAAGAAAAATTCCCATTTAAAAAATTCCTTCCCCCGCCCAAGTGTTTACAGTTTGGGGACAGTTTTACTACCTGCATGTTACTGATCTGGAAGAAATTGGTCTTTCTTGTTAGCTGCACAGAATATTTCTCTGCAGGTATTTGCATGGAAGTTTCATCTTGCAGTTTTGACTCTGTAATTCCTGACAAAGCAGGGCTGACATGGCTGGTATTTGAAGAAGACGCTACAGGGACACATCCCTCACTGCTCCCCCAGGGAGTGTCTTCTGGCCCTCGTCAGAAGGTGACATTCTGGACTAGGAAGGCTCGTCACCGTGGGTAACCCGCCTGTCTCACTCCCCAGTCGTGCTCTCAGTGATGTCTAGTTTAATGTTTGCTTTCAGCGTTTTCGTCTGTTTGTCTAAAGATGGGCCTAAGAAGTTGCCGTACGTGGAGTGTGTCTGCATCCTCTGAAACCTTTGTGGAGTGCGTTCTCCATGTCGAGCCGAAAGACACAATCAAGCTGAAGAGCAGAGGGGGAAGGATGCACCCCGCAGCAAGTATGGAGGACACTGGGGCGCATCCCGGAGCAGCGTCTCCCTGGCCCACAGGACTCGGGAGGCATGAGGCTAAGGGTACGTGCGTATTCCTGGAGGGCCTTGAGCAAAGCAGAGTTCAGCCCTGGGTCAGGGCAGGGTCATCGGGGCTCAGGGCTCATTTGGTTGAAGTCATAAGAGTCTTTGAGGGGCAACACTGTCATTCCATCCTATACCAGCGGGGTAGGGGGTTACTTCCTGCAGAACAACTTAGAGATAAATTTCAGATCACGTACATCCCTTGAGGAGGAACTAGGGCTCCGTTCTATCGCTGAAGTATTGTTTCTTGACTGCTTTTTCTTTGTTCCTGCACCCCTCACGTCCCTTAAGATCATTAGTTACTGGGACCTGTTCACAGGTCGGCATGGTGGCTGGGCTTAGGTCACACATGGCTTAGGTCAAAAATGGCTTCTCTGTGTCAAGGATGCCGTGCTTGGCTCTCTTTCTCTGAGGGCCCCCTACCCTAACTGCTCATACTCATGTGATTTATTTATTTTAGACTTTCAGAAACATGAATTGGATGTTCTGGGAATGGTCTGAAGAGAAGGGACTGGAGAGGAGACTAGAGGTATGTGGAGGGCGAGCTGGGTGCGGGTGCTCTGCCTGGTTGCACAGAGAGGGACCTGCACATTCCCAGAAGGAGCAGGCTGCTTCTGTTGCCCACTGTGCTGAAGAAGCCGGCCTCCTGGGTGGTGCTGCGGTTTAGAGGTGATGCTCACAGCTCTCAGAGGAGGGCAGCCAGAGGTGGGAAGGGCTGGCTGTCCAGCGGGAAGCATTCACGCGAGAGGGAATCTTGTCTGCACTTTGTCTGTGTAGCAGACATGCAGGTATCACTGGGTCCAGGCTTGTACTGCTCACTGCACGACAGGCCAGTAAGTCGAGAGGCGAGGCGTTGGGGCGAGGAAGAGCAACTGTATTCAGGAAGCCAGCAGACTGAGAAGATGATGGACTAGTGTCCCAAAGAGCCGTCTTGCCGGAGTTGGAGTTCAGGCTCCCTAGAAGGGGAGGGGGTTTTGTGACATCTTGGTGCTGGCATCCTTTGCTCACAGCGTTCCTGTAAATCTTCAGCAAGATAACTGTTACTTTCTCTTCTGCAACTTTTTATCTCTATATGAATGGAAGGTCGAGCCTGGGAGGCAGAGCCTGGAACGGGCTGTATTTCAGGCCATAGGCAGCATTCTTTTACAAAGGAGCAGAGTCGGTGCGGCCGAACCCGGCAACGGAGCACCAGGGTTAGAGCCAGAGGAGCAGGCCCACTGTGGCGGCAGGTCCGTTCTTCTCGGCCACACGGGGGAAGTGTCCACACACAAGGAGTGGCAGTGGGCGCCTGTCTGCTGCTTGGAGATGAGGTTTCCCACTGTTACGCCCGAGACGGGTCCTTGGCTTCTAGTGGTGGGAAAGTGTGGACGCGTAATGCAGCCTGTCCGCGTGGGCTGAGCCGGCCGGTCTGCGCTGGTGCACTCTCGCGTCTCTCTCTGGCTACCTACGGCAGGTTCTTAGTCCCACTCAGTGCATGTCCTACCCTGCCTCTCTGAACACAGCCCTTGATGCCAAAATAACCCCGAGGAGTCAGTCAGTGGCACAAAGTCCATCTCCTTTAACCTAGCGCTCCATTCTGACCTCACTGGGAACGCCTTCCCTTCAGGTCGTGTGTCTTAATCTTTAGTATTGCCTTCAACTTTCTGCAAACATTTCTAGATTTATTATCAATTTCTATTCCTAAATGTGCTTCCACCCGAGTCCCTCTTCCAAATAACTCACAGCCTTCCCGTGTCTTGCAGTACGCGGGGTCCAGCAGGTGCTGGGGAATCTGCAGCCTTCCCGGGTTAGCCCCACAGTGGCTGTCCTGCGGGATTCAGGTGCACCAGTGGGGGCACTTTCCAAAATGTTCCCTTTCCTAGAGGTCATACTAGAGTTTTGTTTTGTTTGTAACAAAGGAATGAAAAAGAGATTGAGTTATTCCATGTCTCCTGGCAGAGTGCAAAGCTGTGTTTTCACCTCTGTGACTAGAGGCACAGTGATCACGTCATCCCCGGTGAGGCTGAGGCAGCCGCAGAGTCACGCGCAGGGAAGCGCCTGCCACGTGGACATGGGGAGTCCCTGGCCTGTGATTATAAAGTCATGGGTGTAGCAGAGGGCTCCTTTCAAAACTTGCTTTCTGAATAGAAAAGGGAGCAAATTCATTCCTTGTTGCTGAATTCGGGGTATTTAGAGTTGCTTTATCGCCCTGGGGAAGGAGAGTATCCTGTTATGATCTAATGGCTGATGTGATAAAGATGCTCACGCCAGCTGCGCTGTGATCGTCATGCACCAGACACTTTAAACCCTGCCAAGATCAATGATGCGTATTCACTGTGGTTTGGGTGGTGGCGACTCTCCTCAGACACCTGTGACCTCTCTTCCCTAATCAACAGCTTTGGAAGGTGCGTGAAAGCATCCCAAGGGCCAGGTCACTAGTAGAAGCTCCACAGAAGCCTGGGAGGTGAGTGTGTGCTGGTTTCTCATCACGGCTGGAGCACAGTTTCTCTGAAATTTGAATCAGCTGATGCTCTGATAAGTTCATGCAGGATTCCATCCTGATTGAATCCAGAAAAGTTTTTTTTTAATTAATAGATTTTATTTCTTTCATAAAATTTATGGCAAATTAAGCATATAATACAGAGTATTTCTGTACAGTTTCCCCAATATTAACATCTTCCATTTATATGCTATATTTGTCCCAATTGACCAACCAATGTTGCTACATTCTGATTAACTGAAGTGTAGAATTCACTTCTCCTTTTGTATAGTTGTAAAGGTTTTGACAACTGCATAATGTCACGTGTCTGCAGTTACAGTATCAGAGAATTTCACCGCCCTAAAAATCTTTCCCTCCCTTCCCCCAGAACCTCTGGCAATCACTGAGCTTTTTACTGTCTATGGTTTTGACTTTTCCAGAATGTCACAGAGTTGGAATTATACAACATGTAGCCTTCTCAGGCTTCTTTCTGTTCGCAATACGCATTTAAGGTTCCTTCATGGTTTTTTACAGCTTGAGAGCTCACATCCTTTTATTGCTGGGGAATATTGCATTGTCTGGATGTACATTGTCTGTTCACCACTCACCTACTGAAGGACACTTTGGTAGCCTCCAAGTTTTGGCAATTATGAACACAGTTGTTGTAAACCTTTGTGTGCAAGGTTTTGTGTAGACATACACTTTCAACTCATTTGGATCACTGGATTATGTGAAGACATGTTTAGCTTGATAAGAAACTACGAAACGGGCTTGCACAGTGTACCTTTGAATCCTCACCAGGTCTACGTCCTCATCGGCACCACTTGATATTGGAAGTTATTTGAATTTCAGTCACTTTAATAGGTGTGCAGTGGTATCTCATTTTTGTTTCAATTTGCAGTTCCCTTATGACATACGATGTTGAGTACTTTTCATATTCCTATTTGCTGTCTGTGTATTTACTTTGGTGAGGTGTCTGTTCAGATTTTTTTGTCCATTTTTAAAAACAAATTGCCTTTGTATTGTTGAATGGTAAGAGTTCTTTGTGTATTTTGATTATAAATTGATTATTAGTTACGTGTTTTGCAAAGATTTCCTCCTGGTCTGTGTCTTGTCTTTTTCATTCTCTTAACTGTGTCTTTATCAGAGCAGAGGTTTAAATTTTAATAAAGTCCATCTAAAAACACTTTTTTCTTTCATGGATTTTGCTTTTGGTGTTGTTATTAGACAGCCATTGCCAAAGCCAAGGTCACCTAGATTTTTCTCAAAGGTGATCTTCTAGAAGTTTATAGATTTGCATTTTGCATGTAGGTGTATTATCCGTTTGGAGGTAATTTTTGTGAAAGATGTAAGGTCTGTGTCTAGACTCTTTCTTCTTTCTGGGCTCTCTGTTCTGTTCCAGGGATCTGTCCTTTCTCTCACCGATGCCACATTACCTTGATTACTGTAGCTTTGCGGTAAGTCTTTATGTTGGGAGGTGTGGTGCCTGAAGTTCGTTCTTCAGTATCATGTTGGCTATTCTGAGTCTTGTGCCTTTTCAAATACACTGTGGAATCAGTTGGTTGATTGTCACAAAATAACTTGCTGGGATTTGGATAGTGTTGAATCCATAGATCAAATTGGGAAGAACCACTGTTTTAAACACATTGTCTTCCTATCCATGGACATGGAATATCTCTGTTTATTTAGATCTTTGATTTTTTTCATCAGAGTTTTGTAGTTTTCTGTAATAGATCTTATACATATTTTATTAGATTGGTATCTAGTTAGTCCATTTTTATTGGAGCTAATATACATAGTATTCTGGTTTTAATTTCAAATTCCACTTGTTTATTGCTGGTATACAGGAAAGTGACTGACTTCTGTATATTAACATTGTATTCTGCATCGTTGCTATAATTGCCTGTTAGTTCTGGGAGGTGTTTTTTTTTTTTTTTTTTTGCTAGTTCTTTGGGATTTTCTACATAGCCAATTATGTCATCTGAAGACAAAGACAGTTTCATTTCTTCCTTCCCAATCTGTATACTTTTACTATTTCCTTTTCTCATATTGTTACCAGGACTTGCAGTGTGATGCTGAATAGTGCGGTATGAGGAAGCATTCTTGCTTCTGCCCCCAGCAGGAGGGCGAAGCGTCTTGCTTCTCACAGCTGCATTGATGTTCGCTGCAAGTCTTCACAGATGGTCTTTGTCCGCTGAGGATGTTACCTTCTCTTCCTCGTTCACTGAGAGCTCTTATCATGAACGGGGGCTGGATTCTGTCACATGCTTTCCCTGCACCTGCTGATGGGCTCACGTGGTTTTCTCCTTTAGGCTTCGCCTGGTCGTGGCATGTGATTCTTTTCGCCCATCGTCAGACCCTGTTTGCTAACAGTTTGTTGAGGAATTAGCGTCTATGCTCACGAGGGATATTGTCTGTAGCTTTCTTTTCTTATAATATTTTTATCTGGTTTGGGTGTCAGGTGCTGCTTCTGTTTTTCAGGATGAGACTGTGGAGAATTTGTGTGATTTATTCTTTGAAAGTTTGGCAGTGAGGAACTCTGGGCCTGGCGCTTACGTTGTTGGGCAGGTTGTTAACTGCTGAAGCAGTGCCTTAAATACAGCCCTACGCAGATCGCCTGTTCCTCTTCTAATGCCTTTTGTTAGATTGTATCTTTCAAAGAATTGGTTCATTTCACGTAAGCTGTCAAATTTGTGGGTGTAGAGATGTTCATAGCATTCTTTTACTATTTTTATATGTCCAGTGGGTCAGTGGTGATCTATTAATGATCCTATTTGAATTTCTGATGACTAACTCCTACCTTCTTGCTTCTTTCCTTGGTTAGAGATTTACATTTTATTGATCTTTTTAAAGTACCAGCTTTGGATTTGATGACTTTCTCTATTGTTTTCCTGTTTTCAATTCCATTGATTTCTGCTCTAATTTTTATCACTTCCTTTCTTCTTCTAAATTATATTTTCATATTCACTTGGTTTAAAATATTTTTTTAAAAATCTCTTGAGACTTTTTCTTTGATTCACGTCCTCTGTAGAAATGTAGTTTCTTCTCCAAACATGTTGGCACTTTCCAGCTACGCTTCTGCTACTGAGTTCTAGTTTAATTCTAGAATGTGGTCCATCTTGGGGAGTGTTCCATGTGAACTTGAGAAGAATGTATATTGTGCTGTTGTTGAGTGAAGTACTCTTTAAATGTCAGTTAGATTCGGGGATTGGTGGTGTTGGTCAGCTCAGCTGTGGCCTTAACTGGATCTGTGTTAATGACAGGAGGCCGTTGAGCCTCCTTAACAGTGGATGCAGCAATTTCTTTGTGCAGATCTGGAAGTTTTTGCCTCACGTATCTGACACTGCTGTTAGGTACACACACTGCAGAGGTAGTTATGTCTCCTTGCAGACTTGACCGTTTGCCGTTACGTACTGCCCCCCTCGTCTTTGCCAACCATCCTTGTTCTAGTCGGCTTTGTCTGAGATTAATACGGCTTCTCCAGCTTTCTTTTGATTAGTGTTCTCCGTCCCTTCACTGTTGTTAATCTAGCATTGTCTTCCTATAAAAGTGGGTTTCTTTTAAACAACATATGGTTGACTCTTTTTTTAATCCACTTTGTCAGTCTCTGTGTTTTAATTAACGTATTTAGACCATTCACCTGTAGAGTCATCCTTATATAGTGCGACTCATATTTATCACATTTGTGCGTTCTATTTTTTGCTTGTTCTTTGCTTCTTTTTGATCTTTCTCTCTTTTTTCTTCCTTCTGTGGTTTTAATTGAGCATTTTATATGATTTGATTTTCTCTCTGTTCTTAGTATATCAATTATACTCCTTTCAAAAACTATTGCAGTGGTTGCCCTAAAGTTTACCATGTACATTTACAACAGATGTAAACCCAATTTCAGATAACAGCCCTGCTTCCTGGATGTGAGTAGCCCCAGTGCCCACGTCCCATCCCTTGTAGCATTGCTGTAGTTCATGTCACCTGTCTGTGTGCTATCAATCACTCAGTACACCGCTCCTTTGTAATTGTATTGGACAAACAACAAATCTGTTAGATCAATTAAGAATATGAAAAATGAAGGATTTTCTTTTGCCTTCATCTATTCCTTGTCTAACAATCTTCTTTTTCTTTAAGCAGATCTGAGTTTCTGATCGCTATCACGTTCCTTCTTTCTGAAGAAACTCTTTCAACATTTCTTACAAAACAAGTCTACCAGGAGCAAATTCCTTCAGTTTTTTTTTTCTTTTTTGTCTGAAAAAATCTTATTTCTTTATCATTTAGAAAACAGTTTATTTAGGTGAAGTTCACATAGCATGAAATTAATCTTATTAAAGTGAACAATTCAGTGGTGTTTGGTACTTTAACAATGTTGTGCAACCACCACTTCCATCTAGTTCCAAAACATTTCGATCACCCCACAGTGAAAGTAAATTCCCATACTTAATAGCAATTTCTCCCCATCCGTCCTTCCCCAGACCCTGGCAACCACCAATCTGCATTCTAAATCTAGAGATTTACCTGGTCTGGATATTTCATATAAATGGAATCATACACTGTGTGACCTTTTGAGTCTGATTTCTTTCACTTGGCATAATGTTTTTGAGGTTCATCCATGCTGTAGGATGTATCAGTCCTTCATTCCCTTTTATGGCTGAGTAATATTCTACTGTGTGTGCATACCACAATTTGTGTATCCATTCACCCGTTGTTAGACATTTGGCTGTTCCTGCGTTTTGGCTGATGTCAGTAGCATTACTGTGAACCTGCACTACATGCATTTATTTGACAGTTTTTAATTCTTTCGTGTATACACTAGGAGTGAAATTGCTCAGTCATATGGTAATTCCATGTGACCACCAGACTGTTTGCATTGCAGTTGCAGGGTTTTACATTCCTATTAGCGCTGCATGAGGGGTCCTCTTTCTCCATGTTATCTCCAATACTTGCTATTTTTGACTTAAAAAAATTATAGCCATCCTAATAGTTGTGGAGTGGTGTCTCCCTGTGGTTTTTATTTGCGCTTCCCTAATGACTAAAGACACTGAGCACCTTTTCATGTGCCGGTGGCCATTTGTACATTATTTTTGGAGAGATGTCTATTCAAATCACTTGCTCCTTTTAAAATTGGTTTGTCTTTTTATTGTTGAGTTTTAGGAATTCTTAATATATCCTGGAAATGGAACTTTTATCATATATATGATTTGCAGACATTTTCTCCCATTTTGTGGGATGTCTTTTCACTCCCTTGATGGTCTCCTTTGATACACTGTATCAAGAGTCCACTTCATCTATGCTTTCTTTTGTTTCTTGTGTTCTTGGTGTCATGTCCAAGAAATCTCACCAAATCCAATGTCATGAAGATTCTCCCCTATGTTTTCTGCTAAGAGTTTTTATAGTTTTAGCTCTTATATTTACGCCTTTGATTTATTTTGAGTTACTGCTTGTACATGGTGTAAGACAAGGGTATACCTTCATTCTTTTGCATGTGGACGTCTGTTTTTTCCCGTTTTGGGGAAGACACTGTCCTTTACCCATTGAATGGTCTTGATATCTTTGTAAAAAAATCAATGAACCGTAGATGGGAAAGCTTATTTCTGGGATTTCAGTTCTGTGCCGTTGGTCTGGGTGCCTGTCCTTATGCTGGTGCCATATTGTTTTTGATTACTGTACTTCATAGTAAGTTTTGAAATTGGGACGTATGGGACTACACTTTGCACTTCTTTTTCAAGATTGTTTTAGCTATTCTGGGTCCCTTGAAGTTCCATATGAATTTTGGAATGTATTCTTCCATTTCTGCAAATATGCCATTGGGATTTTGATAGGGGATTCATTGCAATGAATCTGTGTACCACTTTGGGTAATACTGTTATTTTAACAGTATTAAGTCTTCCAACCTGAGAACACAAGATGTCTTTCCATTTACTAAGGTCTTCTTTAATTTCTTTCAAAACGTTTTGTAGTTTTCATTGTAAAAGTCTTACACCTCCTTGGATAAATTTATTCCTAAATATCTTATTCTTTTTGATGCTGTTGTAAATGGAATTGTTTTCTTAATTTCCTTTTCAGATTGTTGATTGCTAGTGTCTCCTTCACTCTGGAAGGGTAATTTCAGATACGAAATGTATGTTAGTGGTTTTTTTTTTTTATTTCAACATTTTGAATATTTTGCTCCACTCTCTCCTTGCTTGCACTATTTATGAGGCGAAGTCTGATGCAGATCTTACCCTTATTCCTCTATAGGGCAGGTGGGTTTTTTTTTTCTGACTTCAAGATTTTTTCTTTGGTTCTCTGTAGTTTGTATATGACATACCCAGGTGTACATGTTTTGGTATTTATCTTGCTTGATGTTCCTGGATCTGTGGTTTGATATCTGTCATTAATTGTGAACATTCTTATTCATTATTATTTAAAATATTTCTTCTCCTCCTTCCCTTCCTTCCGGTATTCTTGCTACATGGATGTCAAGTCTTTGGTGACTGCTCCACAGTTCTTGGATATTCTCTTCCTTTTTCATTCTTTTTTTCTCTTTGCACTTCAGTTTGGGACGTTGCTATCACCGTATCTTCAGGCTCATTGAGTCTTTCCTGGGCCACATGCCGTCGCCCAAGGAGCCCACCACAGGCTGCTTCATTTCTTACTGTGCTCTGGCGTTTCCTTTTGAATCTTTCTTACAGTTTCCATCTCTCTGCTTACATTACCCACCTGTTCTTGCATGTTGTTCACTTTTTCTATTAGAACTGTTGTCATAATTAATCCTAGATTTTAAAAAAGCTGATAATTTCAAAATCTTTGCCACATTGGAGTCTGACTCTCAGGCTGTGTCTCTTCAGACAGTAGTGGTTTCATGCCTTTGGCGTGTCTTGTTCTTTTTGGTGCAAGCCGCCACATGCATTGGGTAATAGGCAGTGAGGTAAGCAGGCCGTTAGGAAGGCTTTATGTTGATCTGACGAGGAGTTGTGCTGCCCTAAGTCTTCGCTGTAGCCGTAGGTATCCAGCTTTCGTTTCCTCTCCTGTCTGTGTTTTGCTCTCCTCTCCTGTCGTTGGATTTCCTTGAAACTCCCTCCCCGACAGATGCTGTGTCTCGGCTGTCAGTCGTAACGCGCTGATTATCCTGCAGCCCTGTTGACGTGGTGACGAGGTGTTGGGGGAGAAGTGTTCTATCATCTTGTGATTATATCTTCATTTTTTAATGGCCTGGCGTCCATGGGCTGTGACCTTTAGAAGAGCCCCTCACTCTTCTCTCCCTTCCCTTATGTGAGCCAGGAAGACCAGCTGGGGCTCAAACCACCCGATTATCCTCTCTCCAGGTCACACTGGCTCACATAAGAAGGTTTCCCCTGAGGGCGGGACCCTGGGCAGAGAAGAGGGAGCTCTGAGTTTATTTTAGATGCCTCGTCCCTCATCCGATCCCTCCCGCTGCTACAGACACTAGGGGTCTCACGCAGGGCTCATCACAAGAACCTGGGCAGGCTCCTAGAGGTAGAACTCGCCAAGGACTGGCCCCTGGTGGTTTCTAACTCTGCAGCTAGTCCATGCCCAGCCCCCAGCAGGCCTCAGCCGCCCCCTAGGAGAGCCAGCTCCGCACCCAGTGGGCCGGGGTCTCTCTGGGTTTCAGGTTTTGCCCTCTGACCTCAATCTTCTGGTCGTTCTAAGAGCAACTGTTGATTTTTCCATCTTTTTTCTTGTAAGGATGGGAATGATGGTTGCATGCTGTTTACAAGTCAAAGTGAAAACCAGAATTTGTGAATCTCAGCAAGTTTTTGTTTGTTTTGTTTTTTCCTGTCACTGCCCTCTTGCTGTTGCCTCCTTTTAGCTTTTGACCTTTTATTTCGCGTGATCCCAGAGCTTCCCACTTGTCCCCTTAGCTCTCCAGCACCTACTGTTTATTTGGTGTTTATGCACTTCTAACCTCTTCCCTGGTTTCTTTACTTACATGACTTGTTGGCAAGTTATTGAATGAATAGATTTAGATCTTTAGTTGTGTATTTTCAAGTTTTGGATTTTTAAAAAGAAAAACCTTACTGTTTTTGTAAAATCATAGAGCCTTGTTATAAAATTTCTAACAATATATAACCGGACCAAGAAGAACGTAAACATATCCACATGTGTATACACACGTGGGCACACTCAAAATCCCGCCACCAAGGGGTAATTATCGTGAACCTCTGGAGAACATCATTCAGCCCTGGTTCCAATGCAAAAGTGCAGACAGATAGATTGTAAAGTGAATTTGAGACAAAGGGACTCACGGTATACATGCTATTTTTAAAATATATTGAGTTTTATTTTTAGATAAAATTTTCTACTACAAAATTTTTATTTCTAAAGGATCTTCCTACAATATAAGAAAAATTATGAAAGCATTGGAGAATGGATATCCTGGTTTCATGATCAAATTCCTCTCCTGAAACGTTGATAAAATCAGCTCTGTGGAAATATTCCTTCCACGTTCCGCCATCGGCTGTGACTCAGCACCTTTGTCAGTGTCTCACGGATGGAGGACACACTAAATGTTTAAGAATAGGAGACAAATAGATGGCAAAGCTAAGATTACAAATCTGGTGAACGAATCAGGATTAATGTAGTTGATGAAAATGACGTGGTGGAGTCACGGGTGAAGCCATCACTGACTGGAGAGCTGGTGGATGCAGACCAGGTGATGATGTTAGAGGGGAACACCACGAGGGTGTTGGCGGGAGGAGCTTCAGGAGAGAAAGGGTTACAGGTTGAAGGGCTAAGAGATGCCCTTGGGAACACACTGGACTCTTGAATTGTTTGCAACAAAAGACTCCGCTTTAAAAGGCAGAGTTGAAGTGAATGAATGTTACAATTGTGGTTTTTCGACCTGGCACTGTTTATTCATGTGAACCATAATTGTATCCTATGGCCCATCCATTTGGTTATGTATCTGCCACAGCTTGTAGTGATGCCTGCAGTTGTGGAAATACGGACAGACCGGCCACGTGACAACGCACAGCTGCTACCACGGGGGACCCGGCCACCAGTGCTGTGCTCAGCAGGGCCCTGAGCGGGGAGGGAACGGGGGGCTTCAAAGTGAAATCGGGGGGGCTCAGTGTGCCTGCTGGAGGCTGCTGGCTCCGGGAAGCAGGGGACAGGCCACAGAGAAGCGGGGCACCGTATATGGCTGGTGTGGGGCATACTCAGCTTTTCTGCTGGCCCTGAGTTGAAAGCAGGGGTAAACACACGGAATCGCACAGACCCGTCCTGACCAGCGGCCTGATGGCTGCAGAGGCTGGGCCTGGATTCCCGGGGTGGTTGCTGCAGACTGGGGGTCAGCGTTCTGCTGTCACATGTGGTATCGGCCAGTGTCCGTCTGCATGTTCACCCTCTCAGTGTTTCCATGCTTCTGTCGGCTGTCCGTTGTCACAGTAATGCCGTATCACAACCCCTCTCTCCACCCCAGACTCGGGGTTCAAACAGTTACATTCACCTGACTTCTGAGTAAGCCTACAGGTTGGCAGTTTCGGCTGGCCTCAGGGGCCGGCCACCTTGGCCTCAGCTGGGATGACTTCTTACAGGAACAATTTTCTGAAGGAGCAACCCCAATGCAATGGGCTAGGCTGGCTGGGGCAGCTGGGGTCACGCTGGTGTCGCACAAGCCTTCTCCCCCCGGGCGGGCTGGCCCGGGCCGTGCAGAGGGCCCCGGGCAGCCTTTGTTGGCGTGTGTGCGCGCGCGCGCGCGCGCGCGCGACTGTGCTGCCGGTCACAGCGAGGCTGAGGCTGGGGGGGGGGGGCGAGGGCGCGCGCAGGCGGCCCCTGCCGGCTCCTCGCCGCGGCTCTGCGCTCGCCCCACCCCTGGGCGTGGCCGCGTCTTTTGCTTTGTGGCAGCAAGCGAACTGGTTGGGCGTGAGAAGCCGACTTTGTTGCAGCTGTTCGTTAATCTGCATGTGCGGAACTTATCATTACCACTTTTACGTGAGATAACGCATGAGTCCAGAGCTTCTTAATTCATAGAGAAATGGCTTACAATGAGGCCATTAAACTACTTTCGTGCAGTTGCATATGTATGCTTTTCATAGCACAAAGATAATTTGGATGGAAATGTTCTTGTGAAAAATTTCAAGTGTTACACATGCCGTTCATGCAGTGTTTTTTTCACCGTTACTGAAACCTTCTAGGCGTTTCCACATGAAGTATCTTTTTTCTTGTTTGATCGCGCTCGGTTTCTTAGTTCTGAGCCTTTAGGTAGCAGCAGTCTTCCATGCAGGGTACACTTTTCATTCATATGAAATCCTATTATAATAACTGTCACTATCTCTTTATTACCCTTAAAATGAATCATAACGAGAGTGCGTCTGGAGTATATTGAAGTACCGCAGGTGTGTGAATTTTATCAGCTACCGTCACGTTCTGTGTACACAGCAGCGCGTGAGGCCGAATTCTGAAAGGGTCCAGCTGCCTCAGCTCTGACGGTGTCAAATGGGGAAGAAAGACCACATTAGAACAAATGTCACACTAAAACCTTTTGTGAAGCTTAAACTTCTTTAATAGAAAAAGAGGTAGTTTTATGCAAGTAGAAATACAAAAAGAAATGCTAAATAAAAGAATAATACCTGAAAAATTAATTCTCTTTTTCTGAAGTTGTTCTATTTTATTATAAGCCTCTCAGTGGCTTGGTTTGGGAGTATTTTTATGTATATTTTAATGGATGTTTGCTTCTGTGTTATTCTCAGCATAACTAAATTACACGGCCATATCTTTAAATACATGTTTGATTGTTTATTCATTAAACTAATGTTTATTAAATGCCTATTCTATGAAAATGTAATGAAAGCTAACAAAGTGCAATCAATTCAGATCCCTGCCCTTCATTTGATGAACTTTAATGGTATTAAAAATGATTGTTTAAAAATTCATTTTCCAATTATATCTTGCTAGTACACAGAAATGTGATTAAGTTTTGTGTGTTGACCTGTATCTAGCAGCCATATCAAATTCGTTTATTTTAAAAACTTATTAAAATAAAACACAGGTATAGAAAACCAACAAAACAAAACAAAACAAAACAAAAAAAACCCTGCCGTCAGGGAGATGGGAGTTGAGAAGGAGAAGGAGAATGCAGGCGTGGAGAACTGAAATTCCAGTGAGAGGGCTTCGTGGAGGCGGATGCAGACCGTGGCGGGGGGCGGCGGCACCTCTGGCTCTGGGGCGAGGACGTGAAATCGGTGAGGACTTGGAGAAACAGAGAGATCTGGGCAAAATGCGCAGAGAAAGTGTCCTGGCAGGAAGAGTAAGGTGAGAGTAGGTGGTGTGTGGGACCTGTGGGAAGCACCTTTGGCTGCGGAAGGGGGTCCTGGAGGAGGGAGAGGGGACAGGTTTGCAGAGAGCGTGAGGGCCAAGTCAGGGCTGCGGGAAGAAGTGGGAGGGCCTGGAGTTGCTAAGCAAGGGCTGTGCTGTGCAGAGACCCAGGGGCAGGTGTCGGTCCCCTGGCGCTGGGAGAGCGTTCCTAAAGGGACGGAGCCTGGCAGGGGTGGATGGGAGGGCCCCCGCTCAGCACAGGACCCCCAGGACCCGAAGGAGGGCGGCCTGGGTGCCCTGGGGCTTTGAGACCAGGTGCTGGGAGGCCGTAGGAGAGAAGGTTCTGCGCACGGAGCCAGCGCTCACCTACGTAGCCTCCAATGATCACAACTCATTAAAAATAGTTTCAATGTGGAAAAGATGAAGGCTTTAGATTCCTTATCAAGAGGTTTTTTTTTCTGTAGGAATTTCTATAACTTAAAAAAAAAGATGTCTACAGCCGTGAGATGCAAGCATCACTAAGCAATTCCAGTGAGAGCACCTAGTCTTCGCTCAGGAGTCAAGAGTGGAGGCGGTTCCTCTGCTGTAGCTCCAGGCACCGTCCTGGCTCAGTGTTTCCCCCTTGTTGCATCCCCTCTGAGACTCACTGTAACCACTGGGCAGAGGCGGCCCTGCTTCCTGCCCGCGGGGTGCAGTCTCCCTGTTCTTGTTCCACAATTGCTGACGGCTGCCCAGTGCACACAAATTGTGTTACCTCATTTTTCTGGGTCACTGTAGGGGATGGAAGGCTGAGTCAGAGTTTGAAATGTTAGCTCAATTGTGAATTTACTGATACAGTTTCTGGCAGGACATCTGAATCCAAAAATAAATTAAAAAAAAAAAATCAAAACCCGAATCCTCTCGGAATTGAAAACGGTCTTGCTTGTTTTTCTTAACTGTGGCATTCCAGCACACAGCTCAGTACCCCATCCGTAGTAGGCAGCCAGTGAGTATTTGCTGAATTCATCATTTTCCATGTTTGAATACCCATGTAATTTAACCCCACAATAAGGGATAAAAAAAGAGGATTTTGTTTCTTTGATTAAGGATTTTGAAATTAAACAATCAATATATCAATTCTTAAACTACTATAGTAACTCATGTGTTTATTAAGATAAACGGTCCTTACCACAGTGCGCTAAAGCTTGGGTTATAGAAATCAAAAGACTCAGGTTCAAATCCAGGCTCTGTCACTTACTAGATGTATGTGACCTTGGGCAACATTTTCAACGTCTTTGTGCCTTAGGTTTCCTCATCCGGAAAATGGGAGTAATAACACCTGCCTCACAGGATTTTTGTAGGATTAAGTCGTGTTAATACATGTGAATTAATTTAAGTTAGGTAATTCTGTGGGTTTCAGTTCGGGACCACATGTACAGTTCTCACCCGGTGCCCAGTGGACGGCAAGCGCTGGAAAATGGCGTTTTTGCCCTTGGTAGTGGTTACAGGTGGTGCGGTCACAACAGGGCAAAGCTGGCGCCTCTGGTCCGAGGTTACGTGGTTGCCGGTCCTTCATCAGAGCATCCCTTGCGGTGGAAGTCCACTCAGAGAGAGGGGTAGTGAAGTGTTGCTGACGGCATGGAAGCCTGACTTTACACTGTCCGGCTGGGCACAGGCACACTACAAATTATTTTTCAACTAAGAAAACAGAGGCAAACTGTCATGTTTTATTTGAACGAATGCTACTTAGTTTAAACTTTACGATTGGGTTTCAGGCAACAACGGCTTGAAACCATGGTTCTTTGAACAATGGAAGTTTCAGTGCCTGCAGTATGTGAGTTTTATTTATGTCTTTTCCTTATTATTTAAAGCTCTCCGTCCTTTGAGAATGTATTAAGGTTCTATCATTTCAGACCTCAGAATTAGCATTGAAAACATGGGATTCTTTACCTGGATGGATGAAAGTAATTTATTGTTTGCTGGGTCAAACACGGCATGCTATTTGTCACACTGTGGTTTGTGTATCTTTCTAGAAGCTTTCAACTTTGATCTGAGTCAAAGTACACTCAGTAGCACAGATGACAGAGTTAGAAAAAACCCCAGGGATGTGCACTGTCACTCAGAGAAACTCTAAATCAACAAGTACAGAGACGCAGAGTGAAAAACGCAAGTCTTTAAAGAGGCTTGTGCGTTCTTGTGAGAGAGCAGACCTCGGCCTTTCTTGGGCGAGACAAAGGTGTGGGACAATTTATTAGCTAAAGGCTGCGCTCGCTGTGTGCCATCTGAAGGCGCCTCTTCAAGGCCAGGTTCTGGCCCTGCCGTATTTTAGGTAAACACTCGCATTTAAAAGACCTTGCCCAGCAGGGCTCCCTGAACATAAAAGCGGCTTTCTTCAACTGTCATCAGAGCGGATTTTAGAACGTGCTTTTAATACTTACGAGGTTGATGTTTGCCTTTTAAAAATGCTATTTGAGATAGCTTTTTATTTAACTTTCCCCTCGGCATGGCTTTTACCTGATTGGCGGCAGCATTAAGGAAACTCGCCTTGTGAGACCAGACAAAGATTTAGGGAAATGTTGCACATGTGACCTTTTGAAAGTCAAGGCTTTAAAAAAAAAGATCCTTGTTTAAACACCATAAAAACTGCATGGAAAACAAAGGCATATAATCTTCATCTGAACATTTGGTTTCAGATTCTTTTTATTGAGCTTGGTTGATTATACTGTGCGATAAATTAATTGTTTTCCAGGATGCTCTGTGCTTCCATTTCCTCTCTGGTTTTAACAAGCAATGGCTCAGATCAATAAAAAAGGTAAAAGAAAGAGGTTTGGTATGTCGGACTTTGGGGTGTATTTAACTCTTCCTCTTCTAGGTTATGATTCTCATAGAAGAAATTTAGCTCTGCTGCTCAGCCTGTATTTGGAGGGTTAAGTACTGGTAGGCACTTTAAGCTTCTGTATTATGGATATTATTAATAGCTGCAAAATAGTAAATGGGATGGATGTCAGAATTCATCCAGGCATACCTTTGTTTATTGGCATTCCCTTTGTTTCCTGTTTGAAGCAACAACTTTCTTTCAAATGTATATCTCTATACCTAGAATATTTTTAAAGTCAAATGTACTGAGGAAAAAAACACATGCACCTTTTTGATTGCACAGTTCCATGCGTTTTGACAAACACAGATGATCATGTAACCAGCACCCAAATTAAGATGTGTAACATACCCACATCACAGAGTTTCCTTCCATCCATTTCTAAGCAGTCCCTTCCCTTCATCCCGGACCCTGGCAGCCCCTCGTCTGCCGTCTGCCCCTCGTCTGCTGTCTGCCCCTCTAGTCTTGCCTGCTCCAGAATGTCGTGCACACAGACTCAGACCACACGTGACCTTTTGCGTTTGGCTTTCCCCCGGCATACTGCATTTGAGGTCCATTCGTGTTGTAACATGCATTCAGAGTTGCTTTTCATCGCTGAGATATCTTCCATTTGGTGAATGTGCTTTACTTGGCTAACCACTCACAAGTTGGTGGGCATTTGGGCTGTTTTTAGTTTTTGGCAACTATGGAGAAAGCCACTACAGATGTCCATATACTGGTTTTAGTGTGATCATCTGTTTTCATTTTTCTTGGATAAATATCTGAGAGCGTGTTCATCCAGCGCTGTCAGACCATGCCCTGGAGTGCACTGTGGGAGAGTTCCAGTTGCTTCGCATCCTCAGCAGCACGTGGCGTTGTCAGTTTATCCTCTTCCTCCTCCTCCTCGGAGCCAGCCTGATAATGCATGTGGTGCTCTCTCATCGTGGGTTGAACTTCCCCAACTGGAGAATCATCTTGAGAATCTCTTTGGGTACTAGTTTCCATCTGTATATTCTCTATTCAAGTCTTTTACCCATTTAAAAAAAAAATGAGTTGCTTGAATTTCTTGTATTTTCTAGATACAAGTCTTTTGCTGGATAAGTGATTTGCAAATATTTACCATATCTTTTTGTTTTCTTAGCAGTGCCTTTGCAGGGCAAACATTCCTAATTTTGATGAAGTCCAATTTATCAATTTTTATTTCCATGGATTGTAGTAATTCCAGGTCACAAGGATGGCTCCTATGATTTCTTCTAAAAGCTTTATAGATTAACGTTTGACATTTAGATCTGTGATGCTTTCTGGGGTAATTTTTATATAAGGTATTGGGTTAGGATGGTGGTTAATTTTCTTTTTTGCATACGGGTGTTCAGTTATGCCAGCAGCATTTGTTGAAAACACTCTCCATTTTGCTCGAGTTGGCTTTGCCTCTTTATCAAAGATTAAATGGCCATGTTTGTGTGGGTCTGTTTTTGAACTCTATTCTGTTTCACTGATACATGTTTCTTCTGTTCCTTTGCCAAAACCATACTGTCTTGATTGCGGTAGCTTTATAATAATTCTTAAAATTCGTTGGGGGAGTCTTCCAAGTTTGCTCTTCTTTTTCACAGTTGTTTGGCTATTTTAGATCCTTTGTCTTTCCATATCAATTTTTGAATCAGTTTGAATGTAAACACAAAAGTCCTGCTGGGATTTTGATTAGAATTACCTTAAATCTGTCGGTTGGTAGAAGAGAGTCTTCCAGTCCATGAACATTGTATGTCTCTCCATCTAATTAGATCTTCTTTCTGTTCTTTCATCAAAGTTTTATAGTTTTCAGAATATGTTTTATATTTATACCTAAATATGTCATTTTTGGAGCTACCGTAAATGTTATTATACAAATTTTTCTAATTCTTTATTGCTTGTATACAGAAATATGATTTTTGTGTGTTGACTTTGTATCCTACAAACTTGCTAAGTGCACTTATTAGTTTTACAAAATTGTTTTGTGGATTCTTTGGGATTTCTATAATAATGACGTCTGAGAATAGGGCAAATTTTTGGCATGCCTTTTATTTTATTTTATTTTATTTTGTTGCCATGTTGAGCTGGCCAGGACCTCCCACGTGATGTTGAATAGGTGCTGAGGGTGTCCTCTTGTTTTAAAGAAGCATTAAGTCTTTCACCATTAGATATAACGGTTAATTCTAGTTTTGTTTTGTTTTGTTTTTTGATAGATGCCCCTCAGGTTAAGGGATTTCCCTTTTATTCTGTTTTCTGAGTGTTTTATCATGAATTGATGTTAAACTTTGTTAGGTGCTTTTCTGTACCAATTCATATGGTCGTGTGGTTTGTCTTCTTTTGTCTGTTTACATGATGGATTGCATTCATTGACTTTTTTAGTGTTGATGCAACCCTGCATTCCTGGGATAAGCCCCGCCTGATAATGGAGTATTATTCTTTCTTATGTATTGCTGGACTCAACCTGCTTGCATTTTGTTGAGCGTTTTTGCATCTGTGTCCATGAAGGAAATTGGTATGTGGTTTCTTTTTGTTGTACTCTGTTTGCCTGGGTTAGGTATCAGATAAGGTAGAGCTTCTTCCTCTTTTATATACATTTTATATGTAAATATAAATGTATACACGTATATGAAAGTTTAACAAGATAATATTTGAACCCACACCCTAGTGTAGAAGGCCACCAGTGCCCCACACCTACCTCTGTACTTCTCTCAGCCTGTCCCAGGGGTTCTCCTACAGAGGCAACCACCATTCTGAATCTGGTGTTTATAATTGCCTTGCTTTGGTCACCTAGCTTTATTCTATGTGTTTCATATCCTGAACAACATATGTACATGTCCCCCCCACCCCCCGCCTTGTTTTTCAGCTTCTTACAAATGGTATCACGCTGAGTATCATCTTCCAGGACTTTTTTTCTTTCAATGTTGTATTTTTTAGAGTCTTCCATGCTGTTGTCTACAGTTGTAGGTCATTTATTTTCTCCCGCTACATAATTGTCCACTGTGTGATTATATCTTAATTATTTATCCATTCTCCATTCAATGAGCTTCAGGTTTTTCCTAGTTTATTTATTAGACTTAGGGATGCTGTGAATGTTCCTACACATACTTCCTTGTATAGAGATGCAAGAATTTCTCTAGGGTATATACCTAAGAATAAAATTCCTAGCTAAGGTGTGCAAACATCCCACTTCAGGGAACAACGTCAAGATGCTCTTTGTAGTGGCTTCACAGGGGCTATGACGACGTAGATTCCCAGGAGCTGGGTACGTAGTTCTCACTGATCCACAGTGTCGTCAACATTTGACATCGTTAAGCTTCTTACATCTAGTGAGTGTGACACGTAACCTCATCACGGTCTTAATTTAAATTTTCTTCAGGACTCAGGTAGAACAGTTTTTCATACGGTAGCTTTCTATTTCCTCTTCTGTGGAATCCCTGATCATGTCTTTTTCTGTTTCTCTAATGTCCTTTACCTTTTCCTAGTATATTTGTATGTGGTACTTTATATATTCTAAATACAGGTCCTTTTCAGTTAGAGGTGTTGCTAACATCCCAGTCTGTGGCTTACTTTTCACTTTCTTTATATTATTTTTTGATGAAGAGAATCTCTCCATTTTAATGTGGCCCAATTTATAAAACTTTCTCTTTATGGTTAGTGCTTTTTGTCTTCTGTTGAAGAACTATTTCTTTATCCTAGGATCATGAAGGCAGTCACATATATTGCCTTTGATTTACATGGACTTGAGTTTTGTGTATGATAGAATATAGAGATCCAGTCTGAGTTTTTTTTTCAGTAGAGATACTTAATTTTCCCAGGACCATTTAATAAATAGCTATCCTTTCTTCTTTGGTATACAAAATGGTCTCTGTTTTACATCAATGTTCCATTTATGTATGGGTTTAATTCTGGGATTTCTATTCTTTTCCATTGTTTTATTGTCTATAGCTGTGCCACCATCTCATACAGCCTAGATATATCTGAAGTTACCTGGTACACCCGGTTAGGGGCGAACGCATCATGGTATTAGGTCTTTCTGTGCATAGACATAATGTCTCTCTTTGTTTTGTAGTTCTTTTAAAACGCCTTTTTGTAAAACTTTATAAACTGTCTCTATGCAGGTTTTACCCATCTAATGTCACGCTCATACCTAGTTATTTATAAGATTTTTTGCTATTTGAATGGTATTTAATTTTTTTCATTTTCTTTTCTGTCACTGGTCAAGAAATGATATTGATTATTGTATGTGGATTGTACGGCAAGCTATTTTGATCAGCTCTAAATTTTTAATAATTTGTCTGAATATTCTGGATCTTCTGGACAGTTACAGCATCTGTAAATAATGAAATCCCTTTCTTTCCAATTCGCTTGCCTTTAATTTTTTTTTCTTTTCTTTCTACACCTGCTGTCCAATGTTGACTAGAAGATAGTGGGCATCACTGTTCATTTGTGGTAGTGAAAGGAATACTTTTAATGTGTCACCACTGAGACGACGTTTGATGCAGATTTAGGTAGACATTCTGTATCTGGTTAGTCTTTCCCTTCTACTCCTACTTTGTTAACAGATTAATGCTCTCTTCCTTGAGAGTTTGATAAAAGTCCCTTGTAAGGCCATCTGACTATGACATTCTTTGGTGGGAAAAACTATTGATTTAATTTCATTAATTATTATAGAACAATTTAGGCTTCACTTTATTTCTTGGGTCGGTTTGTTATATTTTTCAAGGAATTAAAAATGTTCTGACTTTTCAAATTTATAGGTATAATGTTGTTTGTAACATTATCTCCGTAATTCTTTAAGTGTCTTCAGTGGTGTCCTTTTTTCACTCCTGATATTGGCTCATTTTCTCTAAATTCTTGTTCAATGTCAGAAACGTATTAGCTACACTAATCACTTCAAAGAGCAAATTTTGGCCTCTGACCTTCTTTACTGAATGTTTTTATTTCATTAATTTCAGCCCTTTAGTATTTTTTTCTCTGTTTTCTCTGCTTTACTTTACATTGTTTCCTTCCTTTTTGCGAGGGAAGGTTAGCTCATTCATTTTCAGCTTTCTTCTTTTCTGACAGATACATTGAAGGCTACAGATTTTCCACTAGTTACTGCTCTTAGCTGAAGTCTACAAACTTGATATGTAATATTTTCTTTATACCTCTACCTCTAAGCTACTGAAACTTCTATAGATGAATATTCTGTATCTTACATATTATCGCCCTAGGATACCGAGGAGAAAGGCAGAACATGTGGTTTGTGTGCATGAGTACTTTGACGGTGTAGACGGCACTGGTACAGAGAAATTTTGTGGTTCGGAAGAAAGCTAGTTAACTGTCCCGATTTTGCTTGAATGAAGTAGCAAGGTGAAGCACTGAACCCCATGTATCTGCTTGGTGTTTATAATCTTTCTGTGATGCTACAGAATCACCTGCAAGTCAGTTTGTTAAAGCATAAACATTACCAAGCTAGATGCGACCAATCTAACAAACACTTCTCAGCTGTTGCTGTGTGACAGGCACTGTGCCCTCGGGCACTTCACATTTCAGGGTGGGGGACGGATACTACGTAGGCGGATAGTGTTAGTGACGTGTAGCAATGATGATGACAAAGGCCAGGATGTGACATGAGAACCCTACTGAGTCTGAATACGTGGGCACCTGGGGAGTCTGACTCAGGAAAGGTTTCCTGGGATGGTGCCTGAACTGAACTTTGAACCTTATTTTGCTCACGGATTCAGAGCGTATACCACATTTGAGAGGACGTTCCCCTGGCCCTGCAGGGTGTTCCTAAATTCCTGGTGCTGTAACCAAGCAGTGAAAAGGCCATTCTACCATTCTGTTTGGCCAGCTGCTTCAGGGGAACGGAAAACATGGTAAGACCGGGGACTTTCACAGACAGGAGCCAACTGCCACACATTACTTGCTGAAAGACAAGCTCCCTGGTCAGAAGCGATGTTACATGGAATGTCTGCTGATGAAAAGGTGCTGCATAAATCCATGGGTGGCAATTTGGGCAACAGCACTGAGGGTGGGGAAAGCAAGTCTCTGTCTAGAGCGCCTGTCATTCCAGAGGGAAGACGGCTGCAGCTCGCCCACGGCGGGAGTGCCCTGGGCCTGCTGTCCAGGGGCGCCGGGCCTCCCTGGGGTCTGGGCCCACGCCGAGCACTCAGCCTTGGTCCCTGCTGCCGGCCGGCCACCTGGGGCTCCCTGCCTTTGCTCGCGCTCTCCTCTCACCGCTGCGGTTCCTGGGCTTGGTCCCCAGATCAGCAGCACCGGCATCACTGGGAATCTGTTAGAAATGCGGATTCCTGGGCCTCTGCAGACCCACTGAACCGGAAGTCTGGGAACAGATGCAGACACCTCTCCTTTAACAAGCTCTGCCGGTGCTTCTGACGCAGCTACAGTCAGAACTGCTGTCCCTGAGGCTCGCTTCCCCGACGAGTCCTCATCTGCTGAGTCTCAGGGCCATCTCCTCTAACAAGCCTGCTCGGCATCCTGTCTCCCTGTCCCAGGACTGTCCGAACTCTCAACCCGTCGGTCATCTCGGTGATTTTAGGTGCCTGTACCTCTGCCCGACTATGGGTTCTCCAAGGAAGAGGGCTTCTTTCCTATTCAGCTTTATACTCTAGGGCCTGAAATAGTGCCCAAGACAGTGGGAGCGTCCACAGACGTGGCTGAACTGAATTCAGCTAGACGCTGTCCTCTTGGCCAGTGGAGAAGGGATTAGCCCGGATGCTCTTCAGAGGTGCTCGGACGGGCAGCCAGTTCCGGCTCCAGGGCTCACTGCCCCCCGGTCCCACTTGCTGCTGCCCCTCAGCCCTGCCTGTGCAATGTCCTGAATCTGAGGACGGAAGCCAGGCTTGGCAGCCCCCCGATGAGGGTGCACGCTGGGCCCCCGGAGGCTCCGATGCAGTTGGGACACGGTGCGCCCTGCAACTTCTGAACCAGCGCAGATGCAGGGAGCAGTCTGCATACCTAGCTAGGGGCTTTTAGGACAGGGGATGAAACAAAATGTCTACTTTCTCTTTAATTTGCCTCCTGTAAGTCGTGTGCCTCAGATGGGCATCAGGCTATAATTTGGGTGTTCGTGTCCTAAGCGTCGGAAGACTGAACACTGAACCTGGTAGAGGACGTGCGCCGTCCTGCTCTGGGCGGCTCACCCATGTCACTGAAGCTCGTGCTTCAGTGAAACAGATGCTGTTTCACAGTGGGAATCCTTGAAGTACGGGAAGGGATACTAGAAAGGAACACATATTTACTGAGTACCTACTATTCACAGGTACAATTTTAGGTAATTCTGAACAATTTGTCTCAGTTGATTTTCATTCTGCTGTGTTGTATTTATTCTATGTTGAACAAACTCAGAGTTAGAGGCGCTAAGATGCTTCGTTTTATATCCCGTGGGAAGAAATCCTTGAATTTTAAACAAAACACTCATGCCAAGAAAAATGGCTTTTTTCCGTTTTTCAGTTTTATTAGGTAGAATTATTACAGTTAGAACTGCACATACACGTTACATCGCATGTAAATGCGTATATACAGCATACTGCAAAATGGCTCCTTAATGCTCTGTTTATAGGACTTACCTAAAAGCAGAATTTGCGAGATACAGCCTATTTGTTTTCTTTAACCAGTGAAGTTTTCTAACCCATGCTATGTTCTCAGAGTCTGAGCACGAGACAGTGATGTGGAGTTGACCTGAGCACCCTGTGCCAGAGTTCACAGACCCCGACTGACCGGGCATTAGAAACACTTCCCGGTTTGCCTTCTCGTGCGGGTGGGTGGCCCGAGGTCTGGTCAGGTGCCTCTTACCTCTGGAATTGTACGTGTATCATTCGGTGAACTGGGGCCATGCAAGAGCTCCCCCAGCATGCACCAGTGTTTCCCTACCTTCCAGGACAAAGATCAACGAACAAGTATTTGTTGAAAGCTTACTGTCTTCTCATACCAGTGATTTGAGGACAAAAATGCTCCCTGAACTGTAGCTGAAAGCGGAGGCAGGTCTAAGAGGTTATCTGGCCCACCATCCTTATTTTATAGAAGAGTAAACCGAGAAGAAATTAAGTAAACTGTACAGGGGTAAAAAAATTAGTTATGGTCAGAACTAAGGAGTCGCATCTTCTGGTTGCATATTGTACCTCCACACCCTCCAGGGGCTAATGTTTTAAACAAGAAAACTTAGTTAACACACACAAGACAATCAGAAATAATCAAGTGTCTATAAATTCAGCAGGAAGTCAGGGAGAGGAATGGGTGTAAGGCAGGGGAGTCTGAGAGTTTCACCCAGGTGCACCTGTGTGGGGGAACCGGCGAGGCAGAGAAGAGAGGCAGGAGTGTCGCGATCACGGGGAAGAGAAAGGTGGTGCGGTTCGCCTGCCTACGCGAAGAGAGTCAGAGCAGTGGGCTGTGGTGGGGAGTCTGGTGAGGGCTTGGACGTGGTGCCCTAATTGCCTAAGTAAAGGTGATGTGGGAGCCGATGAAGCATTTGATTTTCCGCCAAGTCTGTCTCTGTACGTCTGCCACAATTTGCATACCGTTCCTTTATGCTACATCAGGTTTTCTTATTAGCTGTCTGTCTGTTACAGTTCTCTCTGCAGTAGGTTTGGGGCTTCTTGAAGATGGAGGTCACGTCTGTCACCTCTTTGCTTGTCCAGTGCCTGGCACAGACGAACTACTCCAACAGTTCATTCCTGAGTGGGCAGGCATCTGAGCGGAGGGGGTCATGGGAAGATGGTGTGTGCCGCTCAGACTGTCAGGTTTGGGCTGGGTGTGATGGTGGAGGAGTCAAGGTGAGTAAAGGAGAGGCCAGGAGACTCGCCGGACACAGATGCGCAGATGCGGGCAGGCTGGGGAAGGGAGGGGCATGTATGAGAGGTTCCGGGAGTGTCATTCCTGGTCTGTCGTCCCACCGCACCTACTGTCTCTCCTGGGCAGCTGCGTCTGTCAGTCTCGGGTTCGTTCCCTGTAGATTACTTGTCTCTTCTCTCCGGTTGCTTGAAAAGCTTGCCTTTGTTCTGGGTGTTCTGCACACTCACTGCAGTCTACCTAGGTTTGGATTTACTTCTGTTAACTTGACTTAGGACTCAGTGTGCTTCTTGAATTGAGAAGTTATGCTTTGAGTGATTCTTGGAGATCTGACTCCCCTATCTTTTCAAAAATTCCTTTTCCCTCTTTCTCTCCAGTCCCTCCGTGGGGAGCTCTTCTGTTGGGCACACGTTTCATCTTAACCTTCTCTAAATCACTCTTCCTACTTCCCATCTTTTTATGCTGTATTACAGGTAATCTCCACAGCTCCATATTCCAGTGCAATAGTGTCCTTTTTTCCTGTGGTGCTTAACACACTGGCCTTTTTTATATTAATGATTATATTTTTCAGTTTTGAAATCTTCACTTTGATCGCTGTTAAGTATGTTTATTCTTTAGAATGCCTTTTATTCTCTTTCAGCAAGATTTTAGCTCACTGTCACCCCCACCTTATGGCTGTCATAATTAGTGACCATTACGGCATTGACACGGATGACTCTTCTGACCACCTGACTTCCCAGTTCCCCAATCTCCTCTCTCCAAACTCGGTCTTCTGCTCCATCCCAGCCCTACTGCTGTGGTCACATCCCAGCCCTCGACGTCCCCAAGGTGCACTCTCCATCCCCAGCACCCGCCCTCCAACCACTACCCCTAACTCCAGGCACTCTTAGTTCCTCCAGCCCCAGGGATCCTTTCTCTCCATCGGGAACCAGCATCTGTTCATCCTGCCCTGTTTTTAGTGCCTTCACCCCCTTCATGTCCACCCTTCCCTCCTCCGCCAGCTTAGATTTTAAGGGCTATCGTTAATCCAAGATACATATTTAAGAGTGACTGACCCCTGAGTATGCCCTGAACGTCCATGTCCCTCCTTCCCTTTGCAGCACTCCCCTGGGAAACACCCAGCACGGGTCAGATCCAACTCTCAGTCTGTTCTACGTCTGCACTCAAGCAGGTGACTCATGGTCGGATAAAAACACACCACTAGACTCACGAGACCCAGCTTCACTCCCCTGGACCAGGCCCTCGGTGCTGCCAGTAATCCAGCACCTGTCCTCAGTCCGCCGGGTCCTCCACTTGCCCAGGTGGTTATCTTATCCTCTTTCTTCAGACCTCCAACAGCAGCTTGCTTGTCCGCACTCAGCCGATGACCTGGCTTCCTGATTCACTGGGAAGACAGACGCCGTCAGGAGAGAACGTCCACCAGCTCACATCTGCCGCGCCTGGAGCTGCACGTGCCGCCTCACGCTTGCTCCTCCGGTCAGCCGTGGGGTCCAGCCCCTCGTGTGTATCTGGGGACATCCTGCAACTGTCCCCTTTGTCTTCTGCATCATCAGTGTTCCCTCTACTCTGTAACTCACAGCAACACACAGACCTGTTGTAAGAAAACCCTCCGTTTGGCCCACATCCCTTCGCAGCTGCCAGTTCCATTTTCTGCTCCTCTTTATAGCAGAAATTCTTGGGAGTGTTACCTTTCTTACTTTCCTTGTTTCTTCCCCTCTCCTTCTCTCCTGGAAGTGTCCCAATCAGGCATCTTATCTCCACTAATGGGCCAGAACGGCTCTCCCTGAGGTCACTGATTCTCGCCCTACACTCTCCCACCTGCGAGGAGCCTCGGGTGGCGGTGGTCTCCTTCCCTGGACACTGCCTCTCCTCGGATTCCGGGACCCCACTCTCTGGGCTCGTCTCCTGCTTCCCGGATGGCTGCTTCCGCATCGGCCCTGCCGGGGCTCCCTGTCTTCCCGGCCTCTTCCCGCCTTGGAGCCTGTCCCTTCTCCGTGCACCTTTACCCCTAGGTTCATCCTCCCAGTCTCTTAGCATGGAAGAGCCGGCCCGTGACTCCCAGGTTGCCGTCTTTAACCTGGCCTCTCCTGTGAATCACCGAGTCCCAGGCGACGCTTAGCTTGCGAGGCGTCCAGCACTTCCGTCTAACAGACTCTCCAACGCGGCGTGTCCCGCCCGGAGCTCCCGCTTCCCCACGCCAGTGCCTCTGCCTCCAGCTAGTTCTCTGCAGCATCAAACAGCGACTTCCTTCCTGGAGTCGCTCATGCTGAAAACCTCGGCGCCACCGTTGACTCATCTCCTTGGTGGCTCGATTTCAGAATGCACCTAGAATCCGCCCTCGTCTTGCCACCTCTTAGACCACCACTGCGGACCAAGCCGCCATCGTCTCTCTTTCACTGAAAGCAGCCTGCTCCCTGCTCTTCTCACCTCTCTGCCTCTCTCTCCATATTTTCTTTTCTCAAAACACCAGCCCGGGAGAGCCTTTCAAATGGAAAGTCAGAACACGTGTTACTTCGCAAAAACCCACTTCCCATCTCACTCAGACTAGAAGCCAAATACTTACCATGGTTCCCGGGCTGGCACCGTCTGCCTCCTCCGCACCCCAGGTCTCAGACCGGCTCCTCCTGTTCCCTTTGCTCCTCTGCCAGGACGGCCAGCCTGCTTGCTGCTTCTGGAGCACGGCGGTGTCGGCCCTGGGTGTACACTGGGCACGTGCAGCGTCCTGCACGGCAGCCACACCTCAGCGACGCGGCTTCAGGAAAGGGGTGAGAGCCAGTGAAGACGTCCGCGTGACGCGCCGGCGCGGCCACGACACCGCCCGTCCGTCTGGTCAGAGGTGCCCTCCCGTGGGGAGACTTTTCGGGTACAGCTGGTTTATCTCTTCTTGGTTGACTTCAAATACCCTGCTTGTTAAAGCTGGGAACTTGTTTGCTTTTATATCGCACATCGAAAGCAGGATGTTTTGGTTAAGGGAGTCAGCTAAGCAGAACCGCCGCCGAGGCCCCGCAGTCTCCGAGCGAGGGCTCTCGGAGTCAGACGCGGAAGTGTTCTGAAGAGTCGTCTTAGCCAAAGGGCAACAGGGCCCGCCTGCTGTTGGTGGGAGTATCGCTCCAAGAAGAAACTTTCCGAAACGGCAGTTTTACCAACGGGGGCAAAGTCGCGCCGACGAACTTCTCGGGACGATGAGCGATCGTCAGTCCAGCAGTTACGGCTACAGCCTGCGTCCTGCTGCGCTCACCCGACACCGCGTTCCAGTCCCGGGCAGCTACGGAACGTGTCTGTGGGAGGGAGAGACGGAGGACGGACAGGCAGAAGCCCTCACTCACCGACGTGGGAGGGCAGAAGCTTCTCTTCTGTGCCGATGGCCCCCCGTTAACGGCGCCTGTGCGCAGGTGTCTGCGCCTCCGTAAGCTCGGGTGCCGCGCAGGCACACGCCGGCCTGGGCGCGCTTCCGCGGCTCCGAGGGCGGGCGGGCTCCCGGGCGTCCGCGCCCTCCGCGCCCTCCTGCTCCCTGGGAGGCAGGCTCCCGGACCGGCGCTGGGCGGCTCGCGGCCGCGCTTCAGGCCGCGGTCCAGCTGTGACGCTGTCCGCGCGCGGCCTCCCGGCGCAGGGGTCCAGCAGGTTCTCCCTGTCAAGGCCCTGCCAGCCGTGGGGGCCTTTCCCAAGACGCCGTGTGAGTCGGGCTTGCGTTTTGGGGGAACTTGTCATACAAGTATTTGTAAGTTACGTTTGGATTCCAACGTTAGGTGAGAAAGTTCATTTAGCTAACATCGCCGCAAAATACGGCACATTTCCAATAAAAAGGATGAAGTACTCGGCCCATCAGTGACTACACCAGTGAACAGGCGGCGGGTCCTCCCTTCCGGGAAGCTCACTCCGCGGCTCCGTCGCCCCAGCACCCTTGGCCGAGGTGGCCCCGACGCGACACGCGCGGTCTCTGCCTCCGGGGCCGCCCGCCCGCCCCGCGCCCCTCCCCCCACCGCGGGGGGGCTCCTGACTCGGCCCTCCTCCCTCCCCGCGCATGCTCAGGCGCTGCCCGTGTGACGCCCCTCCCGCACCCACGCTCAGAGCCCGCTTGCACGTGACGTGACGTGACGCGACGTGACGGCACGGCGGCGGGGGCGGGGACGCAGGTACTTGGGTCCGGACCCCGGGCAGCGGCGCGGATGCCCTGGACCCGGGCGCGCGCGGTGACTGCACGTGTGTCCCGCGCCGAGGTGCTGCCGCCGCTTCTGTCCAGCCGCACTGTGTGACCTCGCTGCCGAGCGTCGCCTGGTCCTGCCTGGAGTGACCTTTTCCTCCGGACGTTGTCAGGATTCTCGTCTAGGACCATTCCTTCAGGATTTCTTGCGCTCCGGAAGGCTAACTTGAGCTTCAGAAGGCAAGTGACCGCTTCCAGAAGATGTTGAAGTGCTCGTCGCAGCCTTCTGCTGCCTTGATTCCGCCCGGAGGAGAAGACGACCCCTCGGGGGAGACGCGGGGCACCGTGACCCCGGCTCAGTGTCGCCCCGCGGCTCCCCGGAGCAGCGCCTCCGCCGCGCGCGCCCCGGGCCTGGCTGGTGGCGGCCTCCGCTTGTCCCGCGTGGGGGCAGGTGGCGCGGAGCACCGGCTGGGGTATGTTTCCCTGCAGACGACCAGAGCCACTTCAACGCACGAGAAATCGGGCAGACGGAGGCCGCCCCGGAGCGCCGCCGGACAGTCTGACCTCGGGATCCTTCCCCTTCCGCTTTGCTGGGCGGCTTACATCCTCAAGGTCACTCAGGGTCTGAACCAGCGTCTGAAGCTCCAGCCGTCGTGATAACACCAACGAGGAAGGAAAGGACGAAAGAACAAGGAGGTGACGCCTGGCACCCGAGGGAGGCTCCCCAGAGCACGTGGGCTCCCACACCTGCGGCCAGAACTTAGGCCCTCGTTTCCAGGGACGATGGAAAAGGTCGTCTTTCCTTCCTGGGAGTAAAGTCACGTGCGAAAGTCAGGCTGTTTTCGGAGGCGGCGACCAGCATTCGGTAGGTGACCTGCGGTCCTGGCCCAGCGGGCGGAACTGCACCGGCTGTCTTGTGTCGCAGTGATGCCGTCGAGGCTGTGGTCCCGAGCCAGGGGGTGCGGAGGGTGAAGGCAGAGAAAGAATAAGCAGCCGTGGTTTCAAGTCATCTGCTCCAGAGTAGTTGAGGGAAAAAGGCACTGCGGTCCAGCCGGATTTACTAGGTTGTGCACTGGGGTCGGGGCCAGTGGCCAGGGACACAGTGAAGTTCCACTTGACTGGTCACTGCCGCCCACACAGACTCCGCAGGGGCTCGTGGGGACTGACGGTAGTTGCGAGGGGTGAGACTTGGGCATCCCTGGGTCCCCCGCCTCAGGATCACCACGTGGTTCCCTGTTGTCTTTATTTTCATTCATTAAGAAGAACATCCTCTCGCTGTAGGGACCAGGTAGTTCAGAGACCAGCTTTTTGCCAGTGATTTAAAGCAGAGGCACTAGTCCTGCTTTTCGCAAGTAGCTTTGCTCAATAATTGGATGGGTAAAAAGGTTGGAACCTTGGAAAGGGTGAATGTACTTTGAATAGTCTAATTTTTTTTTGGCGAATTTTGAATTGGGTTGTTCGCTTTTGTCATTGCTGAGTTTTAGGAGTTCGGGATATTAATCCCTTATGGAACATATGATTTGCAAATATTTTTTTCTCATTCCATGAGCTGCGTTTTCACTCTGCTGAGAGTCTCCCTTGAGGTACAGAAGTAACTTGTGTTGCCTTGAAGATTTAAACAAATAGATTTTCTTGGAAATAAAGTTCATCTTGAAGGAGAATTGCCTCCTCGGCTTGCTTGGTGATGCGTTCAGAGACGAGGAGCATACTTTAAAGTCCCGTAATCCACAAGCTAGCAGTAACTGTAATCCTGGGAAATGCTGTTCACTGCGCAGTGAAAAACAACATGTACTTCCATCTTTAGGAGTAAGTCCAAAGTTGACACAGATTTTTAAAAAAAGTTTCCTGGTTTAATGTTGCCGTTTTACTCTGGAATCTAGTTAGAATGAGTAAACCCCTTCTGAGACCACGGGAGCAGGGCTTCACTCTGATGTCACTTCACCACTTCCCGGTGGGCCAGGTTGGGATTCACTCCAGACGGGGTTCTGCCAGGTCAGGGCACAATCAGAGTCTGTATCAGAGCTTCTTCTTTTAATTCCAGAAATGTTAAAGAAGTAGTTGCTAAGGTGGCAGAGATTGGCTTTTCAGTGCTATTTTATGGTGCTAGTAACGCAGAGGCACCATTACTGAAAGGTAATTTTTATTGTTACAATTAAAGATGGATTTGATTTTATGAGATCATGCATTTTTATTTTATAGGAGTTTTACATTTAAATTCAATTTAAAGGATTACTCTGTATTTAAAGTAAAATATAAGCAAATACAGTATTGAAATTATACTATACTTCTTTTCCAAATCTGGTATCAACAGTTCCATGCAGCTGGTCACTTTGGTAGAATCAAATGTTTCCTCATACGACTCTGTCATAGCTAAAGAAAAGCAAACTTGGTTTATTCTATGAAATTGCAAGCCGCTGTTTGCTTATTAAACACATCAAGCCTAACTAAGCTCACGGTCAGCGTTCTGCAGAACTTAACGTTGCTCTCCTTTCGGCTGATTCTGAGAGGAAGGGATTTCTTTGGATCAACGTGAGCCTTCATTGGTATTTTATTGTTGGCACGATGCAAAGTTGCAAAAATGGAGACCAGTACCCGAAATGCCAGCTTCTGGTCCTAAGTTTTTGCAGAGGGAGGAAGATTAGGGAGCTGACTGAGGCGAGTTTGTGCAACTAAGATACACGCAGCCAACTCCCGGCTCGCCAGGCCAGCTGATGACTTGGGAATGGTCTGTGAGATTTTTGAAGGCTTTTTTGTTTTGTTTCTGATGGAGGAAAAGAATGTGAAGGAGTATCTGTGGTAAATAGATTAAGCTGCTAGTAAACGTGTCCCCTTTGGACTGATGTGGGGACAAAGAAAGTGCTTTGTCGTTGTCAGCTGGATGTGCCTTAAGTCACAGGGACAAACATGTGAAGCCACGGGCCCTCTTTAAATCCCTAAATCAAAAAAATCTGTGAAATGAGTCGAGACTGAATTTGATTCTTCCTCTCATTTATTTTGTCTAAAAGCTTGCTCTTTTTTTTCTCTCCATTGCGCTTCTCAGGAGGGAAAGCCGATTGTTCCAAGATCAAATATTAACTATGTGTAAAAAAAGATTAGAAACAAATTTTTTCTGTACAGCACAGGAAACTACATTAAGTATCTTGTAGTTACCTATAATGAAAAAGAATATGAAAGTAAATGTATGTCTGCACATGTATGACTGGGACATTATGTTGTACACAAGAAACTGACACAACATTGTACACTGACTGTACTTCAATTAAAAAAAATTAGCCTAGGAGGAAATATTACTCAGGAATGGGCGTCCTTTCCAAGGTCTTAGCATTTGTGGTGAGTCCTGTTAGTCAGTGGCCAGTGACACATCCCTGTGGCCCCAGTTCCTGGACGGCCCCAGCTCACGTCACCATCAGCACCATTGAAGAGAGGGAGCTTGTCTGCTCATGGTCTGGGGCTGCT